>NC_044255.1:10065861-10400020 GCF_003957555.1 Calypte anna | reverse complement strand
ACCTCGAATGTTTCTGGGATCTCCTGTTGGATGATCTGTATCCTGCTCATCACCTGTCAAATTAGTAACACTCCATATGAAATACTTTGTGGACTCTCATGACATGCTTAATAGGGAAAACTTTTCATCAAGGGTCATTCAGTAGTGACTCTGAAGGTAGTAATATATGTGGATTATTTTAATTTTTTATTTTTAATTTTTTTTTTAGGATAACATTACCTATGGGTCAGTGGGTTTATTTTTTTGAAGAAGTAGTACTTAATTTGCTCTTTATTTTAATGTGTATGTAGTATCATAGCAGTTTTTCAGCAGTATACAAATCAGCTTCTTGCTGTGAGTTTTCAGGTTTTAATTCAGGACATGAAGTTGGTAACTGCAAAATAAAGTTACTTTTACTCTTCTTTTAGCCTCCTGATACCTTTTTTTTTTCAATTTACATGAAATAATGTGTTTCTTAAGGAATAAAAGTGTTTTCTGAATTATCACTGATGATCAAGCATGACTAAATGCTTGTATGTAGCTGCTTGTTTCTGAATCTTTTTTTAAAACAAAGTGATCAACTTTAAATGTGAATTCAACAATATTCTCTAAAGACAAAATTTGAAGCTACACATGATACTAAGTGTACAATCAGTGTGAAAGGCAGCACTAAGTCAGTTTTTTACTGCATTCTTTCAGATACCAGTGATGGTTACTTTAGTTTGAAGGCTAATTTTGAAGAGCAGTGGTTCTACGACTCCTGACATGTGGTTGAATTTTTCTCACCAAGTTGGTAGAACCTAAATGAGTAAATACAGTCATATTGTCCTTTAATTCTGCCAGGGTTGGAGCACCCATAACCATTATGTTTACTCTTAGTGTCTGTAACAAGCTTGTCTTGCAATGTATTAGACTCTTGCCAGTCTTACTTGACTCATGAATGTACAAATATGGCAGAAAATCACTGTCTGTAAGAGCAACAGATAGTCAACCTCTGAAGTGAAGACTTACTATGTAGGGAAAACTGGAAAAGTTAGTTTTGTGTCAGCAAAGTTAATCCCAGTCATCTAACACTGGACTTGAGTATTAAAGATGTGTGAGAAGTACTAACACTGCTGTCCCAACCATAGGCACCTCCAGATCCTCCAAAGAAGCATCTCTTGTACCTTCATATAGAAAGCCAGTTTGGAAAGGATTTCTGGAGGTCATTTGGCCCTGCTCACACCACCACTTGCCTTTGTCTACTCTTGAATAAAGAGTTTTTTTACTGATTGCTGTACTGATAAAATAGCTCCATCCTCTTGACTGATAAGAAAGGGAAAAAAAAACCCACAACAATGAGCCTACAAAGGTTTGTGTGGAGAGGAAATTGGAAGGATTCAGTTGTGTAGCAGTACACTGCTGTCTCATGAAATGGGGGGAAATCACTTTCTCTGTGTTTTCTGAATTAGATTGGTCTGTGTTGTGATGGTGTCCAGTGTGCATGCTGAACTGCAGAGATTAGACCTTTTTAAAAGGTATGAAAAGGTCTGAGTCATCTCCTGGAATGTGAACCTTGAGTTGTAGGGAGCAATTTGGTATTTCAAAATGGAAGCTGAGGTCCCTGGTACTTTTTAAATGAGAAAGCTTTATTTAAGATCTAAAAGGCAAGTTACATTTCATGTTTATTTTGCTTTTGGAGCAGCTTGTTACTGACAACCCTCATGTTATTGTGCAACATCCAAATAAGTAAACTCAGCATGAAGAAGGACATCTAAGTGCTGGGCTTCTGTAAAGGTGAAAATTAAAGAATAGAAATCTGCTATTTATTTTCTGATGTATGTGTGTTATTCGGGGGAAAAAGGTGTTAAAATTTCAGAAGGCTGTCTAGTCATGAAAGGGGCACGAGACTCAATACCAGCTAAGTGCATCTCCGTCAGATTTGTGGCTGACTGCTCTTGTGTATTTAAAGCATGGTTAGCACCAATTGTTGTTAATGCAGAGTACTAACTAATGAATAAACTTAATTTGATAGTTTTTTAGGAGGAGTTGCTGAAAGTAAAAGTCTTAGGAAAAATAGGCCTGGGACAAACCTTCGTGGGTCTTCTGGTACATGCTTAGTATCCAAGGTAGCTAGGTCTAGTTTTGCACTATCTTTGCTTTTAGAAAACATGCATGCTGTTTTGCTCTCCCCTGTCTTTCTCCATATCTAGCTTCTGTTGTATTTACCTTTCTATGAGCTTATGATTTGTCTTGCCCACTCTGGGTGGGATTAACTACCTTCTTTCTGTACTGTGGACTCTCACGTGCTTGAAGTATGTCCTGCAGTATGTTCTGCACTTTCTGTCTTAGTCCAAGACTGCTTACAGGTAAAAATAGAAGTACAGGTAAATAAATGTGTAAATGAAAAATACACTTTTATGTAGTAACTTCTACGTTGAAAGACGAATTTTTTGGGAGCAGAATAAATAAGTTGAGGCACCAAAGAAGGAGAGATGTAAACAATGCATATTAATGCTCATGATGGTGGGCTTCAGCATCTGCCATGAAAAGGAAAAACACATATGCACCCCCAAAATCCATGTGCTTGCATTAAATAACCTTGATGGTAGTATAAAAATTAGATGTGTACTTTTATTCCCTGGAGTTAGTGAAGAGGAACTCTCTTTACATCATATATATGTAATATGAATCTGTGGTAGATGTCTATTTTTGGGCAAGATAATATTATAAGATCTGGTTAAGGGCTAGAAGATGGCATCTTAATCCATGTCAATAATGTTCTGCATCTTCTTCCACTGTCAAATCCCTTATGTAATTAGCTTATTCAGTACAGAGTGTCTGTTCCTGGAAGGTGTGTGCAGTGTAACTGAACCTTCTGATCACAGGTGAGATGTGGCTGTGTGTTAAAAGAGAACTGATGAAGAAAGTAACTGAAGGTGCATATTAATAGGCCAAAACCAAATTTGGAACTCTGGCTTCCTTAAACAGTGCATGTTCTCCTCTTTATTTTGTTGATATACTCCATTATAATAGAAGTTAGTGACTGTGACCTGTAAATTTGCTTTAAAGCTTCATGTGTTTTCACTGTTACAGTTGTTTCAGGTGTAATTGCTCAATGAATGCATTCATGGTAAAGTGATGAGGGGAAGGTGGGAAACTGCTGACTTGGATAGGGGCACACAGGCAGAGGCCCTGTGAATACGCCAGAGTGAATAGTACCTGAGAAGAAGCTGCATAGCTAGGTTAAAAATACAATGGCTTCAAGTAATGGAAGGGGCAAGAATACCGTTGGTGTGCATAAAAATGTGGCTTGATTTGAAGTTAATGGGAAAATTTGTGTAGAAAACACCATTTCAACTGAATCTCATTTGAAGAAAGCAGTGGGAGTAGTGTAACTTCAGCAAACCTTAAGCTAGGATTCAAAGTGTTAAATGTTTTGCTTTAAAGATCTGCTACAATCTATTTCAGTGGTTTTCATATTTGTCATGAGAATGCTGCTGTATCTTACTTGGGTAGCATTCTGACTGCTTCATTTAGCAGATAGCTTTCTACAATAAAACACAGGTAATGAAAATGAAGACCTGCATTATGCCATAAGATTATGGATTAAAGAACTTAGGTTCATTTTCTTACTTGGTTACAAAAAGCATGGCAGAGGAACAAATGCGTTTCTTTGCCAAAAATAAGATCACAAATATGCTTTCCTCAGATGTCTTGTATGACAGCTTTTGAGTTGATATATAGTTCTGCTGCCTACTCCCTATTTCTCATTTACCTCAAGTATTTGTAGACTTGCAACTGAACATAGCATAGCCATGTTTATGCTAGACTCTTGACAGAAAGACTCCAGCTCAAAACTTTCATCAGCACTTTGTAACTAGAATTGGAAGAAGCCTTAAGGAAAAATGCCACTGCAGACCTCAAACTGCAAATTTTAGTACTCCACACAGAGTGGAAATGGAGCTGTCTATGAGAACTATGAAGAGAGATGAATTTTGTGGAATTTAGTGTGTGAAGGAATGGTACTGCTTAAATGGCTTTATTAATGCTTAAATACTGTGCCACTATGGTCACAGTAGTAAGGATGGGATTTTTTTTTTCCTAGTATTTTAGAGATAGAGATAGATGAAGATAAAACCCAAGAACTATGTATTAGGACACTTGAGGTAAGTGCAAGTATAGCAATGAGTTTTTGAGGGCAATTACAAATAAAGCTGCCAGTGAGACTCCACTGAAGCAGCAAGCCTAGTAAGTGCTGTTGTTGATATGCTTTATTGCTTCCAGAGGCTGTCTGGGGTAAAGTATATTCCCTGGGTACATCAGGTGCTTTCTTTTCTGTTGCAGACTTAGCCAAAAGTTGTTAAAACTGTCTTGTTGTTTTAAAGAAAGTAGATTCCTAATGAGTCACTTAAGTCAATGGATAAAGCTAATGTAGTTGAATAATTTATTTTTTTCAGAACTCTTCATATGTTTTGCTCAGATGAAGTCTGACTTTCTATAAGATTGAGTGAGATCTTGCACTTAAATTCTAACTGTGCTTCCTGCTGGCAATGCCCGTAGTGTCACCAGAGCAACTCCAACTCCTTTGACCTGTTATTTACAGTCTGACTGTTCTAAACTAGTGTCATTAGCTGCGCCAAGAAGGTTGTTATGCATTGTAAAATTGCTTAATGTGTTTTCATCTAAAAGCTGTTTGCTTTCATCTAAAAAATGTTTTTTTCCTTCCAGTTTTTTGTATTTGCAAAATTGTTTTCCTTCAGCCAAGTTATGTTGGGCTATTTGGAAAGTCAGCTCAGCAACAACAGAGTTAAAGTAGTATTTTGACTTTCTCTGTTCTGTAACCCATTCTGACACACCAGTTATCTTGTTGTTAGTAACTTGGATATAAAATCTGTATGTGACACTTTCATAATGTTCCTGCTTTTTTGTCTGCTACTTCTACATGGGGTTCTTGCAAAAAAAAAAAAAAAAAAAAAATCAAGTAGCTGTTTTGGTTTTCTGGATGTTTCAACTCTGGCTTATATCTACCCCCACCCTGCTCCCCTCCCCCTGTTCCCCCCCCTTCTGTTACACACACATTTGGGAGATATCAAACGTGAACATATGGGCATAGAGTGACACAGCAGTAGAAGGATCACACTAGATAAACAACCTCTGCATAGAATAACCTTATCCAAAAGTGTGGTTGTATGGTTTGTGGGTTTTTATTTTTAAATCCTAAAACTCTCTGCTTACTGCACTAACTTGCTTTTTAGAGTACTGTCTTCTGCCTTCCCAAGTCTTCCCAACAGAAAGTGTGGGGACAAGTTTTTTTCCTTAGTCACAGTAGATGAATAGTAGACAACCATGGAAGCTTCAAGAAAAGCTTCATAAACTGCAGATAATACAGGTTTGCTTCCTTGCAGTGTCTTCTATCACTTCAACTTTGAGAAAGAATGAGTCTTACCATAAGAGTGGTATTACAGTTTCTTCCCTAGCAAAAAGATCAAAGGGGAGGCCTTTCTTATGAACTGAACCTCTGAAGTACTTTTTTGTACCTGAGCATCTCAGACTTGACTAACATCAGCATTTCATCTGTCCTCTGGTTGGACTAGTAGAACAACAGGTCTAGGTATTTCAGTTGTCTGTAAAGACAGTGAAGTACTGCTATCTAGAAATAAGCTTAGAAAGAGGCCTTACAACATCAAATATGTAATCTGCTAATACTGTTGGGATAGAGTTAAATTTCTAACTTGCAGCTGTCTAAAAAGCAGCTAAGTGCATGTGTTGGTTTTGTTTTCATACTTGTTTTTTTAATTCTTCAACCCTCCTGGGAGGTGGTTTCAGCATATTGTTTCTTGAAATTTAGGAGCATCGAATTTCCATCCTCAAAGTTTGTTGTAACTGTTTTGCCTGCTGACTGTATCCATGCTGTCCTCTCATTTTAAGTAATTTTCTTCTCTTGTTGTTTTACCCTTGGCATTTACAGGAAGCATTTATAACCTTCTTGTTGCCAGGCTAAATAATACAGGCCTTATTTTTCACCTTGACTAACAGCACTTTTCTGTTCTCTCAGCTGCAATTCTCTCTTGACCAAGGCCAGCTGTGACAGGATAGAATATTCCATGTAAATACTTCTTGTACAAAAGCACTGTAAGATTATCAATTGTTCTGTAATGTTGTATCCCCCTAAGTATTGGTTGTTCCTCCATACACAGTCCCCTCCCAGTCCCTTCCAGTATCCCTCTGAGTAAGTGGAATATGTGGTCACTATTGCTTGTGCCAGCTGCCAGCTTATAGCACAGCTTCTTGGTTTTAGTACTGAGTTACAGGGTATCCATGCTGCTTAATATTATTGTAGTCATGGAATTGCAAGCATCTCATTAGTATAATTTATTGTTCCATATTTTTTACTCATACTTACTATATGGTGGGAGGAAAGGAGAAGGAAGTGTAAGCTTTCATAGTTGTGGAGAAAATCAGAAAATTTTGGGGTAGGATCTCTGGCTTTAGATAACTGTCACCTGGCTAGTTATGTTGAAATAAACCAGGCTATAACAACAACAGAGCTTTCATCTTTTTTCATAGTTTCCTTCCATGGGTATACTCTGTTGATCATAACAAATAATTTCTTCTAAACCTGTTTAGTGATGTGTTCTATTTGGATACAATCAACAGCAATTTTTTGTTTTAAATAATTTTGGGTTTAACAAAACAGAATTATGAATGACCTTTCTTCTGTATGCCTGGGAATAATAGCAAGTGTCATGAGTTCTGCTGTCAAAAAAGTCACATTGGGAATCTTTATTTTCTGTCATTACAAAATTAGGATTTCAAGATTTAATTCCATCACAAGTTTAAGATTGCCTGAATTCAGGTGTTATAACTGCTAAGGCTTTCAGAAACTAATTTCCAATCTATTTTCTCAGCATTGGGCCTCTGACTGCACATTAATAGTAACTATGAATATTTTATGTCCAGGTACGACTAAAAGATGGAAAAAACTTCAGGCAAAATTATTCTTTCTGTAGTGTGTTTGCTGTTAACACAGCTTTGAATCTTGCAGGGTGGAAAGCTGTAGTTTAGTAATTCTCTCTGGTCCAGTGAGAATGGCTATCTACAGACATTTATAGAATAAACAAATATCATTTAAGGACACTACTGACTCAGGGAAGGGAGGCAGGCTCATGTGTGCACAGTATTAGAAAGAACCAGTCTTAAATCTTTGTTTCTCAGGAAAGGAGAATGCATCTTCCTGTTCCTGGAAATACTGGCAATCATACTATGGTCTTTTTTTTTTTTTAAATGGTAGGGGTTTTTTTAATTTGTTTATTTATAAAGCAAAGGGACAATCCTTCCTTACTGTGTTTTTGGTTTGCTTTTTTGATTGGAATACTTTAAATGCCTGACTTTTAGCCTGAAATATCTTGTTGCCAGCTAAAGCCTAAGAGGAAAAAAAAATCCCAATTGAAATAAAAAACAACCAAAACCAACAAAGAACAAAATATGTATACAGGTGTCCAGTTTTTTAGCACTGACACTCGCTGTATTGTTATAAAAGTTACAGCTGTTCCATGAAAGAGATTTTCTTTATACTTACATAGACTGGAGTAGCATTTGTGGTGGGAGAGTGGAGGAGAAGCAGGATTTGAAAGCTCTTACGGTGACAGCTGGTGATAGTTCAGTGTCAGGTCTGACACATTGTTTGTGTAAATCTGTACAGATGTAGTAATCTGAATTTTTGATCAGTTCTTCAAGTTTGGTGAATTTTAACATGAAAATATCCTGCAGAGACATGAGAGCAGAACTAGTAATTGTGTACTATTCCAGTACCTTTGGAGATACTTCTGCAAGAGAAAGGGCTTTAAATAACGGCATAGTCAAATATAGAAACTTTGGATAAATATATGTAGTAGTTGGAGATTGCCTTCTACCAAGTACCCAGGATTTTCACTCTAGTTTTTGGACTAGAGGAACTTGCTTTTCTTTATTTAGATGACCACAGTCACTAGGATGTATAGCTAGGAATCTAGTTGCCTTTTTAACTTCCATCAGTAGTGTCTTACTCCTTGAAAGATACAGTGACATTCAGCTGAAAGATGGTGTATTCAGGAATAAGGAGGGTGGATGCATAGCTTTTGTCTGAAGGAGCACAGTCTTATTTTCATTTCTTCTTCAACATAGTCTGTTCCAATCCTAGATAAGACCAGAATTGGTAGCAATTTTTTGAGGGTCATAGGTTTGCTTGTAAGGCTTAGTATTTGTGCAGGATTAAATGTCATCCATTTCAGAGGCAACTCCTGAGTATTCTGTTTGGGTCACAGAGCACATTGCAAGGACAAAGAGTACAGATAGTTCTTAAATAATAATTTTGGTCCTAAGATCAGGCTACAGAAAGCCTTCTTTTCATTTTGGCTATTCTTTGGGTTATTCCTTGGAGCTGTGGAGAAACTGTTCTTCTGATATGTGTTCTCTGTTACTGGTAGTCTGTGAAAACTTCCAGTGCTTCACAGAGCAGTAGTTTAGCTGGGAGATAATAGCATTGGAACAGATTTAGGCAGCATCTGTTTTAACATCACCTCACCAGGAAGTAAGTAGCCTTTCTTCTAACTCGGAAGTGACTGACTACCAGCAAGGAATGCAGGCTTTGGCAAACATGGCCATGGTATGACCCTGAGGAAAAATACATTATTAGTGTCAACTTGTCAATCTCCTGAACTTCAAAGTATGGGTATAGTTGTTGCTTGTGAAGGGAAAGTGTGTGGGTAGCTTAGGAGAAAAGGAGGTAAGTGAAGGTTAGATGCTACTTTGTATGGAGGAGTTTGTGGTACGGTTTTTTGTCTGTATTAAAGTTTGTGACTGTTAGTTCTTGTGTAACTTAAGACTGATCTGGCATCCTGCTGAGAAGCACCTTAAAGAGCTCTTAATAGTTAGGTTTGCTCCAGTTCAACACCTTAATTTTCTCTTCCTGGGACATTCATTTGTCATTACCATGCTCTGTGATCCCCAGGTGAAAAAAAATGCTTGATTCCCACAGACTAATTTTTCAAGTACTGAAAGGGTGAGTATGTGTGGAGTAGATAGTTTCATGAAGTTCATTTGTTTCATAAGTCTTGATACTCTGGCTTTTGGCAACGTTTTTCCATTACTGTAGAGGTAGGAACCTTCCTAAAATGTATCTGTGGAAGCTGTTATTTTATGTTCTTCTATCCAGTTACCATGAAAGAATAGCTGTGAGCACTCTGAAGACATAGTCCATCAGCTTAAAGACAGTTTAATCCTTAGTGTTCAACAGGTGTTCCTTTGGGTGTGACTTCCTTTTGTTTGGCTTTACACAGAACTTCTGTTTCTCTGTACAGGTTTTTGATTGGTAGTTTGGGTCATGATTTCATACAAGGTAAATGTCTTTAATTGTGCTTATGTCAGTTATTTGGTATGTGTATTGGAGCTGCTCTTAATTACATCACTGCAAGATATAATGCTAATGTATAAATTGTGCTTTGGCTGAGAAGATGAGTCTGTGGCACTTAATTCCAAGATGCCATTGGTTTGCACACTACCTAGAAACCTTAAATGTATTTTAATGCCTTTGTTTCAGTATTCTTCAGACAGCAACAGATCCGTGTACACATCCAGTGCTGAGGAAGCCGGAAACTTAACCTGTTCTAATTGGATTTCTTCTTCAACAACTACAATTAAACCATTTCCCAGATGGTATCATGTGGTGTAGGAATCTTGGTATCCATTAGGCCTATGAGTGCTTTTTGTGTAGCATTTGAATAGAAGTATTTGTTCAGCAA
Source organism: Calypte anna (assembly GCF_003957555.1). Lineage (NCBI taxonomy): Eukaryota > Metazoa > Chordata > Aves > Apodiformes > Trochilidae > Calypte > Calypte anna. The sequence goes on along the minus strand of NC_044255.1, from coordinate 10,390,280 downwards.
GATAGCATAGCCTGCTTATAGTCTTGGAAAGAAAACCTGCATCAGCTTGAGTCAGTGCTAAATATCAGTGATTAGATGCTGAGATCCTCCAAATTTGTCAGAACGTGTTCTGAATTATATTTTGAAGATGTGAAAACTTGAGACTTATTCTGGTAATGCAGATAACTGTTGAGTACTCCCCCTTCTCCTGGAAACATAGATTTTTAAAATTTTTTTTTTTTAGCTCTGAACTGTTTCTCTAAGACATGCTAGTATGAGTGAACTGGCTTCTCCATGTTTGACATTTCTGTTTGTAAACTTGTTTCAAGCTGAAGCTGAATATCATTAAAATGAAAAACCCAGTCTCCTCCCTCTTTACCTTGTTTTCAAGGTAGATCTACGTAATGTCCTTAGACGTGCTATAATCTTGGGTTTATCTGTGGCACTTGTCTAATCTGCTTGTACATGTCAACTTCTGTAAGATCTAGTCTTTGAATATCTTTATTCTAGTGGCTACTTAAAGTTCTTTTTTTTTATTTCCCCATTATTTGTCTAGAAGATTGCAGAGACCATCTTAATTTAGTGTTTGGGAGGTAAAGCCAAACTATCTACTGTTCTGCTGTCCACTGAGCTCACTAGTTCTCTGTAATTCAAGATAGGTTGGCACAAGTTGATTAGGAACTTGGCAGGGCTCAGGAAACCTGCTGTGCTGCAACTTGGGGCATATTGTCTAACAGGCTCTGCAGGTAGCACATAGGTATGTACCATATCAGTATTTGTCCTATAGTGCTGTTGCACTTTATTTTACTGAAGGGATGTGTGTGCCAGATGCAGTTAAATGGCAAGCTGCAAATAAGGCACCATCTGGTCTATGTGGTTGAAAGAGGTTTGGAGTTATAGCAGTAGGTTCTATGTTCAGACTCAACATGGAAGTAAGTGGAGCTATGCAGCTCAAAGGCAGCTGGGCATTAAGTGTTGAGCTTGGCAGGCTTGGAGTGAGTGATGAGTACTTCTTGAGTACTTGAGTACTTCCTTGCTCACTTGCATGACAATACTACAATAAAGCTTCTAAACTTAAATTTGCAGTAATTGTTCATCTGACTTTTTTCTTCACTGTAATAAATGCCCATGCCCAAACTTTGCCACACCTGTTTACTCTGTTAACTTGACCACCTACCTGCTACCTCGTTTCCATTTCACTGTCACAGATCTGTACTTTGTGAAGGATTTTTTGCTCTTCCTCATGTTGTGTCACAGAAGGTAAAATCTCCTTATTCAGATCCACTCTCTTCTTCTGAAGATAACGTTCCCCAGAAAGCCTTCCAGGCAGCATGTTTTTTTAATAATGTTGTTTGTGAAAGCTTAAGCCACCACACTAGGTAGTGAATTTTGGCTCCTCCTAAACAAGGGTTTGTAGAGAAGATGAATGTGAAGGACAAATGAGATTTTATTTCTGTTGCTTATGATGGGTTTTGTTGGGAATGTGCAAGAAACTATAGAAGAATTCACATCAGTTAACTCTTTATGCAAATGCAAGATTTTTTTTGTCAAAATTTGAGTACTGGAAAATGTTCTTTTCTTTTGGAGGTACTAATTGCTTTTTTTTTAACTTAGAAAGGGACATATATTTCTGTTGTTGCTAACAAGCTGTAACCACACTTTTATTAGCAGAATTGCTAATAGGTAGCAGAATTGCCCACTGAGACTCACAGTGTAAACTTAGGTAACAGTGTGTCACTAGCAGGTTTAATGTTCCTGTAGAAGTCAAAACTCTTGCTCTGGGATCTGATTTGGCAGAGAAGTTTTGCTGACACAAGCATAAAGAAGAATAAACTTTGAACATACCCATTCCTTGCTTTTCTCTTCTCTGTCCAATTGCTGTGATAAAAGGGAAAAAAGGTCTGTCAACGAAGGGACAAAACTGATTCAGTACTCTGCTATGTTTATATGTGCCAGTTCTCCAAGTGGTGTAATGAATCTTTCGTGTTACTGAGATGGCTTGAATGTCTCTGGGCTCCTTCTGAAGCTGAGCTGTCACTGGCTGACTTGCAGCTATCCAGATCAGGTTATTCTTTTACTGAATACAAATTAATTCGGAAGTTTCTGGTTTCTTATGTTTTTGATAATCTTTATATTTGTGAGCAAAAAACCACAAATTACTGCTGCAGAATTGACTGAATTATGCAACAGGACTTAATGTTAACAGGTTAAAAAAGCAAAACAAAATATCACGGAAGAGCCAGAAACTACAGGTGTTGTAAACATGAAAATACTTTCTTCAAGTCTTGAGTCCTGGCATTCTGCAACTGAGAGAACATTTGCGTAGCTTTGTTAATGAATTCCAGTCAAACCATACACTGATGGAAAACATATATCGAGCTAGTTTGAATATGTTATAAATGGTGACATGGAAACCAATTTGGAGAAGAAAAACTTAAATTATTTGATTTTTTTTTTTTTTTTTTAAGAGCAGGTTCATTGAACTTAGTTGTGATCAGTTCTTGTAGATGAAAGTTCTAAGATGGTGTTTTTATAATAAAATTCATTCCTGCTGCTCTCAACAAGAGGAGTAGTTACTGACAACACTTCATATTTTCAAAGAGACTTAATGCTAAACTAAAGAAGCAAGAGAATTGAAATGCTGTGTGTTTTTCTTCTTTTGGATGAAGATTTGAGATCTGAATGACAGTTGTGTACTTTTGTAAACCAAAATGTACTGTTAAGGGGCGTGATAACAATTTGCAACATTTCTGTCCTTGATGAATGTAAGAGAAAGCGGTGAGGTGGCAGAACTGGGGAGAGATGCCCTCAAAACAGCATGTTTGTTCCATGCAGCTCCTTTACTTTTTTCCTATAAATGCAGCTTCTGGTTTTTGAGAGGAAAGGAGTACAGGAGATACAGGTTTTTACAATCTTAACATAAGGTAGGCCCCTTAACCATTTCACAAGAGTTTAATTAATCTTTAGTCCTGATATAATTTCTCAGTGCACAAAAATGGTGATTCTTTCTTCAGTAATGAAATGAAGCTACCAATTTTTGTATACCTTGAACTGGGGGCACCAGTCATACAAACAAGCCTGAGACATCTGAGATCACCTGTGTATCTTGTACAAACATCTAGAAAGTAGAATATGAACAGTATTTGTCTTAACTTCTGCAGGCCTTGGTTGTGGGTTTTTTGTTCGGTTGGTTTTTTTAGCTTATTTGTGTTTCTTCCCTCCATCAATAGGTTTCTCTTTGTTCTTGATGAGTTTAAATTCTTGAGCAGTCAGTTGTTTTGTTGGTTGGTTATAAAGCCAGTTCTCCTTTTGGTATTTCAGTTTTACTTCCCACATCCCAAAAGTACTCGCTGAAGTTCTGGCTGCAGTGTATACTCCAGTCCTCTGTTTTGTCTCTAAACCAATGGCTGGCACAAGTGTCTTAGTTTCTATGGAACAGTTCTAAGCTTTATGCAGTTTAGAGAATCTTAAATTGGTGGTTACAGCCTTTCAGGTTCCTAGCCGCTCATTTTGCTGCTTCTGTGAAGATACCTTTCTGCTTTGCCTCTGCTAGAGACTTCTTCCTAAAGTAATGAGATCCAATGGTTGCCATAATTGTCTGATACCTGTCTCTTGTGAAGTCAGTGGAACAGGGGGTGACTCCTTCTTTCTTACTGATTGATTTAATTTTTTCCTTTCCTCCCCTCTTTTTTCCCTGTGAAGTGCATAGCTTGGGTGTATTTGTGGCCTACTGTTACTTAAGTTCTCTGCAGTATCCATATCTCTTTTATTATATGCTGTATTTTTGAAATGGTTAAGAAATGCTTCCACTCCAAAGATGACAGAGGAGCTGAAGTAAAAAGAACTCTTCTGTTGTAAATTAAGCTAAGGACAGCATTGTGCTAAAGCATTGTTTTTTTTTTTAATTTTTATTTGTTTGTTTTTGTTTTAATTTTTTATTTCCCTCACTGATTTGGAAAAATTTGTCTGACCAACAGCTTATGGATTGTGTAAGGTTACCCAGGGTAAAAATGGACTTGTGAGCCAGCCCAAAGCCTTAAGTCTTCAGTGACTGAACTCCTTGGCCATCATGTGTAAGCATGCCATTATGCTTATATCTCTACTTTGCTGATTTCTTCACCTTAGTCTGGGCTCCTGGATTCTGGTTTTGAGGAGGTGAGGGGTAGGGAATGCTTCCTGATTGCAGTGGGGGTCACAGCTGGAGTTTTGTTTCTTCTCAGAAAGGTTTGTTTGTAGGAGGGATGAAGAATGTCTCCTTGCACACCTGTACATCTGCACACATCTGAGATCTTGGGTGATTTAAACTGACATCTGTTGCATGACTTTTTATCAAATGTTTATGTGAAAAATATTTTCTGATAATCTGGTATTGTCTTCTCTGCACTCCTTTATTTTTGGCATGATGTTTTGATCATGGTACTTAATTTGGGATTTTTTCTTTGCTCTTCAGGGGAAAGAATCATCTCTCATGATTTACTTTTTGCCTTTATGGTCCTTCTCAGAACTTGGAATGTATATTGTCATCATGACTGAATTTTCACTTCTCAGCTGAATGAGAGGGATCTAATGTAAGCTGAGGTGTTGCTTTCAACAGAGGGTTGTACCAAGTGATCCTGAGCTCCTTTCCAGCCAGGCTTTTTTAGTGATTCTAACTTAATTCTTGCACCCCGGTTTAACCCAATATCAAAAATGCATCAAGTCTGAAGAGATGCTCTCCTCTGTATGCTGTTAAACTCTGCTTGGCTTCCCATCAATATCTTATTTACATCTTCCAAGATGAAAGTGATGCAACAAAGTTTGTAGAAACTATTTTCTGGAAGAGGTGTAGAAATGTATTTCCTTACCACCTAACAGGCTTTTTTTAAGGAAAAACTTTCTTCATTCCAACTTGTCTGTCTTCCAGCAGTGAGGTCATGTTACAGTACTCGGTGTCTGTAGAATCTTATTTTGTCCTGAAGTTTTTTCTACATATAGTGAATTTGTTCTTGTTAGAATGTCTGGATATATGCATATGTGTGGGTTTTTTCTTTAGCATTAGAGGGGAAGAATACAAATAGAATGTAGTCCAATTTAATGTGTGATGTAGTGCAATTTTGTGGGGTTTGTATATGAAAATAAGTTAATCTGATGAAAGCAGGTAAGCAGCAGGTAAGCACTGATGTACTCTAGCATCTTTAAATCATGTAGGCAGCTTTTAACTATTGATGGGGAGAAGGTAGCAGATAAGAAAATAATTGCTAAGTTCTTCTTCCTATGGTGGAAGAAGAAAAGCTTGTTGTTCCTTAAGGCTCAGTGCTCTAATATAGCCAGGATTTGTGTGAATGCAGACAAATTCCATCCACCTTACTGAACCTTGCAGCATCTTGCAGCTCATGGGACAATATCTTTTTCCCCCTGTTTGTGTAGAGAAATTTTCTAGGAATCTTTGTGTTGTTGTACCCCCTCCCTGAATTATACCACGGACTATTTCTACAAGCAGAAGAGAGAAGAGACTGCTAAACTGAAAATAGGAGCTTCTGCCTGCATGGTGCTTTGACATGAAATTTGTGTTTGCGAGGACTGTAGTGGAAAAAAAAATGGGCAGAGCTGATAACTACTGAATTTGGAGAGTATAAGGATATTGTGTCAAAGTAAGCTGCATGGGATGTGGTTTAAAGCTAACTGGACAAAAATATCTTCTTAATAATGAATTTCTGAGTCAGCTGGTGAAGTAGTAGAAGTAATTGAATGAATGCTTGCAAGTGCTTGCTTGCAGGAATATAGGTGTGTACATGTGCAGGCAGATGATGAGAACCTTGTGAGCAGTGAGCAAGAATGAGGTGCAGCTGTGATATCAGTTTTACATTAAGTAATGTAGGTCCAAAAGAATTAGGAGTTCCTGAACCATATACAGTAAATTCTTCAGTTTAGTTGTAATTAATAATGCCTTAACTCTTTAATGTGTTGTACGCTTCCATATTTAGCATGTTGATTTTACTAGACTGACTAGATTTTTCACAGATACAGCTGATCGAGTAAATATTACCTACATAGAAGTGAAGGGAATGCAAATCTGAAGTCTTAGAGTTAACATTTTCTGATAAGTATGCTGAACTCTGAGTTCTGGCTGGCAAGATGTGCAGCCTACTGGAAGAAAATGTTCTGAATTTTTAAGGCATATAAACATCCTTCCATCTTTTCCTTCTTCCCTTTGTTTTGCCTAATACTGACTTCAGGACAGCAAGTCATTGCAATTTTGCTGCAGCAGCATTAAGTAAGGTGCTGTTTTTTGAGCCAGTGTATAAAAGAGGAATGAGCAAGGTACTTAACTCTGAGCAGATAACAAGTATTACAGGTAGAGGTAATATTACAGGTAGAGATAGGCATATCCTTAAGTATTCAAGAAACTGGAGTGCAAGAACCTGAAAAATTCCTGTAACTTAGAACCTCTGAAAAACAAACCACCCCCAAAAAAACTCTAAACAAAATCAGACAAGTTCTAGAGCTCATCAAGGTAGATTAAGGAAGTGCTTTTCTTGTGAAAGTGTTTTGAACTTTTTACAGCTTTGTTGCCAGTTCACCTTGTTACTCTGTTAGTGGCCCTGGAGCCTGTTGGAGTGCTTCATTTTACTCATTTTCCTTCCCTCTCTGTAGCCTACATTGCAGTTCACAGCATACTTTGAGATACTTTGGGAGTAGAGTAAGAGCTGATACAGTGTTGTTCTGTAGTTGTAGGTTTCCTCTGCTTCAAAGATGTGGAATTATGTCAGTCCCTTTCTGTTGGCTTTTTCCATGAGAAGAAAGGTAAAGGCTTCATTGGAAGTTGACAGGTGGTTTTTGTATCTTGTGTTCAGTGGAACTTCTCCAAGTTTGCTATGCACTAGCTATGAGGTTTGAAATAAGTATGTTAGATTCACAAAAAATAATTCTATTTGCTTTCCTGTGCAGTAACAAAGATGACTATTAATGTTAATCAGTGTTTACTAAAATACAAGAACTCTGTGCAAGATAATAACAATCAAATGCTAGTGCTGTTAGATGTCTTCAGAACATAGATTATGGGTTTATTTGAAATGCTGGTTTTTAGTATTCATCATCAATCTAAAGAGTCTGCTCATGGTGAGAGCATCTGCAGCCCAGTGCTTTGGCATCATTGCAGGTAGGAATATGGAGCTGTGAAATGTTAATAGAAGTGGCTTGTTTACAAAAAAATATGCTGGAAGAGGACCTGAACTTAAAATTCTCAGATCATAAAGCCTTTCAACTGGAGCACAAAGTTGTGATGTACAGTTGTAGCTTTTTCTTCATGTGGGGAGAATTCTTGATGTACTTGAGGAAATATTCATAAAATGTGACAGGACTGCACTGGCAGTGTTTCCGCTGGTCTTGTGGGTTACATGTCTTTCCTGAATTTAGGTATCTAAAGGGGGAGGAGAATAAGACAAGTGCTGCGAGTGAGGCTTCTGAATGGAGGGACAAGGCTGACTGGGAACAGTTCAGTTTGAGGAGCCTCTGTCTGGGCTCTTGTGTGTGTGGAAGGTGGGCTTTCTAGTGTGTGGAAGATGCAGTTGTGACCCGCTAGGAAGATCTTTTCCCTACTGGGCAAACAGCACATGATAGTGTGTGGCTACACATACTTGAAACGAGAAAGTTAATGGTTTGATGTTAAATGTAATAGCTGAGTCGTGAAGCAGCATTATATTTGAAGGCCAACAGGAGTCATATGGTAACACTGTACAATAAGAAGCACAGTTAAATGGAGAGATTTCAGTATTGAAGTTTACTCTGGACATGATCTTGACTTGACAAATGCCTTACAGGATAAGCCAGCTGCCATTTCATTATTCTGCACAGCTGAAAATACCATATGTATGGCAACACAAGGCTGCATAAGTTCTAACTGAAGACTACTTAAAGTGTGTGGCTGACCCAGACAGATCAATAGTAAGCTAGTTTCTGTAGAGAGCATCAGAACAGCCTGTGTGGTGTTTTCTTGTTGACTTTTCCGTTGTTTTGTGGAGGAACCCATGTACTGGCCCTAGGTAGGAAAGCATGTGTCTGACCTAGTGGAGTTCTAGACTGTGATCTGCAGAAAGAAACCTGCTGGAAGCATGTTTGTATAGTCAGTACAAGGTGATAAAATATATCTATGGCAACCATGCCATAGTATGACTGGGAATTTGACATGAGTACCTAATTTTGACTTTCAGTGGACCTTTGAACATTAGGACACTTTACTCCCTGCTTTCAGAAGCTTCACAAAATATGCCTCCTTGCTGATGCTTATGGAGAGATGTGGGTATTTTTATTTGGTGTTTAGATACAAAGAAATAAACAGATTGCATTTGACAGTGCCTGTGATGGGCTTCAGCTAGATTCCCTGTTAGGTGCTAGAACTTCTGTCAGCTTTCAGCCTGGTTAATGCTGGGATTGTTGCCTTGACTCTGTGGTGTACTTTGCAGAGAATGCTGTCATTTATGCTCTCCTCAACCTGACTAATATGGCCGCACCAGCAAGCTGGCAAAATTTCCAGCTATAGCAGGGTTGTTCTGTTCCATTGTAAGTTCTTTTGTGCTCTAAGGTAAAAAGTTGTAGGCAAAGGTCATGTGTTACTTAAAAGGCTTAAACATTTCTGTAGGGGGGGAATATTTGCTATGATTAAAGAGTTAGGGTAAGTGAAATAATCATGAAGAGGGAAAGGTCAGCTTCTGAGGTGTGGGGATTACACCTTCCTTAGCTTCCCAGTCACCAAGGTTGGTAGCTACAAGGTGCATTGAACATTTGTGTTTTGTGGGATTGTGCATTTTGTGCGTTCTTTCAAGTTCTGAAGCATAAGGCAAAACACCCCAAGGTGGCAACAGTGATTTGCTGATTAATCCCACTTTCTGCTTTTCCTATGTACTGCTGTGTTGAACCTCTTAATGGAAAGGATGCTAAGAACTTTGAATAGATACTTTTGACTCCTGTGATGTGGGAATTAGAATGGGGAGCCACTCTTACGCCTAGCTTGTATTCGTGCTTGTTTCCTGGAGCTGGTTTAAAATATTTCTGGCATGCTAACAGGGAGCTTTTAGTACTAGGCTGTATCATTACGGTGCAACAAGAGTGAATCTGAGCTAGCGGAATCCCCATCTGTAATTTGTGCTGTGCAGGTGCCTTGATCCATATACATGTTCCTTTTGGCATTGTGCTATCTATGTGAGGCAATGCTTTGCATAATACCAATTTATGTGCCTGGTGTCTTATGGCCTGCAGTAAAATGGGATCATTTAGGGCTGTTTTTTTTGTTTTTGTTTTGTTTTTTTTCCCCTACTCACATTTGCTTGCTTCTTTATGTTCTTTCAGAAGAATAGGCAATTATAGTCAAGTATTGTCTGGCATTACTGACAATGCTGGGTCTTGAGAGTTGTTTTATTGGAGGCATTCAAATTTGAGCTGAGCTTTAGTTATCTGCAGCTGAGATATTTCTGGCAGACTTGTTGCTTACAGTACTATAGATATAATAGGCACTGAATCAGCATATAGTCTACTGTGTTCTTAAACTGGTTATTTTCTTCTTAGTGGTTTCTTTTTTTACCTGCAAATACCTTTTTTACCAGATTGTACACAATTAGAAACAGTAAAACAGGATTTGCTGGTTTTGGTCCTGTTGCTATGCTCCCTGTATAGAAACATCAATTTAGCACCGGATACAAATGTTACCACTCTTCACTAAGGTGCTAAGTGAGGCTTGGTTCTAAAATACTTCGGTTTCTGAGGCTTGCAGCTGGGTGTTGTAGTAGTATTCCATGAATAACTACCAAAATAATATCAGTAGACTTCTAGCAGTCACAAAACTATTCCAAAAGTAGTTATACAAAGCCATTATATTATTTTTAAAATAATTGTGTACCCTAATTCTATCCCATATATCTCTTCCCACTAATTAAGCTTTATGAGCAAGAACTTCTTGCTTACGAGTCTAGATCTGTTGAATTGCTATGCATTTTTCTTTATGCAAAGGGAAGTTTGGATAAATCGGATTAGTGAGAGGAGCTGTTCTAAAAACAAAGTAGTTAAGTTACATCTGTAATCTTACGGATACTTCTGCTTATTTCTGAAACTGGAATTGACACGTCTCACAATGAGACATGTTAGAATTCTTAAATACTATTGCTCTCTATCAAACATAGGGTTTTATGCATTAGTGTGTTTTTTCATTAATATTGACAAACACAGGTTCTCCTAAATTATATTTTTATTGTCTCTAAAATAATTATCAAGTCTGCCAGAAAAGAAGCTTACCATAATAGGGTAGTCTGGGTTGGAAGGGACTTCTCAAAGGTCATTTAGTCCAATAGGTCATCTGTATGCTATATATACTAAAGTAGTTGCTTTATATTAAGAATCTAACTACTCTTGGGAAGAATCTTGGTCCATGTGCCTTCTTAAGACAAAAACCTTTACACCATTTTTACTTACATTTTTGCTTAAATAATAGCATTTTACATTTGCCTCATGAGGCATGGCAGAGTTTTCATGCCATGTGTCTTATGACTATTTCTTTATTGTCTTTCAGTGAATGATAGTGTCTAGAAAGGGTATGTCCCTTCAGGAGAGAGGTGCCAATGTCCAACCGGCCTAATAACAATCCAGGGGGGTCACTGCGACGTTCACAGAGGAACACTGCTGGGGCCCAGCCACAAGACGACGCAGTAGGAGGAAGGTATGGCTCTTATTTATCAGTGTGGTTTTTTGTATAAGCAGAATGGATGCAGTTTAATAGAATGAAGTGTCCTCCCCTTCAGTCCAAGCACTGGAACTTGTGTATGATCTTTTTGCTCCTGAAATGTTATCTGTACTGTTATTGTATGAAATGAAAACATGGATAAGTTGGTATTGTGCATGTTCAGCTGGAATAGCAGTAGAAAATCCATGGGCAAAAAGTTTAAGTGAGCTGTGTTCTGCAAATGACATGTAGTGACAAATTTCTGTCCCGTTTTTTGCTGATAACAAAAATATGTGGGAGGACACAGGGAGACTCTGGTGTGTGAAATCTGGGAAAAATCTGTGTCCCTGTTGGTGCCAGTTATTCCATCTTCTCTGTTCCCTTGCACCACATGTTAGTCCTGGGCAGCTTTTGAATAAATCAAGAACAAAGGTTTTGCCATCCTTTAATATACTTGAATTGGTGAGCAAGTGTTGTACAGGTTGTATTAGGCTCTAACAGATTGTCCCTTTAATGCAGAACAAAGAAGATCCCTGAAACATTTCTCTGGATGCTGACTGTATAATTATTACAATGTTCTTTAAGGAATTAAGAGTCTTGATCTGAACCAGTGAAGTCTATGTTAATATTGTTAAAAATTTAGTCCAATGAAGAAAGGTTACAGTATCATGGTAGGCAGCATCTGTCGTGTTCTGCTTCCTCTGATGTGTTAACTGTTGCCATTGTGCTTGTTTGTTTTTTTTTTTTTTAATTTTCTTTTTAAAAACAAGAGTTAAAGTATTGCAGGTCAGTGGCACCAGAAGAAAACCCTATGAAGCAATCAGTGTACTGTGATGAAGATGAGATGTATTTGTTACTAGTGTAAAGTCTAACTGAGAACAAGGTCACTGTTAAATGGATGAAGGAGGCTAGCTGCTGTTCTAAGGAACATTTTGGGCAATAATTTAATCTGCAAAATGCAGCTTCACTTTTTTCTGAACTAGTTCCTACTGTACACATGGAAAAGCAGATGATCAATGTAAGGCTTCTGTTCTAGGCTCTTACAGCATAAGGAGGGGGAAGTTGCTGGCTTATGTAGCTGATTATTTCACAAGCTAAAATTTTTTGGTTGGTTGGTTTTTTTGAGAATACTTCCCTAACTGAGGTGTGATGAAGCCTTCTTTCCGTTCTGTCTTATGTGAACATCTGAATGGATGCTGAAGTTATTTATTGCCTTACCAACTCTTTCATTTTATGCTGAAGTTAACTTGGGGTGAATAACCCTCTCCTCAGAATCAAGAATTCTTGAAAGGAAAGTTATTCAAGAAAGGAAAGTTATATGGGCATGGGGTGGAGGATTTATCTTCTACTACTTATTTAGGCATTATAGCAGAAAGCAAGAGGAGCTCCTCAGTCAGACAACTTAAAGAATTTTATGAATAGCACTGTTTTCTTGAAAGAAAGTTCCCTGGTGTTCTGGTGCATGGTGATCTGTTACTTATGCTATCACATAATGATTCAAGATGCAATTTCTTTTATATGACTTGACCTCTTCCACCACTCACCAAATCTGTGTCAGACTTCCATGAGTGAGAGCATATTGCATTCCTGAACTATATTAGGCCTTTACTGGAACCAAAGCTGTTTGCTTAAGTAAAGAGGATGGAAGTGTATAATCCTCCATGAAAATCTGTGCTCTTTAGGACAGGACCCTTCCATTTCTGTCTCTGAACAAGCATTTTTGGCTGGTAAGGCATGTAAAAAGGTCTGGATAAAGCATGGTGATATAAATTTTATAATTAAATCCATTTCTCTTACTGTCTTCTGTATCTCCCCTTCAGTGAGCTGCTGGGTAGAATGGCTGTCTTACAAGAAACAATGTAAGACTGATCTGTAAGGTCCTTGAAAAATTTGCAGAGGAAATGGGAAGAGACAAGCTCTCAGAGAAGTCACTTTTTTCTCTGCCTGTTTTCAGACACAAACCTGAAGACTCACCCTAGCACACATCTACTATACAGTGGGACAGTATGTTCTGATGCTGAACAGTATATAGGAGGGTCTAGAGTTCACAGCTTGATCCACCTTATTTGTTAAGCCTTGCTGTACTCCAGTGCTACACTTTTTTGCCTTCTATGTTCTGAAAAAAAAAACCCAACCCAAAAAAACCCACAAACAAAAATCAAACAACTTTCCCCTCACAACCAAACACACCTTTTTTTATTTTGGTTTTTTTTTGAGGGGATACATGAAACACTAAGGTATTCCTAGTCTGCATTTGTACATAAATTGGACACTGATAATGTGAAATTATTCAATTCCAGCTGCAAACTTATTTAAACAAAATGAATAAAGACCGTTGGGAGAGTTCTTTTGAAGCAAATGTGTCATCCTCACCTGCTGTGTTTTGGCTAACACCAAGGAATGGTCTTGGAGCACTTGATTTGAAATCTTTGAAATTTGCATAAAAATGAACTAGAAGGATTGCTCTAGAAGAGCAATTCACACATCCTGGTAACTTGTGGTTGCAATCTGGTCTGCTTTGAAGTAGAAATCATTGAAATGCATAGATGGTAGATGCTGGTCCTTAATGGCAATTCTCTTGCCTTAAAAATTTTCTTCTGTTGATCTGTACTACTTGTTCATGTAGTGGTACAGGCTGGATGAGATGTCATTCAGCTGCTTACAGATGCATGTGATTCTTAAACCTAAAGCAAATAGACAAAGACATACAAAACAAACCCCAAACCCCACTGAAAATAAAAAAGCTAGGATTGTGCATCGAATTAGCAGTAATCTGAGTCTGGAGGGTTGTTTTTTTTTTCCATGCCTAAAATTAGCCACCAGGTTTATGGTCAAACTTAAGGGTCCACACCTTCTAAAGTGCCAGAGAAGGTTGGTTATAGATACCCTGGTCTTCACCTTGGTCATAGATACACAATCATAAACCTTTGTGCAAGGACAAGTTTCTGTACTGTGTGAACTTGTGTACTTGATTACATTTCTGCTTTGTATAAAGAAGAGCTTTATAAATGCTGGAAATGCAACAGCTGCTTTTTTTTTTTTAATTTTTTTTTCCTTCTGTTGCTAAGGTGCCTGCATTTTCAAAATTCTAAGTAAGTGACAAAAACTTGGGGGAGCTTGTGCAGCTCATCACTCATACTGTAATTTCAAACTTTGATGTAAAGCCCACTATTCTGTTGTAGCAAGTGGTCATATAGGCATTGGTTGTGTACCCAAATGGCTTTGTAATAGCTTTAACTTTGCCTCTGTCTCTTGTGCTCTCACTGGAGTGAACACTTCAACTAATTTTAGTTGAGGAAGGCGTTAAAAAGGAGAGGGGCTGTATAATATCACTTCCAAGCTGAAGTGCTAACACATGTCTTTCTGTAGTCTTTCACCCTTTTGCATCATTAAGACTCCTTCAGTTTTACCTGCTAAGTGGGTATTGTTCACTTGCAAGAAGACTTTGTAATTTCCAAACTTGTTGTTTCTCTAGCATGTAAAACGTAAGTCCAGAGTTTTCCTCTTGTGACATCTAATGCTGGCAGATTTGGCCTAATGTGGAAGAAATAATGCCAAGTCATTTTACTTTAGAGTGAGATTTGATGTCTCCCTAAAAATGTAATTACTTGCAGTCAAAGTGAGCATGGGAAGCATGTGACCTTTTTTTATGCTGGAGTTTTAGTAGCAGTTTCACACTTAACACAGTAAGTGTGAGCTTTGAGTGTTTGATTTTTTACAATGCAACTGTTTAAACGAAAGCAACAATGAAGCTAGGGAGTAGAAAGATTGTTGCAGCTGAAATTTCAAGTGAACTTGGCATCCCTGGTGTGTGTTTCTCTGTAAAAGAAGCAAGGGATGTGTGTTTCAACACATAAATATAAATTTGTGAACTGTTCTCTTCCCATAAATACACATGATCAAACTGTGGAGAAGTTGAACTAATGTGATTCTTTGCTTTCGGTTGTAATGATGTTGAAATAACTGTTTTGGTAAACTTTCTATTCCTGTTTATATTAATTTTTACTGGCTTTACTACTAGATTAATAGCTCTGGAGCCCCAAAACCCAAAAGGACATGTTACCTGCTGGAGCAAATCCAAAGATGGCCATGAAGATGATCAGAGGGCTGGAGCTACCTCTTCTGTGGAGAGAGGCTGTGAGAGTTGGGCTTGTTCAGCCTGGAGATGAGAAGGCTCTGGGGACACCTTATAACCACCTGCCAGTACTTTAAGGGGCTACAGGAAATCTGGGAAGGGACTTTTTACAGGGGCATGTAGCATTAAAGCATTAGTGGCTTTAAACTGGAAGAGAGTAGGTTTAGGTTAGACATTAGGAAGAAATTATTCCCAGGTTGCTTGGAAGTGTTCAGGGCCCGGTTTGAAGGGGCTTTGTGCAACCTGGTCTGGTAAGAGGTGTCCCTGCCTATGGTGGTGTTTGGATCTAGACAGTCTTTAAGGTCCCCTTCCAACCCAAGTCCTTCAGTGATTACAAGGTATTCTGTGTTACCCTCCTAAGACAGAATTACTAATTTGATGCCTTCCAAGTTGTACAGTGTGAACGCTTGTCTAAACTCTCTTCCAGTACATTCCATTGAAGGATGACTGCAGATTTGTAAGAAGGCAGTAATGATACTAAAGCTTCCCTTTGCAGTAGAAAACCAAAGAGGATTGGGAAGCAGATGTACTCTTTTTATGGGGGCAGAAGGAGGGGGTGGAACGTACTGACTGTTACTTTTTTATGTCATCTTCTGTGTTAAAGAATTATGTCCTTGTGGTTTAAGTTCCCAGTGAAGTCAAAGTATTTAGTTTGGGAGCAATCTGGAAGTGGTGTTTTGTGGCACTTACCTGTTAATCTGCATATTGCCACCTGAAATTTTTAGGAACAGCAGTGTTTGGGATACTGAGGTGACGAAAATGACTGCTACCCTGTTGGGAGAAGTAAGAAATCCTTGTTAGCTGAATAGAGGATACCAGCAGAATCTGAAGCATAATTTGCAACGACCTTTTTCAGTTACTAAAGCAATAAGAACACTTTTGTCTGTTGTACTACTTTTGTTCTGAACAGTATTTGCCTTTGGATTTGTCTTGATGCTATGTTAACTGTAAACATGTTACCTGAGACTTGTGTAAAATCCAAATTTAATATTTGAATTGATTGGCAGAGTATTTCTGAAGTAAACTTTTTTTCTTTTTTTTACACAGCTTATTTCATCTGTACTATTGTTTTTTTAGTCTTCTTGGTGAAAGTAATAGGGTGTGTGGTATTGTAGACTTGATATTTGCAAGCATCTAATACCTTGTTCTCAGCTGCTAAGGAACATGACTTAGATGAAACACTTTGTTTATTAACTAACTTCAATAGGTTTATTTTTTTCCATATGCACAGAGTAATACTTTGAGGACAGGTTATTGGTGGTTCTTCATTATGGTTTTGCTAAGGAAGGCTAAGAGCTTGTTGCAGTTTCCATGAGATTGTTTGTATAATTATAGTAAATTAAATGGTGGGTCACTTGTGAACTTCTGTACGTGTGTTACTCTAAACTGAGTGTCTGCCTGTGAATTAAAGTGTGTATCAGCAGACAGCTTTGACCAGTTGAAGGAAGCTTTAGAGTGGGTTATGAAAATAAGTTGTGGGGAGAAAAAAAACAAAACTCAAAACACAGCAAAGACCCCAAAGCATTGCTTGAGGGTTTAGCAAGCACTTAAGTCTTCTTGAACCTTCCCTGCAAATACAAATGGACAAACACAAGCTCATGAATACTTACCTTATAATTTTTCATCATTAGTGAGGAACTTTGTCTCTCAAAATATTTGTTGCTTGAATATTTGTTTAAATGAAACTCTTCAATGAATGCTTTGCTAATGGAAAAGATTAAAGAGCTTGTAAATAGGTAAGTTTTGGGTCAAAATACATGTAGTTTAGAGATTTAAGGAAGACTCGTTCTTCCTGTTGCCCATATACCTTTCATAGCACTTAGTTATCCAAGCATTGCTCTTTATTTCTATCTCATTAGACTATTCCAACTACCTTTATATGAATGTTAACTTAACAAGACCTTAAGCAAGCCGTCACAACCTTAATAGAACTTAAGACAGTGATATTTGTTGGTGTATGGTTAAAATTTTTTTAACTTAATCCCCCAGGCCTTCCAGATTGTCAGTTGCAAATAATCTGCATGATGGAGTATTCGCTATTGCCAAGATACAGTTGTAGCTTTATTGGGTGACATAATTTAGATGTCAGTATGAAATTGTTTGTAGAGCTTGTAAGAATCTGAAGGGTTTAAAGGTAGAAGTGGGGAAGCCTGAAACCAAGTGGAGACTCACCAGTATGTGGTTTAAGTGCTTGATGTTTTGCTTCAGCCATATTTTAGTTGAAAACATCTTAAAATATTTGTGTTCTGTGAGTACTTAAAGCTCTAAGTTGACTCCAGTTCTAATTAAAGCAAACCAAAAATTTTTAAGGGAAAATAACCTTTCAACTATACTTAAGAATAAATTAGTCCTGATCAGTTAGTGTACATAAAAATGGGGATCCCTGCCAAGTGTGAATTATGTAATAACTTATGCTATTCCCATAATAAAAAGATTTAAGGGGAAAATAAAATTTCATGCCTTAATCTTTTTTTGGGAAAAGGAAAATCCAAACAATCAAGATTAGCTGAAACATTCCTAAATTTACCTTGATGGAGTTTGCTATTGTGAACTAAAGATCTGGTTAATTTCATTTACTTTTGATAGTAAAAAATATTTCTTCTATTAGGAGAAATTAAAAATTACTGGAGTATGGAGAAGATACTGTCAATATTTTCAGACTTATGTTTTTAGAAAGATGATCCCCTTGAAATATTTGGAATATGTGCTGTAAAGGTATGTTGATCTTTTTGAGTAACTGCCAGGCAGTACTTTGGGAGGCAACAGAGGAAGGAAAGTTATCAAGAAAAAAATCAAATTACTGAAATTTTACCCTTTTGACTCTAAGCAAATTAGGATGTCGCTAATTATTCAGGTGGTTAGACCTAGTATTTTTTTCCTATTAAGGTTTGTGTTAAAGTTTGTCTTTATAATGCTTAAGAAGATAGTCAGACTTTGTGGTCAGTAGCCCACTTCTGCCTTCAGTACTAAATGTCTGGCATTTCGTTGGTAGAAGCTCTTTGAAAGCTTGGTCAACCCTCTTACCTCTTCCACTTGTTTGGCCTAAAGATTTTGATGTTTGAGGTGATGGGTTGGATTTGGGATCATAGATTAGAGGAAGACACTTAAATCTGAAGTCTGCATTTCTCTTCTTCCCCCATATCATTGAAAGATGTTTGGATAGTTAAACTCAAAGGACTTGATGGGCTAGGTTAGCAGCATATAAGCATATAATCAGCAGTTCTTGAACTTCAAAGTATTTCTGCTTCCAGCATTAATACAAGGCTAGTTTGAGGTTTCTTACAGGGCAGTGGTGCTTGGCATTTCTGTATGGGTAGGATAACATACAGTAGAGTTTTCCTGGTGACAGCTGGGTCAGAAGTATTTCATCCAGTGAAGTGAGATGTCTCTTGCCTTAGCAGTTATTTATACTATGTGATATTAACTGCAGATGAGCTGTCTCTTTTGAGTCTTGAAGATGGTAATTTTTACTGGTTTTGAAAACAGATGTGGGCTATGTGAAGATGTAACTGAAGTTTTAAATTTTATCTATGATGTAGTGTGACCTTTGCCCTCCAGTCAGAGCTCATGCAATAAACCATTTTTTGCATGTACCTGGAAAGTTGCTTGGAAGACTTCCTGTACCTTGTCTATGTGGAACTCACTGCTCTCTCTGACATGACAGTTGTTCTGTCTCATCTGATTGCCTTCACCAGTAGCATGCATTTCTTCGTTCTTCTTACTCCTCTGTTGATGAGTATGTAGTATATGTTTCTGAGAAGAGGTCTTTGACAGTTGTTCTGCTAGTCTTGAGCCTTACTGTGCTAGCTTAATACTTCAGTGAATAATTCAATAACATTGCATGCTGGAAAAGTTTGAATTTATCTGCATATCTCGGGTATGAGATGATGTTTTATTAATTTAAAATGAATAAATGTGTGCTTTACAAAAGTTACATGGGTGCTGCACAAGGCAGTTCTTTTGAAATACTGCTTTAATGTTAGTGGTTGATATGAGAAGGTTTGAAGCTGCAAACTAATACTTGTGAATGGTCCAAAAAATAAATAATAATTCCACTTACAGGTTTGTATCTGATAGCTTTCTGTTTTTCTGCTGACAGGTCACACTTAGGGCAGGCAAAACATAAGGCACATAGCCCTCCTGAGAGTAGAAAATCTATTTCAAAGACACCCAAAGTGCAGTCTAATACTACTTCTGAGCAGTCCAAGGGACACTTTTCTAAAAGGTAATTGTGCTTTGTATTAATATTTTAACCAGTGTTATCCGTGCTTCATAGCTGTGTATAACATATGTAGTTATCCAGAGTTTTTATAAAATGTATGACTAATAGATATTAACTAAACTAGGTATTGCATTCAGTGGAAATATTTCAGTGTTTCATGTTCTGTTTGTGTTTTGTTTTTCTAAATCACCAACTAAGAGCCTTCCATCAGTGATGAGGAAGAAAATATTTCTGCATAACTAGACCTGGAATACTTGCATGGTCTTTCTCCCCATTTAACCACTTCAAATTAGGGGAGGCTTGCCCAAGGAGTTCTGATTGATGTCCAATACTAATTGAAATGTGTAATAATCTAAAGTATGCCTGTGTTCAGGGTAGTAATCTTAAGTCATACTTTCTCTGCTGTTCATGCACTGCTGCTATATACACACTTGAAACAGCTTCCTGTTGTATAGAAGAATTTGCAGTTTTTGTGTGATTCATTACCTCTGTTTCAAGATCGAGAAACTATTGATTTTCATAAGAGCTTTCCTTGAACTAGAAACCAGGTATGACTAGTTATGCATTACTAAACACTCCTTATTCTCTTGTGGAACTTCCATTTACAGATACTCAGATAATAGTTTCATGGCTTGAATTTTATTTTTATTTTTTTCTTTTAAATCATTTTTTCATATCTATAAGGAAAAAACCCCAAACAACAAACAGTAAAATCTATCCAAATTTCTTCATAGATTCCTCTTACCAAAAAACCCACAAGGAAAGTGTACTGTGCTTTTTAATTTTCATGTTTGCAATATGACAGCTCATGTGCGTGGTTTTTTCTTGTTTCATTGTAAACTTAATAATCAGCAATGCTTCTTACCTGTGATCTAATTTATTATTAGAGAACACTGATGTTTATTTTGTAGAACTGTTGCATCTGTGAGGTTTCTTGAGTTCAGTACTAATGCTTTTTCTGCTTACTTCTACAGAGGCTGTAGTTCATCTGCTGTTTTATTACCACAGCAAGAAGATCCAGAGGGAGTCAATACTTCAGAAAAGCAAAAAACGGGGCAAGTGCCTAAGAGAGACAATTGTCGAGGAGTTAAACGCAGTGCTAGCCCAGATTACAGGAGGACCAATTCTCCTAGCTCTGCTAAAAAACCCAAAGCACTTCAACACACTGAAACTTCCTTGGAAACTAATAAGCCTCATACTAAATCTAAAAGAAGACATTTAGACCAAGAACAGCCGAAGCCTACACCATTGCCATCAACAAGCAAGGCTCACACCAGAAAGGGTGGAGCTGCTGGTAGCTCTCGAAGTCAGAAAAGGAAAAGGACAGAGAATCTGTCTTGTATAAAGAGTGGTTCAGCAGCTGAATCAACTGGCGCTGAAGAGAAGTCAGCAAAACTCTCCAAGCTGGCTTCAAAATCGGTGACCTCAGCCAAAGCTGGGTGTAGCACCATCACTGATTCTTCTTCTTCAGCTTCCACATCCTCTTCCTCTTCTGCTGTTGCCTCTGCTTCCTCTACTGTTCCTCAGGGTGCCAGAGTGAAACAGGGAAAGGACCAGAATAAGGCTAGACGTTCCCGTTCTGCATCCAGCCCCAGTCCAAGAAGGAGTAGCAGGGACAAAGAACCAAGTAAAACAGGTGGCTCTTCAAAGTTTGACTGGGCTGCTCGATTCAGCCCAAAAGTCAGTCTCCCTAAAACAAAACTGTCTCTACCAGGCTCTTCCAAGTCAGAGACATCAAAACCTGGACCTTCAGGACTACAAGCTAAGCTAGCAAGTAAGTTTTTCTTTTGTGGAAGAGTAAGCATATAGATTTTAAAACCAAGTGCTCAATTATTTTCAGGCTTCTTGGAATCTTATTAGAGAAGCGAACTTCTAGTTTGTTCTGCTGAGCTTTTAAGTAAAGCTGTGACTGATGCCATTTATAGCAAAAGCAAATTATTTAATTGCAAGTCAGCATTCTGAAAGTTTAAGTTACTTTTTGGTCTTGCAAATCAATCTTAAAATATATGCAAAATAGTTGGATGCTGTGATATATGTGTGTAGCAAGTGTTAGAAAATCTCTATTATATTCCTCCTGTCCAATTTTTTTCCTCATTTTCTTTAGCTTTCTGTCCCAAAGTGTGA
This sequence comes from Calypte anna, assembly GCF_003957555.1. Lineage (NCBI taxonomy): Eukaryota > Metazoa > Chordata > Aves > Apodiformes > Trochilidae > Calypte > Calypte anna. The sequence continues at coordinate 10,369,133 of NC_044255.1, read as the reverse complement.
ATGACATTCTGGAAAACAAGTAGATCTGTGGTTTCTTGTTTCAGTTTCTTGTTTTCGGTTTTTCCTAGACTTGCTTACTGTTCTGTACCCAGACATGATCAAAAGTAGCCTGCCCCAACTGGGACATGTCTGTAGCTAATACTAATGCAGGAAATACGTGAAATTCACAAGAGCAACTGGATGTCTTCCTATATAATCAAAATGGATTTAATTGACCTAGCAGGCTCGTTCTGGATAAGTTTGATGATTGGAGTATTGGTCTGAAATGACTTGACCCAATTGAGAAAGAATGGCATTAGGGAAGGGGAGAGGAGAAAGCTTAAAATTGAGAAGGGGAAGAGTAGGATAGAACATAGTAAGGGGGGGTGTGGTGTTGAGTAGCTTGAAAAACCTCACTGAGAATCTGAGCCTGAACTGTGTCCTCAAAGGCTATGCTGAGAAAGCCAGCTTGACTCACTTTTGCTGCTCATGACCTGAAAGTCATCTTTTGCAAAAAGATAAACTTAAGTTGAACTAAGACATGTGTCATAAAACCAGGTCAGTGTGGACTGTAGGTAGGTGTATGTATATATAAAGTTACTAGCAAGGGGCAGAAAGGATGGCAAGAGACATTTCTAGACTAAGTTTAAGTTACTTTCATTAGATGATGGCTCAGTTTGAGGGAGAGAATAAGTAAGATACTAGGAATTATAAAATGTCTGATGCCTCTTCAGCTTTCTGTTGATTACAGCAAAACTAAATGCAATGGTTATTATATTGATTGGAGTAGGTAACGATGCTGACTAGTCTACTACTAGTTACTACACTAGTAGTGACTAGTGTACTACTAGTTACTACTGTCAGGAGTGAGGCCTCAACCTAGAAAAGAAATGTTAAACTGTTATTTTCAAATACTTCCAGCCTTTTAAGTAGTGCATCAGAGCTCTTTGACAGCAGACTGAAAGGATCTTGATGTCAGTAGTAACTATGACATTATTATAGTTTATCCCCTTTTGAAAAAAAAGAGAAAATAACTTTTCTGTCACACAGTTCCACTAACTCAAATATTAAAAACCATGAATTTGAAATATTTTAACACAATACACATTTTGGATAATGCTGATAAATGTCAATTAAAAAAAAGTCAAGAAAGTATTAAAATAAACCTTTAGGGTAGACTTGTAAGGAGGAATGGGTTAGTTCAAATTTACTTTCTGTAGCAAGCAAGTACACTTAGAGGAGAAGAGGGCAGAAGTAGATGGTTTCTCACACTGATATTAAAACTCCAAAAGCTTTCTAAAGCAGTAAGGCAAATATAGTGATCTAGATCAAATTATTGAGTTGTATCTGCCTCTGTCTGGAAACACATCCTTAAAAGTCAAAGTAATCCTGTGTAGGAAGTGAAAGCTAAAGCTCTGTAGACTTGTATATGGATATAATGTGAAAAATATATTTGAAGAAGTTTCCAATAGGGCTTGTAGAACTAGTGGAGATAAAAACAAACATGCAAACAGAACTGCAAACAGCTGCTAAAACTTCAGGAAAAATGATGGGTGGAGTGGTTGTAAGGAAAGAAGGATAGGTGAGATTATTCTGGGTGACACAGTTGTGTCTATGTAGGTGTCATTGTGTTTACTTCTGGGTATTGCAGTTCAGGAAGTACAAGAAGAATTATTATTAGGTGTGATGTTTTGAAGGAAAAACTGGAAGAGCTGAGCTGGATTACTCTGCTGAAGAGAAGAATAAGGAGGGATGTGGTTGCCATCTTTGCAGAAGCTTTTCCTATGTTGGAGAATACTCTGAGGGGTTTTTTGTCCAGTCCTTACTGGGTAATTAAGAGCTGTTAAATGCAGCCATAGGGACTTTTGAAGTCTTCTGCTACAGAGCAGTCTGTGTAGCTGAGCAGTGACTTCACTGAATAACAGCTATAGGATTTGTTGGGACAACTAAAACAGGCTAGAGTAAGAAGTTTTTCAACTCTTAGTTTTTGTAGCTAAATATTTCTTATTGGAGGGTTGGAGGGAGAAGCAGGTTTCTTGTTCAATTAAACAAGAAATACTTCAGTATTTTCACATCCTTTTCGAGCCCTATGTTTTGTAGGGGCTTTTCAAATTTTTACAAATTTGGTTCATCTCGCTGGTTATGTAACAATATGAAACCAAGCTTAATTAAGTCTCCATTGTTAGAAAAATTTCTGCTGGCCTTTGTGTAATGTCTTGTGGCCCTTTAGTAGGAAGAAGCTGGCAAATGTGGCTGGGATGTCGCTGAGAGAAGAGTAACTTAGAGTAGTTTCTCTGACTGAGAGTCTCTGACCCTACCTAGCACTTAAGATTCGAAGAGGTTATTGGGATGCACTAAACAGCCACATGGAGTGTGAATGGTGTTTAACTTCTGGCTTCAAGGGATGTGGCAGAGATGAGAGAGAAAAAGGAGCTGAAATTAGTTTATTTGGAATTGTTGGTGACATTGCTGTCTGCATGATGATTGCTAATGCTGGACAGTTGAGGACTTGTGATGGAGGGAATAAGTTGATTAGCTTGGATATATTCTTGGTTTAATTGCCAAGATGGGCTGTGTGAGACTGTAATCAAGAGCTGTGGGGATGTTTGGGTTGGTTCTGAGGGAGAGGAATGGTAAAGGAGGTTGTCTTGCTTCCCATCAGTTATTTTCACTCTGTCTTTATTGTGTGAGGAGAACAGCCCAACACAGGAGCTATGCTGAAGTCTATAAACTTTCAGTCCTAATAAGTAAATCTCTACTGATTATCTTTCTGAACTGCAAATAAAGGTCTTTCCAGGTTATGGACTGTGGAAGTTTATCTAATTTTGCTTTATCTTGGGTAATACTTAAATGAATGCAGTACAGCTGCATTTAGAACTGGTTTCTTTCATGCAACAAAAAATGCCCTGAAAAGAAAAAAATAAAGCTGACCAGTAACACATTTAAATTACAAGATATTAAGATTTTTTGTTTGATTTCTGCTAGGCTGTGCTGTTTCAGGCTTAGCCTGTTTGGATCCATTTTCCTTCAGTCATTAACATGAGTGGCATGCAAATAGGATGATGTCAGAGCATAAGTATCTAATTGCAACCTGTATCTCTATTTTAATTCTGAAGGTTACAGCTAAAGCTTTTGCTGTCGCTTAAATATGAACTGCTTTAACACAGTTTTCTTTTGATTTATTCAAAGTTCAGCTGTGTTCATAACTTTCACCTGATCTTTGAAATACATCTCATTGTATTGCTCTGTGCGTTACAGAAATAGTGCTGAATAAGTAACTTCTGGAGGTGAACATCAAGCCTATTGCCCTGAAAGTCCTTGGTTTCTGTCTGTGGCAGTGTGACTGGTGGTTTCCTTCATCAGGAAGTCACAGTACCTCTCTAATCCCATCTCTCTGAATGGTGGCTGTGCAGTGTTTACCAGTGAGGGCTTTTGGGGCTGTTAGCCTCCTGCAACTCCCATAGACATGAGGCTAATTCTCAGTCAAGAGGCCACACTGGCAGTGTGTAAATGGGGAGATCTAATTTTGATGACAATAACAGTGAAAGGAAAGTTCAGTCCTATGCTGAAGAGATCGGATGTCCTGTACTGGGAACACTGAAAAGATGGCAAAAGATGTGGGTCATAAGATTGACTTGGGAGGTTTTCTAAAACAATGAACTTTAAGAGCAGAGAGTGGCATTGAACAGATGGAAGGAAACAAGCTCTGAGAAGTCTGTTGCTTCCTTTTTAGCCTTTGAAATTAGTAGAGGCAGGTAAAGGCTCATGTGCCCTGGTAGATACATCAGAGGTAGAGAAATAGGCTTGGGAAAGAGAAACATGCAAAAAGATCTGACAAGTAGAACATGCTTCCTGAGAAGCAGGAGGAAATGAGCTCAACTCTTCCGGGTGCTTGGGCTGTGATGTATTCTGCAGCTCATCCACCAAGCAGTAACTGGGTAACTCCCTGTGCTCTTTAAAACACTCTTACAGAGGTAATTTAGTTTAAAGACATGGGTCATCTATTTTAACACCTCTTACAGAAAAGGACAACACATTTCACAGCTTCATTGCCCTGCTGCTTCGTGGTGTCTGCACTTACCTGGCCAGTGTTCAGCTCACCAAACTGGCAAAACACTAAGAGAATGAGACAGTGTCAGGTGTGCACTTCGTGCATTTTGGGGTTGGCTTGGGGACAGCAAGACATCAGTGAGTGTATCATGCCATTAACAGTAACTTGTTGAACTCTGCTGTTTTGTGTAAGCTTTACCCGTAGCAGAAATACTGCTTATACAAGTTAAGTCAATCTTATTTAGCTTACGGTGGATGTGTGGTGTCTCACTGATAACCTGTTACTAAGCCGATACGAAGTTGCTCAATAGTTAGGTCTGACTACTTGAAAATGAGTATCCACAGATCTGAAGTAGAAAGTGGCTTGCTGAGTTGATGACATAAAGAAATACAATGTATTGTATAGTTTTCTGGTGAATTCCACCGTTTTTGTGGAATTTTTTCCCCACTGTTTTTCTCTTGTTTCTTTATTTTGTAGCACTTTTCTTTGTCTTACTGGATGTGAGCAGGGTTGGAGTTACCATGTTTTTTTTTTTGTAGCAACTTCAACCGAATTTTTGTAATATGCATTGAAAGCATATGTAGTAAAAATGCCACTGCTTTTTTAATATTTGAGAAAGTCGCATATTTTGTTCTGTATGTTCAGACCACCTGAGTATTTAAGTGGCTGGCCTGCTTCAGTTCAGTGCTAGGTTTCATCTGCATGGAACTTAGCTGCCCACAGCACTGTGTTTCTGGATCAAATATAGTATGGTGTTTGAAAGGACAGACCAGGTCAGTAATAGCTTCTCAAATCCCTTTACTTTTTCCATTAAATATCCAGTCAGAAGCTGTCTGGTTATCACTTCATTCCTCAGCACCACAACTCAGCATTCTTCAAATGTTTCAGAACTAAGGAAAGAGATGGGAGCCTGTTTAGTAGGTATTGTGATCAGAAACATTGCACATTTAAATGTTTATTTCTGCTTTATTGCCAGAAGAGGGAGCAGTGATCTAACTTTCTCATCTTTTATCTAATCTAGTAATAGTATGTCTAAATTGAATGTTAGAGTTTTCTTTTAATTATTGTAGAGCTGGGGGGACAGCTGGGGCAGTTGTTCTTAAACCATACTAATGTTAACAAAACTGACTAAAAATTACGATTCATCTATTGATGAAGATTAAGTTTTATACTGCACTGGTTTACTCAGAGATGGGAAAAGTGAGGTGCAGCCACCATTGCCCTCCTTGCCAACTGAATTTCTTTTTCTCTCTTTATCTAAAGCTAAAGCATCTTCTGTTTTAAGTTTTTTTGAATATCAACATGTGGAAATAAAAAACTTGTATCCCATAATGATGTTTAACATGAGAGAGTGACAAGCTTTTCTATAACTGTAGTGTGTAGTTTAGGAAAAGGTGTCTAGGTAACGGAGACTGTGGTATTACTTAAGATAATGAGCAAGAGGTGACTAAGAGCTCTTCTATGTGGAATTTTCCTGTATACAGAAATTTCATTTCATTGTAGAGCTGCTGCTTATTTAAAGACTGATTTACAACCAATTGTTACCATATCACATAGGTCTAAGAAAATCTACGAAGAAGCGCAGTGAATCACCACCTGCTGAGCTCCCCAGTTTGCGGCGGAGCACACGGCAAAAGACCACGGGCTCCTGTGCTAGCACCAGGTAAAGCTTAAGATAGTGAAATGTAATTGAAGTGTGTTGATGTTAATGTAATTTTCATGCATGAAAACTGGCCTTGTATATCTTTTGCATTGCTACTGTAGAAGTATCTGTAGCTTTTCAGGCTTGTGAGGTTACTTTGTACACCAGTGTCATGGATAGTGCATAGATTTTGTCATCATCGGACCTTCAGCTAAGTCTCAGCTGGGGGGGTGGAGGGAAAGAAACATCCAAAGTCAATACTACAAGTTTAACAAATCCTTTCCTTAGGGAGGTGTTGGTTAAAAAGACACCAGACACTGAGAGTGCTGTCAGTCATGCTTATTTAAAAAAAACAAACTTCAGGCTACCACACAGGAGTCTGTTTTAATAGATATGATACTGGTCTGACTCAGCTTGTCAGCAGCTGTACCTGAACAACACTACAAATATATTCAGTTTTTATTGTATCTTCTGATGCAGCAGAAAACTAGTCCTGAATTTGTAATTTTAATCAGCTGGTAGATTAAGTGGGAGGGGAGAGTGTGTCCTGGGATGCAAGAAATTTTTGTAGTTGTATACGTTCTGATGCTGGACTTATGAAGCCATAACAAGCTTTTTGTTTCCTTGCACTTGAACTACATTTAACAAGCTTTTTGTTTCCTTGCACCTGAACTACATTTAGTAGTTCCAGCACAAGATCTTTCCATTCCATGCAATTTAAAAAAAAGCTTCTGAAGTCTGATTCTGTTGTCAAGTGTGCATTTGAATTTGACTGTTTACTTTGTAGACATCCATATTTGTAGTGGTGATGACAGTAGTATTTAAAAAAAGCTAATTTAAAAAGGCTTGTGTCCTCAAACTTGTTCTGGCACTGAAAACCAAGTTGACTGTCAGAGTCCTTCATGGTTTCTGTAGTTCAGAACTTCCTTCAATGATCCTTTGTCATCAAACTTTTCAAATGTATGCAATATTTGTAACTAAAAGTTACTTTCATCATGCTCATTTTGACTGTTGTAGTAGACCCTCTTGTGCTGAGGGATATAATGTTAGGACATAGTCTGAAACTTTTGATTTTTGACTCTAGTCGGCGAGGCTCTGGCCTGGGCAAAAGAGGAGCAGCTGAAGCTCGCCGACAGGAGAAAATGGCTGATCCTGACAACAACCAGGATGGAGTTAACTCTTCAGCTGCACGTACAGATGAGGCTCCCCAAGGAGCTGCAGGTAAGAGAAAATTCCAACTGAAACATTCTTAGTACAGTAACTGATAAAAAGTTCTGGGAACAAATTATTATTTAAGCTGGTACAGCTGGCAAATAATTCTGGAAGGTTTTTTGAGTGAGGGATCTTTGTTTGAATCTTACATCTTGGATATCTGGTACATGTTTCAGTTAGGCTTTTTTGTAGTCTCCAAACTGTGTCCAATGAAGTAGACTTAAGCTTTCAGATGTCTGCCTTTTTAAAAGAAGATTACTACTTCAGTTACTATATGGCCAACTGAAGAGATGCCAGACTTATCAGTATATACAAGACATGCTTTTATGTGTAAAAGCTCTTTTGTAACTACTCGTTCTGCAATATTAATATTAAAATGGCAAGCATGTCTGTAGTGGAGAAATTTTAACCAAGTTAAAAATTCTTACTTGCACAGTCCTGTTAAATAGTACTTAATTTTATCATTTGGTCCTAATTGGAACTGAGTTCAAAGGAGCTTTCCAGAAACTATTGGATTGTAGAAAATATAAAATTATTGCTTTTTAAAACTAGATACATTGGTACCAAAAGTAAAAACTATTGGAAGCTAAATGTAGCATAACACTTCATCAAGAAAAGCATGTATTTACTAAGGATCTAGGTAAATCTACCTGTAAGGCAATTTACTGATCAAGATGTATTTTTTAAAATTTTTATTGATTTTTTTTTTTTTTCATTATCCTGTCTTGATATAACTTGTTTTCAGCTTTTGGTAAATATTAGAATTTTAGACTGGTCTTTTTAAAAGAACAATTGTACAGAAGTATGACGGTGGCAATGTTAAATGCAGAGCACTCTTTGATTGTGCAACTGGTGCAGATTTTGTAGCTTTAAAGGTCCTTTAACTTGGATTAATATGTATTTTATTTCTTTAGCTTCTAGTTCTGTTGCTGGGGCTGTAGGTATGACAACCTCTGGAGAAAGTGAGTCAGATGATTCTGAGATGGGAAGACTGCAAGGTATAAAAGTTGCTAGTAATTTGCCTCTTTTTCTTTTTGCAACTTATAAATAGACATACCTACCCCAATCCTGTATTTATTGTATGTAGTGGGAAGCCTGTATTTTGTTTCCCTGTCTGTGCATGTGTTGCTTTGCTTACTGTAGTTGTGAAGTATGGAGTTCCAAGCGTTAATTCACTAAAGATGCAAGAATTTGGAAAAAATGTCTGGAGGGGATGGCTTAGTGTCCTCACTCACTTATATGGTGTATAATACACCCCTGTTCATGATTTTTCAGAAGGAAGTGGGGGGAGATAATCTAGAATTCAGTCCTGTGAAGTATGTAAGTTCAAATATGAAAATAAGCCTTTGAAGGAATCTTCTCAGTTGACAGGCCAGGCTAGGCCTGCTGATACTCTCTGCCTGCTTCTGGTTAACATTTTATTTTGTGCTTGTCATTGATACCCATGTTGCTGTAAGCTTTGATCAAACCAAACCTAAGTGTTCTTAAAATGCTTGCTTTTGTGCTTGGGCTAAAGGATTCATGTCTCAAGATCTGAGAGTACAGAGAGGTAGAATCTCAGTTTGCTTCTCCTGCATCTTTTTTAATATTTTTGCCACTGGATAGCAGGGAGTTCTGAGATTATGATCTCCTTTCTGAATGACAGGTTCTGGTTAATCTGGCTATTTAATGTGGAAACGAGTGTTGTGTTACCACCTGTTCACCTGCTAACAGCCCTCAGTAAGCATAGGTATGCATTAGGGAAACTGAGCCAAATTGGGTTTTATTATTAATCATTGTATTGATTAGCACTAGAAATGCCTGCTACAGTAAAGATCAGAATGGCCTGCTTAATCTAGCTTGAGTAAAACTATTTGAAACCATGCAAAAGCAAAACAAAAGCCCCCTATATCCAGCAGAGTCCTTCCATCTCTTGCTCAGAACAGTTTGGGTTTTTTTGTTGTTGTTGGTTTTTTGGGTTTTTTAGGTTTTTTTCCAAATTACTACTGCCAGAAAATACGAACTTTAAGCTGTTCTATGTAACTTGAGGTTTGACTTGAAATTCCAGTCTGCTGTATCTACTATTCTAGATCTACACTTGGTAGACCAGAGTTCTTTTGTGAAATACATAACTCTGGAAATTCAATGGGTGACTTCTTAGAGAGCCTTAATGCTCTTATGCATATAAAAATGAAGAATTTATTTCCTAAAGGTCATCCTTCTGGTGTTTGTTTTTTTTATTTTTGAAATCGAGGTAGATGCAGTCATCTAATTCTAACTCTTCTTTCTTAAAGTATCAAAATTCTGGTAGTCTTAAATTATAACCTCATGGAATATAACCTTTTTAAAAAAATATATATGTAGAAGCTTTGACAATGGCTGTTATCCTCTGTTTGCTTTTAGCTCTATTAGAGGCTAGGGGTCTTCCTCCTCACCTGTTTGGCCCTCTTGGTCCGCGGATGTCGCAGCTCTTCCACAGGACAATTGGAAGTGGAGCTAGTAAGCAAAGTTTGTCTAATTTGACTTAATTCTTTCCACTTCCAGAGTAGTAGATTTCAGCCACTAGTAAATTCTAATATTTGTGTTAGCTTTATAGTTTAATATAGTGTTTTACATGTTGGAGACTTGTATGTCATGATAGTGCTAGATTGCTAGTCAATAATATTAATTTGCTTGCCTTCCTATAAGGAAGATAAAGATTGCTTTAGCCATTGTTTGGTTTTTTTTGGGGAGGGGTATGTGGCATCTTAGTGTTCACTTCTAGGTGGGGAAGGGAGGGTTCTTGCCTTTTCACCCCTTCCTTATATTTTTCTTTTGCATGATGGGCTGCTTAACAAAATACCTCTCCAATGCCTTGGGTTTTTTGCTGGCTTTAAATAAGTGCTTAAACTAGCTTTAAAACTAGTAGTAGATATCAGTTCTAAGGTGGGTTTTTTTGTTGTTTGTCTGTTTTTTTAAAATATAGTTTCAAAAGTATCTTAGGTGTCTAACAGAAATAAGTGCCTTCAGGCAGTGTGCCAGTGAGAACATGGTCCTTAGCCTTATGCCACCATGCCTGCAGTATGCAGTTGGATAAGATGCATACCTCCTAGTCCAAGTCTGTTTGGCTTCCCAGGAGAGCCAAAGGCAGCCTGTTGTACTGCCTGCCAAGAAGAGGATGGGGTTGCATGGATACTCCATATGCTTTATTATAAAAGGGGTGTGTTGAAAATTCCTTCGCTTCATAAAGGTGGAGTGGTGTGGGTTCTCGCATCTGCTGTTGGTTGGCAAGATGACTGTGGTGAGCAGTGTGGTGGAGTTCCTGTGCTGACCAGTCTGCACTGGAAAGGCAGCCAAGAGTGAGACTTTGCCTCTCTTTCCTATTCCCCCTTTTTATGACAGGGAAAGGGTGAAACTACAAATACAGAGGAAAACAAACTATCTCTGGTCTTCCAGTCTGGCAGAAATACAGCATAACAGTTCCCTTGAACACTTAACTCTTCTAATACCTTCTTTCCTAATATCTTTGCCTGGATATTTAGGTTCCAAAGCCCAACAGCTTTTACAAGGTCTCCAAGCCACTGATGAAAGTCAGCAACTACAGGCTGTGATTGAGATGTGCCAGCTGTTAGTCATGGGAAATGAAGAAACATTAGGAGGATTTCCAGTCAAGAGTGTTGTACCAGCCTTGGTAAAGATTAAATCTCCTATTTCTGTTGGAGAATGTAATAATTCAGTCAGTATCTTGCTTAAGTGAAATATTCTTAATTTCTATTAGGTGCTCTTAATTGTACAAATGCATGTATATCTATCTGTGTATCTTACTATTGGGTTTTGAGGGCATGTTTTACTAAATTAATAGTCCTATTAATTCTATAATATCTGAAGAATAAGTAGTAGCTCTTCTGAAACTTTCCTAAATGAAAAATCCTGAGTTAGAAGCTATGGTTCTGATTTGTGCCATTTATTTAGGTAGATCTCTAGATGATTTTACTAAGCTAATTATACTTTTGTTTTTTTTTCAATACAGATAACGCTGCTGCAGATGGAGCACAACTTTGACATTGTAAGTTATTTATAATGTTGAAGTTTTTTTTAAATAGAAATTTTATTTTTTAAATAGAAAAATGTATTATCTCAACCTCAAAAAAAAAAATCTGTGTATTTAATAGATGAATCATGCATGTCGGGCCTTAACGTATATGATGGAAGCACTTCCCAGATCATCTGCTGTAGTGGTCGATGCAATTCCTGTCTTCTTGGAAAAGGTAAAATGAAATCAAAACAGTGTTAAACTATTCTCAAGGTATTTTATTTTTTGTCTTAACTTTAGGATATACCAATAAGATCATGTTTTCTTTTCATAGCTTATAAGATAATGCATAATGCATAAGAAGCTTTTAAAAACAGGTTTATTCTGTGTTCACACCCTTACTGGAAATCACCATGTGATTTCACCAAGAACTTTTTGTCTGTGTTGCAAGGATACTGTGTAATTACACAAACTAGTAACTTGGAATAGCTGATCTAGCCTTAAATTGTCTAGCTTGATTACGGTTAGCAGTGCAGCTGCATTAGCATATGTGTTTTAGTACAGGCTAATTATCTAAGTGTTAATGATTATTGTTTTTACCAACTTTTAGAAATTAATCTACAAACTTTCTTGTTTTCTTGTAGCTGCAGGTTATTCAGTGCATTGATGTGGCAGAGCAGGCCCTTACAGCCCTGGAGATGTTATCACGCAGGCATAGTAAAGCCATTCTGCAGGCAGTAAGTAGAATTGAAAGCACCTTTCCCTCCACCAGTGCTACATCTTGGTGGTCTGAGAAGATGAAATAAGAAAACAAGCTTCTGTGACATAAGCAGTACTGAGAACAAAAATGTTTTTTTATTTTATTACAGGGTGGGTTGGCAGACTGTTTGCTGTATCTGGAATTCTTCAGTATAAATGCACAGAGGAATGCCCTAGCTATTGCTGCCAACTGCTGCCAGAGTATAACACCTGATGAGTTTCACTTTGTGGCAGACTCTTTGCCACTGCTTACACAAAGGTTAACCCATCAGGTAAGAAACGATTATAAAGTGGAAAGTTTTTAATTTTGATCTCAAAGTAGTACAAAGTTGCCTCCAGGTATTTAGTTCTTTACTTTCCCTTCTCTTGACAACGTTATTATTGCCTTAAAGTTTCTGTACTGTCAAGTTGGGGTATTTTAATGTGCATAATGGACCTTTTATTTTTTGTAAACATACCGTAAGGATACGAATTCATGACACCCTTGTCAATTATGTAAAATGAGATCAATAAGGTACTTGAAATCACAGGAAGAATATTAGTGGATTTGTAATCCTTGTTTGTTGCCCATCAGCAAGAAGAAACCCAACAGCATTGCTGTTCAGATGAACTTTTTGAGTGTTTCAGTGAACTTTAACTAGAGCTATTTTTAGACCAATCAGTAATTTGGTGTCTTTGGTTTTGCCATCTTGGATGTTTGATATAAAAATCAGGCTTCCTGTACTCTCTAGAACTGTAGCTTTCACTCCTGCATTTTATCTCCTGCATCATCTGTTGTTTTAGCTTTGTAGCTCTATTCCTGTATGTTTTCTCACTGTAGAATAAAAAAAAATAAGTATAACCCTATTTATTAATATCTGAAGGTGCTTGTGCTATAAGGTGTTTCCCAGGTGAGGTGTTTCCCAGGAAATATCACTCTTCCCAGGGACATCACTTTAAACTGTATCAATTAATTTAAAATTCAGAGCTGTAATACTCCGTAGAATGTGATTTGACTGGCCTTTTTGGAGAAATGTGGTAAATGCCTTAAAATGGCAAGATAATCCAGTGTAAGGTAACATATTTTAATTCAAACACAACTCTTTTTTTATAATAGGACAAAAAGTCTGTTGAAAGCACTTGTCTCTGTTTTGCACGGCTAGTGGATAACTTCCAGCATGAAGAGGTAAGGGTGTGTTTTTTGGGATGTGGATTTTTCCTTTGTCCCTCCCTTGGTTTCTCTAAGTCAGTCTAATATTTTTCATTTTGCTGTTTCCCTCTAAAGAACTTGCTCCAGCAGGTTGCTTCTAAGGATTTGTTAACAAATATCCAGCAACTCTTGGTAGTGACACCTCCCATCCTGAGCTCAGGAATGTTCATCATGGTGGTGCGCATGTTTTCCTTAATGTGCTCCAATTGTCCGACACTTGCGGTCCAACTTATGAAGCAAAGTGAGTTCTTACTCTTTCATATTCTGGGGCACCTGTTGAAGTTAATGCCTGTGGTAAATATGGAACTTTGTGCACTTGATTGAACAAATACTGTGTTCTTTTGTCTCTTACTACGCTTCCCCTGGGATACAAAGTTTAGTTAAATCTTACTGAAAGTTTGTTTTTCCTGTGGGGTTTTTCTGCCCTTTCCTGTCTTTAGCTGCTGTCACTGGAGTGCTCACCTAATTTCGAGTCTCTATTAGCTGCACAAGTTACTCTCATCTCTCAACAACCTGTATACTGTTTTTTTTTTTGTAATCTGGATGGGGTGGGAAATATGATTTAAGGGCCTTTTCTAGGGGAAAACATTAAAAAAAGTAACTGCTCTTTAGCCATTTGTTGTGGTTTTTAATCTCAAATTTTGACCTCTGACCTCAACAACCCTGTATGTTCTGATGGATAAAATTGTGTCCTATATAATGAGTGGTATTCCCCTCAAGAAGTGGTAGTCTCTCCAAGATGGGAAGAAAGCACAAAACTCAAAATCCACTAACAAGAGATGAGAACAAACATATGTCTTAACCTGCTCAACGAGGTGACTTTAGAAGGAGTCTTTGTGTGTTTCTTTAGGGTAGTGACAAGTGTTTCTGTGTAGTGTCTCACCCAAGATGGAACCTGTGTTCTCATAAATGCAATCTCCTAAATAACAATCTTTATAGATATCGCAGAAACGCTTCACTTCCTCCTTTGTGGAGCCTCAAATGGGAGTTGTCAAGAACAAATTGACCTTGTTCCAAGAAGTCCTCAAGAACTGTATGAGCTTACTTCTCTTATCTGGTAAGTTATGCAGGCCTTGGTTTTTGGTCTGATTGGTATGTTAATATTCGTAGCTTCTGTAAAATGATTGAAGTTTTCAGCTTGGACAGATTTTATTGTATAATTCTAGTAAAATCCTGTTTTGTTATTCTTTACAGTGAACTTATGCCTTGCCTGCCAAAAGAAGGAATCTTTGCTGTTGATACTATGCTAAAGAAAGGAAATGCACAAAATACAGATGGTGCAATATGGCAATGGCGAGATGACAGGGGTCTCTGGCACCCCTATAACAGGATTGATAGTCGAATAATAGAGGTACTAATTACACATCTATGTATGGTGATGTTTTTTACCCATATGTGCAGTTATTCAGGGAATTGAATGCTTTCTTTATGGTTTTGAAAGTAACAGCCTCGTTCTTTGAGTTAGAACCACAAGTTTGCTCAGAATTTGTGCTGAAATACTCCACTGAACTGCTTAATCACTCTTCTTACTGTATTTCTGTCTGTTACTGTTTCTCCTGCAGTGTTACACCTCTCATTAGCTTTTGCATAACTTCCGATTTGCTAGGGAGTTCTTAACTTTAAACTATTCCTTGTTTTTAGGCAGCTCATCAGGTTGGTGAGGATGAGATAAGCCTGTCTACACTTGGCCGTGTCTATACTATTGATTTTAATTCTATGCAGCAAATAAATGAGGATACTGGAACAGCACGTGCCATTCAGCGAAAACCAAACCCTTTAGCCAATACAAACACTAGTAAGTACAGCTTAGAAGACACCTGGTCTTTAGCTGGGTTATGCAACTGCATACTATGTAGATAATATGTTTCTTGTGGTTTCTATGGAGTATCAAACTATGATTTATGTGAATGAAGACAGCATAACAACAAAATTCAAGCTGTTGACTGTGTTCTTTTAACATATAAGCTTATTTCCTGGGAACTGTAAGTGGATTAAATTGGGGGTTCTTAGCTTGGGATTTTCTGAAATAGTTTTATTCATACAACTTTTATTTAACAAAGCCTGTGCAACAGCTTCTTACTATCTTAAGTAAATATATAAGAAAACCAAAGAAAAAGAAATTGACCTTTTGAAAGAGGAGGATTTGTACTTACATTCTTGCCATCAGTTTGCTTTCTGGTTCTTAAATTATATTTTTCAATTCAAGAGCTAAACTAATTCAGCATTAAAAAAAGAAAGTGATCATCAGAGCAAAGTTGCAAAAAAGCTGAATAGTGAATTCTTGAACAATTTCTCACAGGTGGACATTCAGAATTGAAGAAGGATGATGCTCGAGCACAGCTAATGAAAGAGGACCCAGAACTGGCAAAATCCTTTATCAAAACATTGTTTGGTGTTCTTTATGAAGTGTATAGTTCTTCAGCTGGACCTGCTGTTAGACACAAGTGCCTTAGAGCAATTCTTAGGATTATTTATTTTGCTGATGCTGAACTTCTGAAGGATGTGCTGAAAAACCATGCTGTTTCAAGGTGGGTTTGTAAACCACCATGGATGAAACTAATTTTGAGCTTACAACTCAGAATTGTGACTGCTTTTTTCAAAGTTTCTTCCAGGGGAAAATTATACTTTTAAGTTCTTGTGTGTTTATTTTCCAAAAGCTGAGGCTGTCAGCTCTTTAGGAGTTTGTGTTTTAGCTTCTGCAGTAGGTGCCAACTCTAGGCATTCTTATTAGAAACATAGATTACTTATATGACTGTGTGTAGTATCAGTGTCTAATATTACCTCTTACAGTTTTCCTTATTTCTAAAACATGCTTATAAACTTTTCTGAGGGTAACTTCACTTTTGAGGTAATACAGTGGGAATAATAAAACTCTCATGGCATTCAATTGCTAAGTTCTATTCATGAAACCTTTCATACATGGTAGACCTTAAAGTTAGGTATCGAGATAGAAGATGCAGTTAGAAAATTAACTGACTACTCTTTGAAGGCAGCACAAAGGTCCACCACACTGTTCTTTAAAGGGAGAAAACTCTTTTATGCCACGTTTAATCTTGGTAAAAGTGATTAGATGGGAAGAATCTTTTTACAGGCCTTTTATTAATAGCTTTTACAAAAGCACAATGAAATTTGTTTGCTTTCAGTCTCCGGTACTGTGTGTAGAAGAAGATCTGGCTTGATATTTTTTTTTTAAATTGAGAAGTCAAACCTAATTCTGCAAAATTATCTGTTTTAGTCATATTGCCTCCATGTTATCAAGTCAAGACCTTAAGATAGTAGTTGGAGCCCTGCAGATGGCAGAGATTTTAATGCAGAAGTTACCTGACATTTTTAGTGTTTACTTCAGAAGAGAAGGTAAGTCTTGCTTCCCCTCTTCACTTCCTTATTTAGTCTTTTAAGTGTGTGTGTGTGTGAGAAATCCATATATTTTTCCCTAATCCTCTGCCCCCTCGTCCCGTCCCCAGGCTGTGGAAAGTTAATTTTGTTCTTGAATAATAATGGCAAATCCATGCAGACTATTGGCATATGATTGGGGAGGAGCTGACCAGGTCTCTGGAAGAGAGGCTTGTTTTTGCTGAATCTGAAGTGAATTTCTATAGGCTTTCTAGACACTAGGAAACTTGTATTTAGGTTGAGGATTGCTTGTTGCAATTATGTAGTAGTCTAACTGGAAAGAAGCCTGATGAGTCCTGGGCAGAAACTCTCTATTATAATACATTGTGAATTTTTCGGTTTCTTTCAGCTGCTGTTTTGTGCTTTTTTTTCAAGAAAGGGTTTAACTTTAAAAACTTGCTATTGAGGGGTGGGATGAGCCAATGCTACCTTAGTCAAATCAGAGGTGTTAATAACAGATTTAAACCTTTCCAAACACCTCTCTTTCTTCTCCCTCTCCCAAACACCCTCCCAACCAAGCCAACCCACATAACAAATACTTCTTCTTTTGAAAAGGGGTGATGCATCAAGTGAAAAACTTAGCAGAGTCTGAGGCTTTGCTAACCAGCCCACCGAAAGTATGCACTAATGGATCAGGAACACTGGGTACCACTACAACAATAAGTACTGGGACAGCCACTGCTGCCAGTAATGCAGCTGCTGATTTGGGCTCTCCTAGCTTACAACACAGCCGGGAGGATTCTTTGGATCTGAGCCCACAGGGGTAAGTGCACTATTTGTTGGGAGCAATCTGTGGGGTTTTGTTTGTGTTGGGTTTTTTGTTGGTTTGGATTTTAAAGTTTTGGCTGACATGAGCTGTTACAGTATCATTTGTGTTTCCCTGTGGTGGTTTCCTCTAAGGACCTAAAATGGTGTTGAAGCTATCAGTGGGTAGGTGTTTTGTTTTTGGTTTTTTTTTCAGTATATGAAATAGTTTTTGGAAAAAAACAAACAACTGGTGATGTAATGATGGCTACAATGTAATATGAAACAATGAAACAGTTCTCCATACTGTTTGAGGTGCAGGAACTGTAGTAGACTCTTGTAACTTGTGAGGATAGTGATTCTTTGAGGGCGTTTGTAAATATGGTGCATGGTTCCTTTTTGCTGGAGTCTGAAGAAAAGAGAAATTATTCTTAAGTTATTTGTTGGAACTCAGCCATTTTGAACAATTGAAGGACTAATAACTCTGGAGGAGTAAATTATTTTAGTGTTACACAGTTTGTCTTAAGTTTAGAGGTGAAAAAATTGTCTTAAGATATATATGTAACTTAGATATTAATAAGGAAACTCATCTTAAACCGGTATTGAAATAGGTGAACTGGGAAAGTGTAGGGTTTGAGTAGGAACTTACTGAATTGTTGAAAAAGTGCTTTTTGGGCTTTAGTAGGAGACGCAGGTAAAATACACGGTGTCCTTTGGTGTTTATTCAGTAGGAATTTGTGGAGATTTTTCTTATTCTTCTTTTAAAGTGTAATCAAATAAGTGGAAAAGCAGATGGTACCACAAATAAAATAATGCAAATCATGGGAAGTCTTTAATCAAACTTCTGGCTGTATTTGGCTGCCCATAGTTAGAAATTTGACAACAAGCAAACCCCTCCCTTCTGGATGGAGCAGTTGTTTCGTCCTTCCAATTAAAATGGTGCTGAGGCCCCTTCTCCCAGAGCTCATTCATACCTTATGTGCCCTCTTCATCAGGGGATGGAGCCTTTTTTTTTCATCCTTGAGGAAATAGCTGAGCTATGTCTTGAACTGAGGGTCAGGGATGCATGTGAAAAAGGTGGATGGGAATAATGTTACTTTATTTTTAAATTTGGACAGACGACTGAGTGATGTTTTAAAGAGGAAAAGACTGCCAAAACGAGGGCCCAGGAGACCAAAATACTCTCCTCCTAGAGATGATGACAAAGTAGACAATCAAGGTAAATTATTCTTAGAATGTGATCCTGTATCTTCTTCTAGATTTAGAAGTAAGTTTATAGGCTGTCAAAAGTGCTACCTTACAATAAATCTGTTGAATCTTTTAATTTTGTGTTTGCTTCCTCCAGCTAAAAGCCCTACAACTACCCAATCTCCTAAATCTTCCTTCTTGGCAAGTTTAAATCCTAAAACATGGGGAAGATTAAGCACACAGTCCAACAGTAACAACATTGAACCAGCACGAACAGCAGGAGTAAGTGGTCTTGCAAGGGCTGCTTCCAAGGATACCATTTCTAATAACAGGTACAGACACACAAAAAGTAACTACTTCTAATATGGTCTTGACTTGGAGGTACAGTGACTTGCTTATCCTGAGCCATCAAGTGATTAAGTAGCATCTGTCAAAGGAGTATGAGCTTAACCACTGTTAAAATAAAAAGAAAAATCAAGAAATTAAGGTGAACCAGGTAAACTCTTAGTAGTTTAAAGCAGCATGCTGAGGAAATGGTGCAAGAAGTTATCTGTAGAAAATAGACCTTTATTTCATTGGTGTAAGAAGCAAGGGTTTTTCTGTGACTGTTGTTTAATGTGGGGAAAACCATACTCCAGCTGTGTTTACTTTGAGTATTGTAGTATGTAATTGCTAAGAGTGGCCAAATGTCTTTTGTGTGCTTCTTTGCAGAGAAAAAATTAAGGGCTGGATTAAGGAGCAAGCCCATAAGTTTGTCGAACGTTACTTTAGTTCTGAAAATATGGATGGAAGCAATCCTGCACTTAATGTATTACAGAGACTTTGCACTGCAACTGAACAACTCAACCTCCAGGTTAGAAATGGTTAGAGTGGAGGTGGGAATTCAGGAGGAAGCTAGAGGAAAGCTTACCATTTTAGACAGTATGCCCAATACTTTAAGCATAGGTTTTGTTATAATAAATGATAGTGCTTCTTAATTTGGAACAGATTGCTTGGGATGTTTTCTGAGAATTATTTTCTAAGCTTTCACACATATCGCTTATGACAAATGACTGCTATTAAGAAGGGTATTCTTGATTCCTAGCAATGTGTCACATAGCATTTTATTTGAAATTTTAAAATTTTAGTTACATGTTAGGGAATAATTTTATACCTAAAGAACACAGTTTGTAGTAAGAGCCTTGGGGTAGGGGATGAGCAGCGGACAAGAGGAAAGTAGCATTTTTTGAAAGGATGGAAGAAATAAAAAATTTGGTGAATTATTAACATCTCAAGAGCTTGAATCTGGATAGGTGATGTAAACCTGTAACTTCTAAAGTAGTTACTCAAAGTTAACTTTAAGCAGTTATGTTCTGTGCTTTGATCTAAGCAATCATTAAAATACAACTCCTTTCTTTCCTCTTCTCTCACACACGTCATTAAAATATATACCAGTCTGAGGTATATTTTTAAAGTTTGTTTTTAAAGCTTCTTTATGGAGCTCATCTTTATAGTGCATGAACAGAAATGGGACAAAGTGTTTCTCTTAAAGCTGGTAAAATGTAGATTTTGCCTACCATGTCTTCTCTTGAATAGAGAAATTGCTTATCCCCAGATTGAGTTGTCAGTGCTTGTATTGAATCCCTTTTTCCCCCCCTCCCTTTAGAGAAGTTCCATTCAGTAGGAGGAAAACCAGTATTTTTTAAGTCCTTAAGACCTAGTTATTAAGATGCTACTTTGATATTTTTCAGGTGGATGGTGGAACAGAGTGCCTTGTAGAAATCCGTAGCATTGTCTCGGAGTCCGACGTCTCCTCATTTGAAATCCAGCATAGTGGGTTTGTTAAACAACTGCTGCTTTATTTGACATCTAAAAGTGAGAAAGATGCTGTAAGCAGAGATATCAGATTGAAAAGATTCCTTCATGTATTTTTTTCTTCTCCAGTAAGTTTTCTTGTTCATTGTTGTGTTATTCTTAGTTGTCTTTCTCTCAGATTTTACTTACCTGGCCTTTTGAGAGGTTCGGCAGTGGCCCTGGCTTAAATATGGGGTAGAGCAGAAATGTTCTGTTTATGCCTAAGTGTACAACACTGCAACTTTGACATTGTTACATATCTTAACAGGTCATAAATTTTTTATTATACTGAAAATTCCACACAAGTGGAAAAAAAAATTCCAATATGGCCAGTTGTCAATCTTGAGCAGCAGTCATGTTGTTCTTGACTTCTGATAAGTTGATATGGAAACAGTTTGGCTAGTTACCTTATAACTTGCTCTTTAGTTCTAAATACTGCAAGAAAACTAGATTGTCCTGTTTTTAAAGGAAGAAATAGAAAGTGGAGGAGAGGAAAATAGATAACTATAGCTTAGCTTCCATGATGCCCATTGGCTGTATTTGAGTGAGTGCTTAAAATCTGTAGGGGCTGTTCAGTTGAAACCAGGAGAGAGAAGTGCCTTATTTAAAATGGGTATTTCATAAACTTACAACATGTCACCTGGTCACCCTGATACTAATTTGAGTGCAAAGATTCTTAATTTGTCGTTTATTAGCGCCTGGTTTTGGTTTTGATTTTATTTTTTTAAAGTTACATTGTAACTGGCTTAAGAATATTTAATTCAAGCACTTAACTAAAAGACTGGAATATATTGCAGCTTCCTGGAGAAGAACCCCTTGGAAGATTAGAGCCATTAGAAAATGCACCTTTGTTGGCATTAGTCCATAAAATGAATAATTGCCTCAGTCAGATGGAACAGTTTCCTGTCAAAGTGCATGACTTCCCTAGTGGAAACGGAACAGGAAGCAGGTAAGGATTAATGCTCAGGTAACAGTTTTGTTGGAAGCTTGTGTTTTCCAAAACTTGTTTCAGTTCAAGAAGTAATGGAAACTTCTCACCCTATGAAAGATAAAAGCAATTACACAGTTGTCTTTTTATTGAGTAGAAGATTGAATATTTAACTGCATGTTTCTTTACCATTTTGAAGCTCCTTTTACTTAGATTGGGGGTGAATATGTAATGTCAATTGCAATATCTAATTTTAATCTTTTAAAAATTCTGATGTTTTCCTTGTCCTTGTGTAACAAAGACTGGGAAGAAATAATATATTTATTGCTGAGACACTGATATTTTTCAGTGAAATAATTAAACCTACTGGGAGTTTGTATTACAGTATTAAACTTTGTTATTCATATTAGTTCAATTCTCCAGAGTGATAATGGGTTGAGTGATGGCAGTAAGTGTAGTTCAAAATAACCGTGGGTCTGTCTGGTGTCTTAAAGTAGGTTAGGTTTGGAATCCATCTTATTTGCATTTTAGGTAACAAAAAAGAGTGACCCAAGGCCTATTTCTACAATTTCTTTTTTGTACTTTTCTTTAATAAAGTAATGCTTTAGAAATCAGGAGGGGAGGACCACTGAAAGTGAATTTTGAAACTAATATTTAAAGTTTGGAATGCCAAAATCTTGTGTCTTTCAGGTAGTAAGATGATGTGGAGTTTTTTGTCACTAATTGTGGCACAAAATCTATTATAGGATAGGTATTATAGCCTCACAGTGTAGCATTAATCTGTTTATATATAAATTCAGTTCTTTTTTTTGTTTTTTGTTGTTTTTTTTATGTGGTTTTTTTTGTGGAACTGTTAATTAAAATCTATGGCAATTAATGCAGTACACAGATTTACAATACTTGAAGGGATTAGTTGTCTTGATACTGGCTTTTGCAAATAGTATGTGCTGTGCAGTCTTAGGATGCTTCCTGTTGTTTCCATTATTTCCTAAAAAGTGGGATAGCTGCAAAATGTATAAAGCTGCTAATAATAGAAGTGAAATTCTGCTGTTCATTTTGGTTGAAAATGAAAGATGGGAAGTCAGACTACTACACTATTGTTTGACTGCTTAGTAAGGAATTTGAGGTGTTAACATCTTACTAGCACCTGAAAATAGAAGCAGCAGAGGTTTGTGTATAGAAGCAGCTAGCTTGTGTATTGGTAGTCTGAGATGAAACATGTATGTAAACTACACTGATCAAGGGAAAAACAGGAGCTTTCAGGTTGTCTCTTTAATTCCTTATTAAAAATATAAAATGATTACTTGCATTTTCCACCCCCAATCCTGATCCTTATTGCTCTGGAGTTAAATGCAGCTCTAAATCTTACGTGGTATTAGCTGACCACTAAATTAGCTCCAGATCTCAGAGATGATCAGTAAAGTCCATATTGTAAACAGACCTAAGTCTGGACTTAATCCATCCACCTTTCATTGGAAATGAAAAATTTCATTTTCTCAAACTTGGATTCTGGTGTTCTTGTAGAGTAAGATTTTTAATCCTTTTATCAAATTTAACAGCTTATTTTTAAAGAAATAAGATGAGAAATAATACTCTGAGCAAGTGAATTTGTAAATGCATGGATGTATCAGCCTATTTCAATGCATAAAATGCCATTCTGGTTATTAGATTCTTTGTGTAGCAACTTTTTTCACAAATTATTTTGAGTTTTTCTCTTAACAGAGGATCCCAAGCTTTAAAATTCTTCAATACACATCAATTAAAATGCCAACTACAAAGACATCCAGACTGTGCTAATGTGAAACAGTGGAAAGGTGGACCTGTGAAGATTGATCCTCTGGCTTTGGTACAAGCCATTGAAAGATACCTTGTAGTTAGAGGTATATATGTTTATATATAATTATACAGTCAAATGTGGTTTGCTTCATGGGATAGTCACTACTGTCAGTAGTGTAGAGTCTGTAAAAGCCTTTGAGGATTATATTGAAGACAAATGGGGGAAATACTTGATATGTATCACTCAAAAGGAGAGGAGACTATGGCTGCTGAATAAGAACCTTCTCTTTTCTGGTACAAATTTCTTCCTGTTGTAAATAGTTCAGGCTGAATACTAACAGAAGTTTAACATAGTTGACTGTCAAATTTGGCATTTTTGGTGCCTAGTGCTGATACTGGAATTTATTCTGAAATGTCTGAACCATACTGTTTTAACTGATGTATTTTGGATAATAGAGTTCATAAAAGACAGTAGAAAAACTTCACTACATCTTGTGTAAAAAAATAAAAATGAATGAGAATGTCTTTCTCCTCTCTTGTCTTAGGTTATGGAAGAGTTAGAGAAGATGATGAGGATAGTGATGATGATGGGTCAGATGAAGAAATAGATGAATCTTTGGTAAGCCTTTGCTTTGAGAGTAAGAGGGAACAGTGTGGGAAGGGGGTTAAAGAAAAGCTAGCAACAAGTTTCCTAATTTATGTGGTTTTCTTTGGTTTTGTTCAGGCTGCTCAGTTCTTAAATTCAGGGAATGTGAGACACAGACTGCAATTTTATATTGGAGATCACTTGCTGCCATACAATATGACTGTGTATCAAGCAGTT
The DNA here is from genome assembly GCF_003957555.1 of Calypte anna. Lineage (NCBI taxonomy): Eukaryota > Metazoa > Chordata > Aves > Apodiformes > Trochilidae > Calypte > Calypte anna. Next base: position 10,345,625 of record NC_044255.1, on the reverse strand, counting down.
AGGCAATACAGTTTGCAAGCTGAGGAGGAGAGGGAGTCTACAGATGATGAAAGCAACCCACTGGGAAGAGCTGGGATTTGGACAAAAACACACACCATTTGGTAAGATGGCTGGAGAAACACAGAGGCAACTTCCTGAGTTTTCTAGATGTACATACATAAAGAAAATGTATTTTTACCCCCTCCAAAACTGCTAAGCTTTAAATTTCCTGATGTGCTTGAGGTTCTTGAATCCTAGAAAGATTTTGTTGTTAGCTACTCACATTCTCTCTAGCTTTTGAGTAATGGTGTTGAAAAAGAAATGGAGAAATCCTAAATGACACCAGCTAGACAGAGAGAGAAATAATTGATTGTTAGGTAACTAACCACAAACAATGGATAACATGTCTGCAAGCTACAAAAAATTGTCAGCTTCATATGGGTTTTCATAGTTGATTGCTGTGCAGGTGTATCTACTGTCTAGCCACACTTTGAAAGGAGCAGTATTGACTTGACTGTGCAAACATTTTAATCTTAAGCATTATTTTATTCTTTCTGCTATCTCAATGTCTTAAGCAAAAGCAAAAAAAACCAAAACAATAACCCACTTTGGTTGTTTTTTTCTATACCTTGTGATTCTCTTCTAGTTCATGGAGCCAGAAAGGACCCATTTTTAATCTCGTTCCATACTTTGCTTCTGAGAGCCTAGCTTCAAAGGCTAGATCATACCCAAATGCATTGTTCTTGTCTTTCTGCTTTTAACTGTCATTCAAGTAAAATTCTGGTAATCAAACAACTAACACTTTTACATTTTTATAACTGATTTTTTCTATGTAAGCTAGTATTTCATAAACATTTTTTTAATTCTGATTATGTTTTAGGTACAAACCTGTGCGAGAAGATGAAGATGGTAGCAAAGACTGTGTTGGTGGTAAAAGAGGAAGAGCACAAACTGCTCCCACAAAAACCTCTCCTAGAAATTCTAAAAAGCATGATGAATTGTGGCATGGTGAGTGTGTTGCCTTGCTAATATGTTAGATGTGTGAAATATCTGGAAGGATCATCAGGAGGAGTGTTTAGAGTTTCTTTTAAAAGTGTTTCTTTTAAAGCAAACATAGTATAAAAAAAACAAACATGGGTTAATGTTTGAAACTAAGAAAAGACATTTACTGAAATGTCTGACTAAAGCATTTTAGTTCAGTGAATGCTATGATTAATACTATCTCGGTTCCTAATAAGTAAATCTTAGGAAGATTTCTAATTGATTTGTTTTGATAACATTCTTTTTTCCTGCTAGATGGTGTATGCCCTTCGGTATTAAATCCTCTAGAAGTTTACCTCGTATCTACTCCACCTGAAAACATAACATTTGAAGATCCCTCATTAGATGTTATTCTTCTTTTGAGAGTTTTACATGCTATCAGCCGATACTGGTATTACTTGTATGATGTGAGTAGAGCACTTTTAAAATCACTTCCATAATTGATACATTCAACTCTGTCCTGAAACTCCTTAAAATAGCTTTCTTCCCCTGTTTGCCACCCCCCCCCAGGACACAATAATGTTAATACTACCCTCTGTCCCTGCCTATTTGTCTAACTTCTGGTAAGATGAAGTGGAAAAATTCTTAGTCAATCATATTTCTTCTGCAGTGCGTTAAACTCATCATCTATGCTTTTTCCTTAAGTTCAAAGAGTGACAGTGTTCCTGAAAAGATAATGAATAATAAAAATCTACTCGGTCTTTCTTCCATGGCTTAGACTCTGCGTTACTTAAGTGACAATGAAAGGTTTTTTTCTTGTGATGATAATCAAATTAAAAGCATAAAAAAAACTCTTAAAGGCTTCGTATTTCTTCCAGCATATCTTTAACTAGAATTGCATTGTTTTTATCTAACACAGAATGCAATCTCCAAGGAGATAATTCCAACCTCAGAGTTTATCAATAGTAAACTGACAGCAAAAGCAAACCGGCAGCTTCAGGATCCTTTGGTAATTATGACAGGAAACATACCAACTTGGCTGACAGAACTTGGAAAAACATGGTAAGAATGACTTGCTGTATTTCTGATTTTGGTTCAGTGGGCCTCATCTGGGCAGCCCAGGTGCATCATATGTTACAGGGCTTTTGAAAGAGCTGGGGGAGAGTAAAATGTAGTCTCAAAGTCTTGCTCAGTTTGTGCCTATGTGGTGTAGTTAAAACGGCATAGTTAAAACCTGATCCAGAGAGACTAGCTGCAAATTTAGGACCCCATCTTACAGGTATTTTAGAGCAATTTTGAGTTTTGTCATTGAAATAATAGTACTTCATTATTCAGGCAGTTTTTATTTCTCCTGTTAAGCTGCTGTAGAATACTGGTGCAGCTGTAGGGAGTTTCTCATTTCATTCCTCCCCACCTCCCAAATACGGGAGCATAACCCACCTTCTTAAAAAGGCTGATCTAAGTTAGATTTACTAATTATAAAATGGAAGTGAACATGTGAACAAATACTTATTTTTTACTTTGCACAGTGGAGCATTCAGGCATTCAGAGTTATTGTTGGAAGACTTAAATGTTTCTAGGCTCTTGCTCATAAGCATTAGAAGTAAAACTAAAGTGTGTTCTACAAGGCTTCCTTTGGAGTCTGCTCTCACAATAGTGTTTAATTAAGCACTAATTTCAGGCATACTACAATTCTATAGTGTTTTAAACTTAACTTCATAGTTGGAACCTAGCTAACTAATCCAATGCTCTTTACAGCCCATTTTTCTTTCCATTTGATACCCGCCAAATGCTGTTTTATGTAACTGCTTTTGATCGAGATCGAGCCATGCAAAGACTGCTGGATACTAATCCAGAAATCAATCAATCAGATTCTCAGGATAGCAGGGTGGCACCACGACTGGACAGGAAAAAAGTAAGTATATATTGGTTTAAAAATCGAATGGATGAATTATGTTTATTTTTAAATTGTTTTTAAGAATATAATTGTCTGCCAGATTTATTTGTAAAACTTTAGGGTTTTCGTAGTACACCGCTAGAGGGGAGGTTTGTGTTTATTAATTTGAAAACCCCCGAGAGCACCGTGTCTTCTGGGTGTCTGCCAGTAGGTGGCAGAAGGGGCTAGAGCATGGCACACTGCTCCCTCATTGATTGATGAATTTTGAGCTGGAGTCTTTACATAATTGCTGAAACTATTTTTCAAGAAGGAGCTTTAAGTTTTGGCTTACATTGGTGATATTCTTGTAGAATTTCAGAATAATTCAAGCAATAGGGTTTAGAGCCCTAAGAGTCCCTTAAGTAAAATATTGTCCTTCTCTTCTGAGAAAGGTATTAGACCTCCTGTCACAGTGTAATAAAACTGAACTGTGACTGTTTTAAAGTGAGGGAATCTCAGGGTTTCTGTCTTGAGTCTGGAGACATGTTATCTAAAACTAAGATCTGCTGTATGTTCTTGGATATCTCTGGGGAGAAGAGACAAGAGACATGAAAATCTAGTTCAACTAGAATACAGCTTCCACCATATAGGAAAACCAGTTGTGGGTTTGTTTTTGTTTTGTTTGGGGTTTTTTTGAGTGTTTTGTTTTATTTGAAACTTGCCACTTTCCCTACTAGAAAATTTGCAGTGGCAGGGTGTAAGATTGTTCCTTTAGGTTGCTGGATTTTTGTTTCTTTATTTTTTCTCCACATATGTAAGATATGTAATGTCACAGGACAATGCTTCTCTTCCATGTTGTAGTTCTACTGGAAGATTCTTGGCAAGAATTATTATTATTAGTTGTATTCATACAAATGTAAGGCATTGTTTTTTCATTTTATGATGAACACTGTGATTCTAGTCAGTTTTCATACAGAAGCAAGAGTTGTATTTTATCAAAGTATAAACTGATAAATTGTTGAAATGTAGAAGTAATAGCATGGGGTGGAAAAACTTGGTTGGTTTTTTTTTTCCTGTTGTAACTGCCTTGGGAGCTGGGACTTACAGACATAATTTCATTACTTAAAACTTCTCTAATGTGTAGCGCACTGTGAACAGAGATGAGCTGTTGAAACAGGCAGAATCTGTGATGCAGGATCTAGGCAGTTCAAGAGCCATGTTGGAAATCCAGTATGAGAATGAAGTAAGTAATATTAATGCAGTCTAATTTAACAACTATTTACTGAAGATTAATACAAAAAAAGCTACCACTTTCATAGAAGAACTTGGATAGTGTCAGTCCTTATGATTGCTGATGCCACAAAATTCTATCTATTATTTATCACTAATCCACTTGCTTGTGATTTTTTTTTTCACTTGCTAGAAGAAACTCTCTTCTGGTCTACTAAATTTTGTAATCTGTCTTACTCAGCAGAGCACTTCTTTTTTCTAATTCTGAACAAACATCTGAGTGTGTTTCTGCTATAATGTGTTCATTCAGTGGCTTATACTTTTATTCCACTATTACTCCTTTTGGTAATGTGATCTTTCCAAGCTCTCTTAGTCATATTACAAATATTGGTTCTCTAGGTGATTTTTGCAGTGGAGTTGTCTTTTGTAGCCAATATTATACTATAGTTCTCAGTCTAAGTAAATATTTTGATTGTTAAAGTGACCTAATGGACTCATTTATTTGCTCTCCCTGCACCCTCCCTTCCTCTCAAGGTTGGCACAGGCCTAGGCCCCACACTAGAGTTCTATGCACTTGTATCTCAGGAGCTTCAGAGAGCAGACTTGGGCCTTTGGAGGGGAGAAGAAGTGACTTTAGCCAATCCAAAAGGTAAGTGTTTTACTATCTAAACTATCAATATTGATCTATTATTGAATGAATTCTAAGTTGACTTCAATGTTGTGATTGGCTTTGATTGAAAGAGCACCTTGGTTTATGGTTAGAAAGTATGCCTCATGATATATAACTGTCTTTGTGTTTGTGTTTTTTAGTAAGAAGCTTTAGGTTATGGTTTGGAGTGAAACTAGCAGTGTATGTATTGAACTTTCTTTTTCTTCCTTAACAGGAAGCCAGGAAGGTACCAAGTACATCCATAATCTTCAAGGCCTTTTTGCACTTCCTTTTGGTAGAACAGCCAAGCCAGCTCACATTGCAAAAGTTAAAATGAAGTTCCGGTTCCTAGGAAAACTCATGGCCAAGGCAATCATGGATTTTAGACTGGTGAGAAAGAATGGAAAATGTGTTACTGTAGGATTAAATGAATATTTTAGTTCTGACTGTGTTGTGGAAAAATAGCGTTAAGAGTTGCACGGAATTATTTTCAGCTTTTGCAGTTTGGGTGGGGTGAGAGGAAAGATTCAGCTGAGCTATTATGAGGAAAGGAAAAGGTCTTTGTAGTTGTCTGCCACGTGTTGTAGCCACTCACCAGTCTTTAGAGATCATTTGGGGGCTTAATAGAGCTGCTAGCTTGCTGATTGCTGTAATGTAAATGCTCTAGAAAGTCACTTCTGTTTTCTTGACTGTAAATTTCTCTGATGAAAAGGCTCAGACATGTTTTAATGTGTGCCAGAACTATGAGTAAATCTTATTCTAGATCCAGTCAAGAGATAAAATAGTGAAAGGTACAGTTTTGGAAGACAATTCAATACTAAACAAAGCTTCAATTTTCAGGTGGACCTTCCTCTTGGACTTCCTTTTTATAAATGGATGTTACGACAGGAAACTTCATTGACGTCTCATGACTTGTTCAGTATTGATCCAGTAGTTGCCAAATCAATATACCACCTTGAAGATATTGTAAGACAAAAGAAAAGACTTGAACAGGACAAAACACAGGTGGGAAAATAACCCTTAAGAAGGGTAGAGTCCATTTTCACACATGTGTGGATTTTATGAAGTATCTGTAATTGAAAGTGTGTTGTAGTGCTTAATACTGATGGTAGTAGTGATAATGATTTCAGTTCAGTAGAAGCAGTAGTTCTTACATTTTTGAATCATTGACTGGTAATTATAGCATGGTCTCATTGTGATGTACATGTTTTGCCTAAGGTAACTTCTGTTTACTTTGAAAAGACTTAACCAACTTGTGTATCGGGGAGAAGGTCTGTCCTTAATTTTTGAACATTCAAAAGGCTTGGTTTCCAGGCTTTTTTAGGAATGGCTTCTGTGGGGTTTTTCCTTCTCCAGTGAAAACTGTATGCAGCAATGTTGTATATTTGCTTTGTATGTGACTGTACAGATTGTTTTATGGATACAGAAGTCTGTTTTTTCACAGTTATCCACTCTTAGCTAAGAATAGTACCATGCACTGTTGCAGGGTAATGATAGAAGGACTTTGGCATGCATGCTCTTACTAGTATCCTAATATTGCCACCTAATAAATGGTAGGTGGTAATAACCTAATTTAAACTCTTAATACATCTACTTTATTACTAATGAAGTTATTGCAAGTTTATAGGCCTTTGTTCCTCTTCACCTCACTGTCACTCTCTCTCTCTCTCCTTGATCACCACTTTTAATTTCCCAACAAGAGTTTGAAAAACCTGAAACCTGATGGATGAAAGCCAAAAAAATGTCAGTATGCACACCAGATATGGATACCATTAACTTTTCTAGAGAAAAAACATAGCCTTAAGAGCCTTAGCATAGTACACATCTCCTTCTCTTGCAGTACTGTTTTCTAAATAAATAATACTCAAGAAATTAAAATTAATTGCAACATTGCTAGAAATAAGCACATATTTGGTTTTTCTTCGTTTACTGGTATGTATGAGAAATAGACAAAGTAAGGAGTACTGTAATTGTGTTAATAGCCATATTCTTACAGAAATGTTTACTTAGTAAAAACTGCTTTAGAGATCATAATATTTGGATAAGGTAATGTGAATGAATTGTTCTAACTGCCTTTCACTTTCTTTTTTAGACCAAAGAAAGTCTACAGTATGCATTGGAGGCTCTGACTATGAATGGCTGCTCAGTGGAAGATCTAGGGCTGGACTTCACTCTTCCTGGGTTTCCTAATATAGAACTGAAAAAAGGGGGAAAAGATACACCAGTCACCATCCACAATTTAGAGGAGTATCTCAGAGTATGTAAAAGCAAAGCTAGGACTAAAAATGCATGTATTCTTCCTTACTTTGCTGCCTTTTCTATATATATATATAATATATTTTTCTCTTCATTCTGTTCTGTACTCGTTTATTACCACAGAAAATGGTTGAATCCTAGTCAGTGCACCCGACTTGAAAAGTTTATAGTACAAAAAGTCTTGTCTACTTATAACAAATGTGTCAGAAGGATGGGGGTTTTTAATCAAGACCCCATCAAAAGTGTAATAGTAAGTAGAATAAAGGAAGCTGTGGATTTAAGGAGTCTTCAAATGCATTCCCACATTTGCATATGAAAATGAAATTGGCTACAGTAGTGATTAGTACCAACCAAGTGTGCTTATATTAATGGAATTTTTTTGAGTCAGATCTAAGAAAACGTGCTCAGTTGTGAGTCAAAACCCAAGAAAACCAAAAGAAGCAAACAAGCAAAACTCCTAAACTATAGAAAAGTAGATAAAGAGCAGAGAATGAGACATTGCCATATTAAATTGACAGCAATATGAGCATATTGATTTATCCTATGTCAGAAGGGACATTAAAATCTGGAAAAATAAAGATGTGTTACTGCTTAATAAAGGTAGGGAACTGTTTTGGTATAGGAAACTTGTGAAGAGAATAGGTTAAAGAGCCTGCAGAAGAGGAAGGAAAGAAGAATGCAGTTATTGTCACATGAAGACATGAGTGGGATGGAAGTAAGAATGATTGATTGCATCATGAAAAAGCCATTATTTCAATTCCATTTCCTGAGACATTAGTTTGCTGCCAATTTCACTGTGAGGACTGTGAAGATTTTCAATCACTGATAAGAATCTTGTCTGTTGTTTTGGTAGAATTTATTCAGTAGGGGGATAAGGGGTGTGTACGCTCCTTTATATCAACTGATAACTCTGTAGGGTTATTACACAATCCTTACAACTTAATCTTTAGCAGGTGCTGTTTATCTTCCAGATTCAAACTGTTATATCCAGTTGTCAAATCTTTATTTATTGAAAACAAACAAACTTCTGATAGTAAACAAGAATTTCTAAAATTAAGATGTTTGGATATCAAGTTATTTGCAGACTTACAAATGAGCAATGCCAACAACCATATTTTGTTAGAATCAGGATTTACAGTCTCTTTTTGCTGAGGAAAGATGAGCAAGATTGCTTTGAAGTCTGGTTTCCATAATTTGCAGGCTGGTTTGTTTCTTTTAGGCAACACATATCAGGTATCTGTGCTGAGAAACTTGCAGACATCTCCTATGTCCTGCAGTTATCCTGTTGCATGCTTCTGGCATTGTAAAGGAAAAGCAGATCACTACAGAAGGCTTGCTTCTGAAACAGCTTTAGGGACTATTTTCTGTAAGCGAGACCTGTGCAGTTTTTTCTATCTTTGTCTTTCCTGTGCAGCTCTTCTATCCTTGTTTTTATATTCCTGCCTTATAGAGTGTATTTTGAACTAGATTTCACTGATTAGCGTTACCGACTTGATGTGAAGGAAATGGAAAAGATATCAGAGAGAAAATTAGTGTCCTCTGAATCACAATCTATATGATGAATTGCAATTTAGAAACTGCATATTAAATTTATCAGATGGGCTGTATAGCTCCCTGTGGGTCAGCTGCTCTGCTCTTGAAAATGTCATTTCCATTAAAATTAGTGTTAAAACTGGTTTATAAAGCTAGAATATCTGGCTGTTACTCTTCATGCCTCTCCTGTAGTCATGTCATTCCACCTTTCACCTCCCATTTTGCCCCCCAGGGGCAAGTTTCCACAGGAGCTACCATTATCAGAAAGTGGAATTACTTCAGCTACCAAAAAGAAAGACTGTGTTCTCTGCTGCCCCCTCTCGTTCCCTCCTGCATTATAAAGAAAGAGGGCAACTTGCTCTAAGTTTGTGATAAAGTTTCTAGAACGCAGAATCCACAAGAACACAGTGCAGCTCAGTTTTGACCCACGCTCCTGGTCGTAAAAATGTAATCACAGTTCTAAGTTAGCAACTCTGCTGCTACAATAGCCAGTACAATACAGAATATTCTGTATTAGAGAATGCACTAGAGCAGCCTACTCTGTGCTGCTGGTGTTTGTACCTTTCCTGAACTCAATGCCGAACTCTTGGGGCAACGTTAATAAACATGCCAAAAGGCTTTTGTATTTAAGAGCTTTCTGGAACTAGTCACTCTTTATTTTGGGGGGTGGGGAGGTTTAAATACTTGCTTCAGGAGTCCAGCAGTGTCACTGAGGCTTTAAATCATTCATATGCATCTTCAGATGTCTTTCAAAACTTAGCTCACCATTCCAGGTCACAGCTTTTAACACATGTAGAAGTAGTAGCTGTGTGTTGACATTGCATCTTTTACAACCGGTCTTCATTTCCCAATAGAGCTGAGGGGTAGCCAAGGCAACTGTAATCATCTGTAGCACTAACTGACAAAAGAATCTGATCTTGACATGCAGTTTGTCCTGTATAATATATTTTTTTATTTGGTGGAGAAATGATGGCTGCAAGGGATTTAAAAGAAATTTGATCTTGTTTGTATCATGTTCCCTTCTCTTCCCCCCTCAGTGATTATTGTTTCAGTATGTGCTGTACACTTTGGAAGGTGAATTTAATCCTGAGAAGGTAACTGCAGATGAGAAAAAAAAAAAAAAAAGCTTAGACTGCTGTCATACTGTCTTTTGCCGTATTCCAGTTACATGAAATGAAGTTTTTCTTTTCTTCCATGTATTCTTACAATATTAAGCTACTTTATATTATATAGCCCTAAAGTTACTTTTTCTAATGATATATTAGAAAATGGACTTACATGTTTCCCTGGGGGAAACTAAGATAATGCCGATTATGATCTAAGGATTTGTGTTTTAATGACTGAATTTAAAATGAATAGCAGTGTTCAGAGAGAACAGCTAGGTTAGGCTTCTGAATATCTAATAAATGTTTAGATTTTAGATTTTAAAATATTTTGTTGCATAGAATCAGTTTAATCAGCTGAATTCCATGTATTGGTCTTGTTTTATAAAATTAAAGGTAAATAAGTTGTTTAAACTTGCATGAGTTGCATGCTTAGGATATTCTAAGTATGAGCTGTTTTGAACTCTGAAGGACTTGTGTGTGACAGATCATGATAAGAAATGACAGATCACGTGAGAAACTCAAAGAAAAAACCCAGCAAATTTTGTCTGTGTTACATGGCAGCAGCACTGCACTTGAACACATGAGCTTACAAATTAAGGTAGAGTGAGACAGTCCTGTTGATCAGCTCCTGGAATCAAAGTTTTAAACTCTTCTCACAACTACTGTGAGCATATGGCCAGGGTTCTGTAGAGTTGTTCTTCCTGCAGCTGTAGTCTTTTGAACGTTAATGATCATTCCATGCTTCCTTTGTTCAACTGACTTTGGTGTTTTTCTTCCCTGCAGTTGGTTATTTTCTGGGCGCTAAATGAAGGTGTTGCCAGACAGTTTGACTCATTCAGAGATGGATTTGAATCAGTCTTCCCTCTCAGTCATCTTCAGTACTTTTATCCCGAGGAGGTTGGTGAACTTTTTACTGATGAAAATATAAATATAGTTTTATATATGGTACTTTTATAGCAGTGTATCTGTACCCACGGGTGGTCTGAGCTGAGTTATGCATTGGGGGTGCAGTTGTGGCAGCACGAGTACTGCACTTCTGCATCTTACTAAAACTTGGTGTTCTTTAAATTGCATACTGAAACGTTAAAGACTTCTGCGTTGGGTCATCATTTATTTGATTCTTTCATAATGAACATCTCAATTTTCTTTAAAATCAAGTGTATCTAGCTTCTCTGAGAAGTGCTTGAATTTATGTGTGCAGGGTCTCTATTGGTATGGGTACTTCTATTAATTCCTTGTATTGCAGTACTTTTTAATAGTTATAGGTGTGGGTCCTACCTGGATATTCTATTAAAAAAAGTAGTCAGCTCTTTAATGAAGCTTTAGACTGTAAGAAGAGATTCAGATGAAGAGGTAAAGAGCAAGGATTGTTGATCTTACCTTGTTGGCACCACCTATTTTATGAATTTTCATGTAAAATTCTTGTGCTCTTAAATTGAGTAAGTGGAGAAGCAATGAAGGTTGTCTGGACTGGAAGAGTGTTTTACTACTTATCCTTTAGGGAGTTTATCTGAAGACTACTTTGAAGAGTTTGTTTACCTTCATGAACTTATACCTTTGAATTCCCAAAGAAACATTAAGCATGTTATAAAGCAATGTGTTAGCCAAGCTCTTTTGTTCTTCATGCTTTACAATGCAAGAGTCTCTTGAAGCTGAGATCTGTAATTTCTCATAGTGATTTTTCATGTCTCTCTGTCAGCACTACTTTTAAAGAGTACCACCACACTATTTCTCTGCAGCTAATTCAAGGCTAGTAAAAATGGCAGATTATTCTCATTTCTCTGCTGTTTTGCCCAGGCTTATCTGCATTGTAGTATATGTGATTCTGTTTGGCTGTTGTCTCGTTGTTTGGCATAGCTTGATGCTTTTTCTTGGAAGTTTTGAAATGGGGCACTAGACTGTTGCTGATCTACTAATACGGCTGGTAACAGTGAAGTCACAGGAGTAGTATGAGGTATAAGATATCCTTTCCTAAATTGGATAGATGTGTATGATCCCGTGTTCAGTTGTTGATAGCTATGCAGCCATTTGAACCTTTTTACAAACCATTCCTAAATTATTATCAAAATCTTGTAAGATTATTTTGCTCATTATCAGAACAGTTAAGTGTTTCAGATCTCTGGTTTTAGTGAGATTGTAGATTTCTAAAAAGTTAGGGCAGTTTTGGTTCTGCAGTGTATGTTGCTAATCAGGACCATCTGTTTTAAAAGAGAAATGCATTCAATGCCTCATGTGGTAGTGGGTTGTGTGCAGGGGCAGAGTCAGCAAATGAGGCTGTCACTGGGATGAAGCTGTTGGATTCAAAGAATTTGAGGAGTGCTTGGGGTAACCGAGGTTGTTTTGCAGCAAACTGTTCCAGAAAATAGAATGCCTTAATAGTAGTGAGAATGGACATTACTCATTTTACCTCAAGTTCTAAAAGGAAAAATTTCCTTCCTTGTTTTTTAATTCTGTAGTTGGAGCAGCTCTTGTGCGGCAGTAAAACAGACACTTGGGATGCAAAGACTTTAATGGAATGTTGCAGACCAGATCACGGTTATACACATGACAGGTAATACAGTATAGGAGTTAAAAGAATATTAGCACTAGAAAATATGTACTTAAATAATCTCCATATACTGGTATTCAAGGTAAAAGAACTGTATGAAACTTATTTGAAAGTATTCATAGTGCTCTGAGTATTAATCTTATGCAATTATTTGAATGACAGCCAATAATAGCTTGCTTTGTTTTCTCCTTAGTCGAGCAGTGAAGTATCTCTTTGAAATTCTCAGTAGCTTTGATAGTGAGCAGCAAAGACTGTTTCTTCAGTTTGTGACGGGTAGCCCCAGACTGCCTGTAGGAGGTAGGTTTTGTTTATTATATATTGCTCTATATGAAATCAGTATTATAAGTGCATTTCAGAGTAAATTATTTCAGTAAAGCAAAAAAATTACTTATCTGTATTTAGAGGTTCAGACTTGTTTGATATCTCTAGTTTCAGAAGTGGTTGGGTGGGCTTCCAGGTAGAATTCTCAAACTTTGTGTTAAATCTCATGACATTATTGCCAGGAGGAGAACAATAGTTCAAAATTTAAACAAAATTTAAAAATATTAGTATTGTATTCTTTGGCTAGAGGTGTTTTAAGTATGACAACAACATATTGCTACCTGGAAACAGTAAACCTCTCTTTCCAGAAAGGAGGCAATTTTAATAATAGTGATAAACTTAAATTTCTCTTCTTTTGAATTTCAGAATTTACATGAGGCAGTGAGGAAAACTGAGGAATTTGCTGTCTTTGCTAGGGACTGTTAATAGAATACACATTTTACTGTGTTCTCAGCTGAGTGCTTTACAAGTAAAAATTCACACATCTGTTCCATTACTTATGTTCTTTGGGTTTAGGTTTTTTTTTTTTCTTAGTTAAGAGATTGACACTGAAAGAAGTTGATTCTTTCTTAACACAACTCAGAGCTCTTTCAGGGGGAGAGAGTGCAGACAGAATTGGTGGTTGGGAATACAAAAACCTTGGAGTAAAATATTAAGGTAGAAGAGTCAGGTAACTTCCAAGACTCTTAAAGATATGTATGAAACCAACAAACTCTTAAAAGAATTATGGTTCCTAGAGGGTTCTTACAAAGAACACAGAATTAAAAGTAGATGTATTGAGCTTATTTCCTTTTTTAAAAAATTAATATTGGAAAACTAATTACAGAAATGAATTTAGATAACTTTTTAGTTTGCTATACATGGCCTTATAAAGCTATCTCCTAAACTATTTAAAAACTCAGTTATGAGATGCATGCTTCTGTCACTGTGAGATATCTAGTTACCTTTGTGGTTTTAAGAGGAATAACCTTATTCTAAATGTTATTTCTCATTAATAGGATTTCGAAGTTTGAATCCTCCGTTGACAATTGTACGCAAGACATTTGAGTCTACAGAGAACCCAGATGATTTCTTGCCCTCAGTAATGACTTGTGTGAACTATCTCAAATTGCCGGACTATTCAACTATTGATATAATGCGTGAAAAACTCTTGATAGCTGCAAGAGAAGGGCAGCAGTCATTCCATCTTTCCTGATCACAATGAAAAATGCAATGTCTGCCTGTTACAGCAAAAGAGAAACTCATGATTCTTTTCTAAATATATCACCTGAGTCAAGGAAACGTGTTACGCCTTCTTGTTGTAGAAAAACGGCTTGCAAATTATAAACAAAGACACTTGGTTGGTATTCATTAAAGGCCCCTATGGACTTAAAGTGATCAGGCCCTAAAAGTTGTTGTGACAAGATTTCTTTAGCAAGTTCTTGTTTAAATTATCATTTATTTGATGAGTGAAGTTTTTAACTTGCTTTGCTGTGTGAAATTTAAAAAGGGATGTTTTTCCAGGCTGGAACAATAAATGTCGCTGTGCAGTTTAATACTGGGCTGTGTGTATCCATCTAGCTAAGTCTGAAGTTTTTCCTCCAAAGACAACTTTTGTACATAAGTACAGAAATTAAAATACACCATGTATTTGACAAATCTAGTTTAGTAGACTAGTTCTGTGTACCCTCACCTGCCTCTAATTTTACCCAACCTCATGTATTGTCTGATGTGCAATTCACTTGGTTCTTTTTGTGTGCAACATTCAACAATTGTTATGTTTTGGTTAGCATGGGCATTTAACTGCTCCATGCCTCTTTCTTTGCTTAAGATAATTTAAATTTTACTGAAATCAAATATATATTGTCAATATAATTCAGCCTTTGTAACTAGGTAGAACCTTTCTTATAGCATAGTTTTACTGTAGTAGTAGGATATAAAGGTGACAGCCTTTAGCAGTCGATGCTCTAGAGCTGTTTACACAGTGATTCAGGCAGCAAAAGCCTCTTACTAGAGGCAAAGAAGAATTATTTCTTTCATGTAGTTGAAGTCCAACAGCTTGGGCTGGCCAGTGTGTATTGTGGTAAGGCCAGAGCATTTTGAGTGGATATAAAGTTTTTTAAAGGCAAATGAGTTGTTTCATTCCCTGTTTGAGTAAAGGGTTTTCTTGTTCTTGAGCTAAGTTCCTGATTACTTTTGTAGGGATTTTTTTTTGTTTTGTTTTTTTTCTCATTTGTTTTTTCCCAGCGCTAGCTTGGAACAAACAGTTCAGCCTTTGTCTTTTGACACAGATATAGCACCTGTAAGCAATGCTCTGTCCAACTGTTTTATGTGCTGATTTCTCAAATCTGCAATAATTTACTTCATCAGGTTAATGTTTTTACCTGAATATAAATAAAAAAGTTTGCTTCACCTTTTTGTTCATAGTTTTGTACTGTATGCATAAAGTTCAATTGTGTAAATTACTGTAATGCAAGTAAATCATCCTAAAATCTACTTGGCTAACAACCTGCAACTTACGGATGATTTACTACTAAAACAAGATGTTTTGAGACCTCCAACTTAGAGGGAATTTTTTTCTTTCTATGGGTTTAAAAACCAGGTGATTACCAATATTCCTGAGATGTATCTGCTATATAGTTCATCTCTATGAAAATGCGATAGTTACTTTTATTCAACTTTGAGAAATCAAAATTCATTTCAGTGCTTAGAAATTGTTAAATTCCTGGCTAATCAGGCTAGTATTTCCCCTCAACTAATGAGTTTTCTTTTATCTAGCTGAAGAACTTGTACTTCCAGAATCTGTGTTTCAGTACGTGTAATGGACATTCTTCCAGTGAGCATTCGCAATATTACACGTGGTTGCTCATGCCAGTGCCACTGAAATGTAATGCGAATCTGTTGTGAGCATGACTAGAATGTGAAATCCTTGCACAAAGAACCTGGTAACTGAACAGTTTCTACCGTATTCAAACTGAAAGAAGGCTCTTCACACTGTACATACAATAATGGCAGTGCACAGTGCGGCATAGTTTTCATAAAACTTCAAGGCAGTGTTTTAAACTATGGACTGGTGTTTCAATTGTTCTGATAACTTGATCAAACTGAGCACAAAAACAAAACGTGTTTATAGTGTGTGGATAGCAATTTGTTCATTTTTTAAGGTTCTATATTTTAAAAAAACTGACTTGTGTAAAAAAAAAAAAGAAAAAAGCTAATATTTTGTATTAAAATATCATGTGTATTGATATTTTTTTATCCATGTTGTCTCCCTCTAGAATCTGGCTTTCATGGACTTGAAAATTTTGAGTTTTGAATTTGATATATAGCCATTGTGTAACTGACTTCAGTGCAAAAAGGAATTGTTTGTTGCATGTTTGAAGAGGAAGAAAAAAACCAAGTACCTGTGGTGACGATTTTTGTTGTGAAGGCTGCTGTTTTCAGCCCAGACCAAGCATGTAGTTGGCCTGAAAAGTCAGTGAAACCCTTTAGGATGATCCTTCTTTTCCTTCCAAAGGGCAGCTGTTAGTGTATTAGAAGAGCAGTCTGGCTTAAAAGGTAAAGGTAGTAAATTATAAAAATAAATTGAAGAGTCACAGTTTGCAGGACTGCAGTACTTTTCTACAAACAGAACTGTGGTTTCTAAGAGTGGGTAAGACTGGAGGGATGGGGGCAAGATCTTAGGGATTCCTCCTTTTCAGCAACATTGGATTAAAGGAAAAATTCATTAAATTAATCCGTGTCTGCCTAAGAGGACGATACAGCTTTCAGGAGAACATATCATCATTTTAGTCCTGAGCTGTTTTGTATATTTTTCTAATAAAAGGTACAATAAGTATTATTTTTGCAAAGAAAGGCTTTTTTAACATGGTAAGTTCAACTAGTTTTAGGGAACGCCAGCCATTAATAACTCTTTTGGATGGGTTTCTTCTAAATTAACAAGAATAGCAAAAAATCTTTCAGGGTATCAAGTACCATCCAAGCAGTAGTAGCTGCTACTGAGTTCATGTAGTGATTTTTTTATTTTTTAGCTTATTTTTTATGTGTTAGATTTTTGCTTCATACAGAAATCTTTTGTGTAGAGAACATTTAGTGGCATGAAATCTGATGCAGATTAGTAAGTTTTAGTGCATCTTCATATTTTGTAGGAAGATGCACAAGAATTTATTCCAAATGTGTAAAATCCTCATGCCTGGAGCCAAACTTGGTCAGGCATCAGTTTTCATATGCAGGCTGCTCCCATAATGTAATTACCTAGATTCCTCTTCCTTTCCCTCAACCATATAACGTGGATGGGTTTTTTGTGTGGGTTTGTTTTGTTCCAGTGTTTTTTTGTATGTGTGTTTTTGGGGTTTTTTTGTGCTTTTTGTTTAGGGTTCCCCCCCACCCCCTTTGTTTCCTTTCCCTTGCTCAGCTCTGCTCTGCTGAGAAGGTGGTAGATGTTTAAGGGCAGGGACTGATGAAATCCCGAATGCCTGCAGCACTTGTACCTCTTTCCTGTCATCTCTGGACTTTCTAGGCCCTGTCCCACCTGTTTTCAACAATCTGTCTTCAAATGGGTTAATACTAATTCCCATCATCTGAGAAGCCTGAACCTCAGCAGAGGGATCTCTAGCAGGAAATGAAAAGTACTGAATTTCAAGGATGTTTTGAAGTCTGCCTACCTCCCCTGAGCCAAAATCCTTTTCTGTAGTTGAAACTGTTGGCAGAACGGAGAAAAATGAAAAGCTTTGGGATAGATTACAACAAAAAGGTTTGGAAGAGGTGGGGAAACCTTGCTGATAGTTGAGCATATTCAGGGCTTTTTGTCTCTTTTACTTGAGCTTCCTAGTCTTCTGATAGCTTGAACTGAAAACCAGGTTTGCCATGTTATCCTTCTAAGATCTTGCAGGAGTTTCTCAGCTACATGTTCTCAGCTTGCCAAGTCTCTCCCAGTGCAGTGTTTTTAACAGTTTTTCTCAGATAAGCATATTTGATTTTCCTAGCAGTAGCAGGAGTCACCCCACCCCAGGGCACCACCATAAGCTGCAGTCACCTGCATTGTAAAGGAACATGAGTACATGTTCATACAGAAGGTAAGAAATTTCAGAGGTGCAGTGCCTGTGGCTAATAGTGAATGGCTTAAGAAACAACTGCTCCAGTGGGCTGGGGTGGAGGATGCAGTTAGAGGAATATTACATCCTTGTCTCTTGGTATTGAAACATGTAGGTATTGATCAGCTATAAAGCTGTTTTGGGGGTGAGTAGAGGAGGAATGGATTTTGCATTTCTTTTGCTGTGTGTATCTGGGGTTTCCAAGGCACTAAATTAAAGTTTCTGATAGCTCTAGATACAGTTTGGTAGCAGCTGCTGAAAACCTGGTTCAAAGAAGGAGAAAACAAACAAAGAAAAAAACCCCAAGCCCAACAAGAAGACCCGAACGGGAAAACCGAACCAGTAAAGGTGTTTGGTAAGGGAGTAATAGGAAGGATAAAAGTGCCCTTTCCCTCTTGACCCCCACCCCCAGACTCGTCTACTTCAAAAAAATGAAAGGGGGATGTGAAACTCCTAATTCTTGTGACATCTTACTGTAATTGCGAAGGAAACTGTCCAGGTCAAGCTGTAAATAGTCTGTTGGGGTAAAGTAGTCAGTGTGGTGTGGGGTGTGTCCTGTGCCTGTCCTGTTCCCCTCCTTGTTAGTGCGAGGCTGTGGCAGAGGTAGATCAGGCCAGGGGAACAGGTTGTGAGATGGCAACCATCCTGCTCTGTTCTCTGGAAACAGGAAGATGTGGAAGGTGCCTTCTGTAAAGGCAAGATTATGCACAAATGTATTCTTACATGCTGAAAGCCAAGGCAGCTTGATGCCATTGGAGATACTCGACAATGCTGTTATTTATCTCCACAGCTGTCTTCCAGACATGACTGAGACAAAAGCAGTGGGAAAAGACAATGAGTTTCTATAGAACCCTCTTAACTGCTACCTGCTTTAAACTGTCCAGGATGGTGGGGTCCCTACAGGAAGGAAAATAGGGGATTTTTTGACTTTTGCCCTGATTTGGAGAAGTACTGCAACAAATGAGCAGCAGAAGTTGTGGAAAATGGCTGTGTTCAACAGTATTTTTGAACTTGGGAGCTAGGCATTACAGACTCCTGCTTCATTGCTTTGCCTGTCTTCACATTCTTCAGTTCCCTTCTGTTTCCACAGCCTCTTGTAGCTGTTTCATATGGTGGATGAGGTTAAATACTGAGAGGCTGACCCAGTGTTTCCCATAGTTTGTGATATGCTTCTCAAATAGCAGTATTTCACTTCCAAATAGCTTTCACTTTATAGCTTGGCATACTGTATATACCAAAAGTATCGATGCTACTAATAATTCAGAAAGGTTGCCCACAGTTTTGGTATTTCTTCGGTATGCAAAGGAGAAAGCCTTGTTCTGGGACATGAAAATATAAATGCTAGTCAAAAAGCAGGGGGAAGAAGGGGAAGTCTCTTTAAAATGGTTATCAAACACTAAAATATTCCCACCTTTTAGTGACACTAACTTCTAATACTGGTAAATTCCAGTTTATGGCCAGTAGTATCAGCTATTTCTGCCTGGACCAGAAATCAGAGGTAAAGGGAGAAACTGGCTGGAGAGCAGCTCTGGTGGAAAGGGCTTGAACACAGTCAGTAACGTGCCCTGTCAGCCAAGGGAGGCAACAGCATCCTGCACCGAGTTCACTGAAGCACGGCTGGGAAATCCAGTGACTGGATTACTCCTCTTTGCTTCAGATTCTTAGAGAAGGGATTGTGCAGTGTCCCTGGGTTTTTCAAGGCCCAACTAGTTAAATGTTTGTTTTACTAAAACATATTGCAATTCTCATATTAGTTATCTTCAGAATTGAAAAAAAAGCCACCTGCATGCATTTACTAATGACTGAAAATAAAGAAATAAAGTTTATATGCGTTGTAAAGAATCTTGTACTGTTTTGTGCTGCATCAGTCCCATCAATTTAAACAAGTTTTTACTACATATTTAAGAAAAGGTTTCAGATTTCAAAAGCTTTCCTGGTACCTTAGTTCTGTTTCACATCAGGTGTTATACTTGTTTGTTGTAACTTCTGTGCATGATATTTATAGTCCGACATTCATTTCTGAAGTTTTTTATCATACAAGGAAAAGCCCACATAATTTTTTATCTAATCCCTATTCAGTGTTTGCAGGGATGTAACTGCATGAAGAAAATGTATTTGCAGTGATTATACAAGGAAAAATGGTGAGCATTCAACTGTTAGTGCTATGAAATACGTATGTGATCTATAGTGCATAAGTTTTAAATAGGGACCAAATCTTACTCCAGTTGCATGAGTGGGACCCTTTTGAAATTTCTGAAATTAAAACCCCATTTCTCTTGGTAGATTGGAAGTGAAACCCTGAGTTGATTCAAAGCAGGCACAACCTGAATTGAGGAAAATGTCAGTTCTACTCCCTGCAAACTGGTACCATAAAGATGTGATGGTCACCTGACCCAAAACATGAAATGGAGAGGAATCACAGTATGGACATTGATCAGGAAAGGCTCAACACAGGAACTTAACTCCTATACTGGTAAAGAGAAATGTGACTAATAGAAGTTTTAAAAGAATTAATATTTAGAAAAAAATCCAACAACGTTGTTATGGGAGACATTTAAAGCATATAACTTCCTCTTAGGAAATCAGATTTTTGTTCCTCACTAAATATTTAATCAGAATAGATAGATAAATCTCTGCAAAACTTCCTTCAAACCACTAGAGGATGGATACTTCTCCATCAAAATAGATAACCTACATTGCAGTTTAGCTAAGCCACACTAATAAGCTATTAGAGTGGTAATAAAATTCAAATTCTCACAAGTGTAAATGAGGCAGACAGCTTGAATCCTTATTGAATACTAAGATTAGTAATTTGTTTATGGAAAGGTGACTATACAATTATTTAAACTGCACATATTTCAACATTTTTAATGAATAAAAAGAGCATTTTGGTAAGTCACTAGCTACTTAAGTGAACATAAAATTATCAGTTGTATAGTTAAATATTTCCTTATGAAAATGTCACTTATAATGCAAACATTACTTACATAATCTGTAAAATGGTAAGGAAACCTGTGGTATAGTTATGTCCAATGTGACTCAGACACCATGTTATGTCCTGCTTTGTTGGTTGACTAGCTTAGTTCTGCAGTTCCTTTCTGCAAATATGATGTTACTACATCAACAGAATTAACTATCTGATCTAGCTGTCAATCCTAAAACCATTTTTTCCAATACTTATCCATATCATCTTACTACTATAAAAAGCCTCAAATATGGACCAGAATTCCACCATTGTTATTAAATCCTCTGGTACCAAGAGCAATTAAAAAGATAGGGGCACTCTATAGCCAGTCTATTCAGGTATCCTGTTTGTTAAAAAGATCCCTCAGCTGGTCAGCACAATTAACCAAGAGAAGAGCTTTAAGAAAAAGAAAGATGGGTCAGGTTAGAAAGTAGGACATCTTTTCAGATTTTCTGCTGCTTGTTCAATGAAGTTCAGAGAACTTGCTAAAGCTCATTGTTAACAATTGTCTTTTAACAACCTCTGTGGGAGGGTGGTCCTAGGAGACTGTAGAGGACAAACATTTTTACTGAGAAGAAAAGAATTACAGCCCAGCTGCTTTAGTATTGAATGCCACAGCGACCTGGGATGTATACACGAGTTATTTCAGTACACTTAGAAAATAGCATGGAGACAAGTAGCAGTCTCCATGGACTTACCAAGAACAAATCAAATTAAATTATTTTCTTGTAGAACAAGGCAAGATATCTTGTGAACAGAATAGAATGATTGAACAGTTATTGTAACTTGACATGGGAAAAATCTGTGGAATTTCTTTCCATGATATTCTTATGAACCAGCATAGCAAAAGAATAAAAATGTTTCCTATGGTTGCAAAATCGATCGGAAAAACAATACTTACTCTTCTTTAGGTAGTATTTCAGTGTCAAATTGTAAGAAGGTCTTCCAAGTTCCTGAGTTTCACTGAGACAGGGTATTTGATAATGGTTAGTAAATAAAATATGATGATGAACTGGTCTGGTGAGCACAGCAGATTTTAATTTTTTTTTTTGTCTCAACATGTGAAGAGCTTTAATGAACAAATATTGGTAGAAAAACTTGAGAAGAAGATAGTTGCAAAATAAACAATTCAAATATCTATAACTAGAGTTTGCTTTTTATTTGCATTACCACGGTGCCTACAGTCTGTAGTAAACATCGGAACCCACCACTGGGGATGGGAAGAAGTACACCAGATCAGCTGGAAGGAAGGGACGATTGCCAGAGGAGCTCGGGAGGCAGCAGAGGGAGCCGGTGCGGCACCGAACCGGAGGCTGTGGGGAGTTGACGGGGCTCGGGGGTGATGGAGGAGCAGCGACCACTGGCTCCAGCTTGGAAGCGAGGAAGTGGAGGATCATATTCAGGCTGCTAGAAACCCCGATGAGTTTTCAGTTCAATTAGCATCACCAGTTAGTTACGCCGGTGATGCAAGTTGCAGCCAAACGTGGAAAGGTTTATGAACAGCGTTGCATGGTGGTGTCATCAATCCTCCTGTAGCCCAGACAGACCTATGAAAAGGCGTTAGATTTAAATACTTGAGTGGCAGAAGCAAATGAATAGAAGCTCAGAGAACGTGGATCATTCTCCTGCTGTCCGTTAACTGATTTACGGACCACGTATCCTGGAAGAAGTAAAAAAATCCCCCCCAAACTACCAAAATAGACTTAAAAGAAAAAGCCGTAAGTAACCTGAGATGAGAAAACACACAGCTTTTTCCCATTATGAATAATGACGAGATTGATTTTCATGCTTTTCAGCTGCCTCCAAATAGAACCTTATAGTAATTAGCACCACCGCTCCAGCTGTCGGTCTAACTGGGGCAGCACCTCTCCCGCCCAGAGCTCGGGCATAGTCACGGACACCCGTCTAGGCGAACAGCAGGCACCGGCAGATCACGAATGCCTGCGGGGTATTGTTCCCTTTTTGAACCAGCCGGCGGGCGCGCAGCCCGGTCGCCGTTCCCCTGGGTGAGATGGGGGGGAGCGCATCCCCATCGGCTCTCTCCGCTGCGGTCCAAGCTCAGCCTCGGCTCTAGGGACGCAATAACCCCGGTGCGTTGCCGGTGCCTTGCTGCCCTCGAGAACCTGCTCAGACACCCCGCCCGCCACCCGCAGCCACCGCCTCCCCTCCCGCCCGGGGCTGGGCCGCGCACTGCGGGCGGGCGGCTGCCCCCTGCCGGGCGCGCGGAACCGGCGGCCGGCTCCTCCTTCCCAGTCCCCGCCCGCCCGTTGCCCGGGGAACGAGGGAAGGAGCAGCCGCTGTCTCCATCCCCTCCTTCCTTCCCCAACGCTGCCCGCTGCGGATCGGTGCCCGCACTCGGACGCCCCGCCGCCATGCCCCGAGTCGCCCCGGTCCTCTTGCTGCTGCTCGCTCTGGCCCAGCGTCGCCCTTGCCTTCCCGCTCCGACCACGGCCGCACCCCCCGGCCGGGACCCCTGCCTCAGCCAGCCCTGCCGCAACAACGGCACCTGCTCTCCGGTGCCGGCCCGGGACCCCGGCGCCCCCCGCCGCCTCCAGCTGCTCCTACCCCAGCCTTCGGCCGCCTACACCTGTGCCTGCCCCGCGGGGGTCACCGGCACCTTCTGCCAGGTAAGGGGCGCGCCGAGAGCACCCTGCGCGCACCCCTCGGCCGCTCCCGGGGTGCCCTCTCATTCGTGCCTCCCTCCCGCCGTGCGTCCTTGCGCCCGTCCCTGCCCTTGTCTGTCCCCGCTCGCTCTGCGTCTGACTCCCTCCCCTTCTCGGTCCGCCTCACCCCTACCCCGTCTGCCGGCGTCTCTGCCCGCCCTGCCTGGCTCCGCACCGAGCCGTTCCAGTGCCGGTTTGCCGGACGGTCCGCCCCTGGAGGCGCTGAGCGGCTGCGGCCGGTGCCCGCTCCCATGCCGGGCGGTGTTCCCTCGCGCACGTTCGCGCTCCTGCTGGCTCCTCGCGCGGCAGCCGTTAGGGCCGTTAACTGCCACTGCGGGCGGCCTTGGCTCTCCCCCTGCTCTCTGTGAGGGGCCGGTGGCTCTCCGTGCCGGTGTGAAGAGGATGCCGGTGGTGAGAGCAAGGGGCTCGGAGCCGTGCCGTGGGCTGTCTCCCGAGCCCACGGGGAGAGCAGGTATCCCCGGGCATGGAAGGGACCGGCGGCGAGTGAGGGACTCGGTTAGACCTGAATGATGATGGGGCTGAGCTCAGCCGGTGCCTTCCAGGTTAATCTCGGTACTACAGTCACCCCTCCCCGCCCAGCCCTCTTTATTTATCTAGTATTGATTTATTTTGAGGAGAAAAGGATAGTCCTTGGAAGTGGGTCCTGGTATGCGTTGGGTAGCATTCATTAAATCGTGCCTCCAGCGGTCATTTCATAGGTTAGGAGTGCTCATTCTCCTATCATGGGTGCTTCTTGGATTCATTTTGAATTCTAAAAGCTGAGAATACTCCAAGTAGGGGTAACGATGTAAAATATAAAATACAGGCACTAAGGTGCATGGTCACGTTGTGATTTAATGTAACAATACCATCGAATTTAATTATTGTCATGTGAAGATTGCACGTATGTGGGCATTTATTTATTTATGCTTCTAGTTTAAGGCTGAAAATTCAGAAATTCCCACAAACTTAATAGTCCACATCTTCAGATTGGGAAAAGCAGGTGCAGGGGAGACAAAGAGGCTTGTTCCTTGCATATGTATATGATACTATGGATTGCTTTCCCTGACAGCAGTGTACAAAAGGCTATTTGGATTGGATACTGTTTCTTTGGATAGTACTCTCATTTAAGTGGATTAGAAGCAAGTGAATTAAATTAAATGCAGTCTGCTTTTTAGGTTTTTATTATTGTTCCTTGGTCATGTAGCACCCAAACTGTACTGCTGAGTACATGAAAGGGACAGTAATATTAGTGAAGAATTTATTGTGTGGGTGAGCACAAAAATAATTTTAAAGTATGAGCACTACCCACAGAATTCTGTGCTTGCCTCGAAATGTCTGAGTTGATTAAGTATAACAACAAAAGTGAAAATACTTACACTAATGAGATTCTGCAAAGTCAGAACGTGGATTAATTATTTTGCTCTTTGGCTAATTTTAGCTGTTATCCTCTTAAGAGTTTTCAATGTCTCACTACAAAGAAAGAGAGCCCCGTATGTTTGCTTCTGCTTGCTGCTGTTAGACTTAAGTGTCTGAGATCCATGACTGAAAGATTAGTGATCCCTCTAAAGACTTGGTGAAAGGGAATGCTTGCTGGTTTCATACCTTCTGTGAAGTGTTGTGCCCGGGAAACTGGGTTTAACTGTTGGTCTAATAAAAGAGAGAGGCTTCATAGCAATTATGCTTTCCATGAACTAATAAGAGTAAGCTTACAGTGTCATACTTTTTTTTTCTTTTTATAAAAAACTGTGTTGAAATATGGTTATTAGTTAGCTATGAAAAGTTAATGTGATTTTGAAATGTATCTTTAACTGGAGAGCAGGCAGGTGATTTAAATGGGTACTATAAACACGATACATCCAAAGTTTTGCTCATTTTATCAAAATAGGTAATGAATAAATACTGTACAAAAGCATTGGTTCTTGTATTGCTCTGTTGTTCAGATGCCTAATGTGTTAACCTTATACAATGGAATGTGAAACCAGTCATTTTCCAATTCAGTGATAATAACTAGGGGGTTTTTAATTTAGTACTGAAGTTGTTATTGAACAGTTGGGCTTAAAGAATGGAATACTAAGAGAAAAAAAGGCCAGAATTATTATGCTTAAATATGCAAATTATGAAGGGTAAATGATGGTTGGACCTGATAGTCTTAGAGCTCTTTTCCATCCTTAACATTATACGATTGTGTAAATTTGCATTTTTGGAATTTGTGATGAAACTGGATTTCTTTGGGAACTCCATGTCTAAAATATAGAATTACTTTCATGTTGCTTCTTAAAACAAAGTTAACATTTTGTCAATTCTTGTCGGATGCACTGAGATGTAGAATGAAGGAAAGATGTTTTAAATGTGCCTACAAATAAACTAGAGACAGTGATGTTGATAATGTAGAAGGATTGCTAAGAGTCAAAGTTGGAGATTGCCCACAATTTTTTTACTATTTTTACTGTAGCTGGTTTTGATCCACTTTACAGTGATGGTCCTGGCATGGGAAGAGTGACAATAATAAAATTGATGTCACATACGTGACATATTTCTAAGAGTCCAGAGCTTTCCTACCACTGAGTAAAGCATTTAACTTGGACTTCTGCCAGTTCCATGACCTTATGTTATAATTGCTTTGGTAACTCATTATTTATTTAACAACAGAAATTACAGGTCCTCTTAATATATCCATTCTATCAATTATGCATGTGTATATCTCTCACATTACTTAGGGTCCAAATATACTTTGTTCTGCAGACTTTTTGTTTTGTTATGGATTGTTTGATTTAATGTTTTGCAAAATTGCTCTAATTTAACTCTTATGTTTATGCTTTTTCTCCCACTTCTTTTTACACTATTTCAAGTCTCTGTAGAGAAGAAATAGAATTAATGTCTTGAAGTATCTTAAACTTCAGTCTGAGCATGGAAATCACATGTATTCCTAAGGAAATTTTGCAAAAATTATAGTGAATTCAACTGCCCTTTGGCAGATATTTGAAATTGGACAATTCTCAGCTTTACACTGAGAGAACTTTGTGAAATGAAATTGAAGCAAACCAAGTGACAGATACTAAGGTTCCCTAAAATTTACTTTGCCTAATTTATTAATGATTACTCTGTAATTTTTAATTATGTATGCAACCCAATACAATCATTTTTCTTGATCAAGAAATTTTTATGTAAAAATTTATTTGTGTTAGTGTGCTATGAAATAATTTTAGAACTGTAAGATAGTAAATAGGAAATGAAAAATTTCATACAAGATTTGGTCATTTGCTTGAAAATACAGAATCTAAACTTAGTTAATTACATTAAATGTTTTTTTTTTTTTTTTTGGTTCCATGCTAATTCTAATCTCATTGAAAGACTCAAGAAGAAGAAACATTAATTTATTGATAAAGAAATATTAATTTATTTACTAAATGCTGTCATACAAGCTTCATTTGATTTGGTTGCCTCTCTTGTTTATTTTTTCTTCCTCAATTTACCTCATGTTTAAAATTTGATGCTTTTTAGTATGGTTTTAGCTATTATATAGGTTGTGTCAGTAATCAAAACTACAAAACGAGTAGTGTCCATGCAATACTGAACCAGCATTCCGACTTTGCAGTGCTTCTCTTCTATATAGTCTGATTATGGATGACTGGATGTTCAACTTACTTCTGAGAGACGTGGTAGACACTGGTGTAATAACATTTTTGGGTTAGTATGGAAATTATTAGTATTGAAATAATTATTTTAGTAGCAAAACAATCTCTGGTCTATGGGAGGATTGTTTCTGTTCTAATACCTTGTTACGCTTAAAGCGGAAAAGATTTTGAAACCATCATTGTGGGCAGCATATTTAAAATGGAACTAGAGAATGCTGTAATCTAAGTTTTAAAAAGTCAAGGAAGAAACTGATATTATGAAAACCAATACAGATGGACGGAAGCCTGTATTTTAAATTTTCTTCTTAGAATGATTGTGTTTTTCTTTCTGAATTTCTGCCTGATTATGGTTTTTACCTTCTCTACTTTTCTTTTTGTACCCTTGAATACCAGATGAATTAATTTTTGTCTTTGATCATGGTACTCAAACATTTGCAGATTGTAATGCAGTGATTCAACTTTTCATTCTGTGCCCCTTGCTTCTGTTTATTATCCTGTGCTGGGCTTCTGCTTCTTTTTTCTTTGAATTTATTCATCTTCTCAGTAGATTCCAAACACTGTGATGTTTAATGCTGAATGCAGAAATCTAGGGTTAATAAATTGCTATACAGAGAAGGATTATTGTTTCCTAACTAATGGTCTTGACAGTAAGTGGTACAAAATTTCATCGGCCAGGTTATTTCAGGTTGCACTGGATGGTGCTGTATAAAAGGACATCGTTTAATCTAACTGCTAAATCACCTTCATGGGAGTGTCCTGATTAATTCTTCATGAGGTCCTGTTTTATATTAAGTGCTGACATTGCTTCTGCAAGGTCTCTAAATAATCACTGAATTCACAATGAATTCACGAGCACGCAAGATCTATTTTTTCCCCGTTTTATACTCATTAATAAAGTCTATATACTTTGCCTATGAGATAGTGTTATGCAAGTGTTTGGTTATGTGACCATTCTGTTTGCTCTTTTATCTTTAAATAAGAAGAAGTTGTATAGTCAGCATATGCCTTGGAGATTTCTTGTTATTTGGCTGTAGCTTAACTTTAGTTTTGATAGTTTAGCTTTGGTTCTGAGGTACCCGCTGACTACCTCTGCTACCTCTTGCGGTGATTTAAGGTTGCAGAATTTAAATACTTGCATTGATGCATACATACACTGTGTGTGAGAAGAAGCTGCAAGAATTCAGGGGTTTTTTCTTGGAAAAGAGGCAGCTAAGGGGGAGCTACGTGCCATCCTCTACTACCTAATGGGTGTTCATAGAGAAAATGGAGAAAGACTTCTCTCAGACATGGTTAGTGAAAGAACAAGTGGTGATGTGTTATGATAGGGGAAGTTACAGTTAAATCTCTAGAAAAAAATTCATCACGATGGTGGCAGTCAAACACTGAACAGGCACTCAAAACAGTTGTGGGTTCTCCATCCTTGGAGATTTGGGACTTGAGTGGTGATATTTTCCTTTGAGGTACTAAACTTGATGCTGTCATTTGTGTACATGCGGCTCTGGAAAAACTTCAGTGAAGCAGGTTTCCAATGTACTATAAGAGTACTACATCTTTAATGCAACATAAGAAACAACAGAATATGGATGGAAAAAGACCAAAACAAAACAAGATTGTTATGGCTTAAAATATGGGAACTGTGACTTGACTCAGTATTACTAAATAATGCAGAAATGCTCCACTCTTTTTGAGGGCTCTCACAGAATCTTTTACATACCACTTTTCTAGGAAGTACTTGCCTGAGATTTAGTGGTAGGTAGAAGGATTTCAGCTGGATGATAGAATCATAGAGTGTTTAGGATTGGAAGGGACCTTAAAGATCATCTAGTTCCAAGCCCTTTACATGGGCAGGGGCACCTCCGACTAGATCAGTTTGCTTAAAACCCCATCCATCCTGGCCTTTAACACTTCCAGGGAGGGGGCAGCCGCCACAACTTCCCTTGGCAACCTGTTCTGGCAACCTAAATCTCCCCTCATCAAGTTTAAAATCATAGCCCTTCATCCTCTCACTACACACCTGTGCAAAAAGCCCTACCCCAGCTTTCTTGTAGGCCCCCTTCATACATTGCAAAGTCTGTATAAGGTCTCCTTGGATCCTCCTCTTCTCTAAGCTGAAGAACTGCAACTTCCTCAGCTTACCTTCATAGGGGAGATACTCCAGCCTAGTGATCAGTTTTGTGGCTCTTCTCTGGATACGCTCAAGGAGCTCCATGTCCTCCTTATGCTGGAGACTCCAGAATTGGGCACAGTACTCCAGGTGGCATCTTGCAAGAGCAGGGAAGAGGGGGAGAATTGCCTCCTGTACCTGCGCTTATTTTGATGCAACCCAGGATCAGGAAACCAGAATTATTAGATTATCAAGAATTTCCATTATAATAGGCAGTCACTGATAAAAACAGTGTCTGCTTAACCCTAAGAATAGGTTGGTAGTCTTTTGGGTTTCATGGGGTTTTTTTGTGGTTGGTTTTTTTTTGGTACTAGGTCTTGTAGCTCACTCTGTTCTTGTTAAGTAGCAAGTCCCTTATGTATTCCTAGTAACTATTTTTGTCTGTGTTACATTTATGTTCCAATGAATCTTAGATTCATTTTTGAAAAATGTAAATGTATTATTTTTTTTTCAGTTGAATTTCCCTGTTGTATTTTTTTCCCTTTTAGAAGTTATTTCACTCTTCTCTCCCTGTACGTGTAGTGAATATTGTTTTTTTTTCCTGCAATTTCCTGTTTGAACTGCATAGATTGAGCTAATAATAATATTCCTGTTGGTTGCTGGCTAATCTAAATATGGTCTGTTTTGTACAATGCTCCTCTTGTTGGTTATGCATGCTGCAAGGTTACCTGTTCTTTGGACAACTGCATTAGCAGGAAGGCTTCAGTTATATCCACACTTTAATTTTATTTTATAAACTTCTGGTTGAACTGAGCTTAGTAATCTTTCTAGAGATGTCTGATTATTGTGCGGTGGTTGCAGAATGGAAGCATACATAAAGGGCATTCCTGTCTATTGGAAGCACTATGTTTAGCAAAAGTAGGGTTAACTTAATTTAAAATATCTTGATGGTATTTAGGTCAAAATCTGAAGGTAAAAGCAGTATGTGCATTTGATGTTGTAGAGCATAATTTATTCCAATTTTTAATTAGTTTATATATACAGTTTATCTATTTCGCAGGGATAATGTAAACACTGAAATAAGTATCCTCAGAGAAACCTTTCACTCAGCACAAAACATAAATTCTAATGGTATTATTAGGAAAAAAATCTTAAATGGCATTAGAGTTAGTATTCTAATACTTTTGTAACACTGGCAATGCACATCACGTTGTACACAGAGAAAGGTAATATTTGCTTGATAAGCAAACTCATTAATTAATCTTACAGAGCAGCACTCTTGCATTCAAAAGCTGATTCTTATGCCACATGTGTAACCTGTTTGAGTTCAGCGATATGTATCACTGCCTGGTATTATTTTTCAAGTTTGCTTTGGTTTGTTTTACAATTATACAAGCTGCAGTAATTGTAACAATTATGTGTATTATTTAGTGATATTTTCTGCTGTAGATCTGAAAAAATAGGTGTAAACTTTTGGAAGAAATGTCTGAAAAGGATACATCTTGACTAGAAATAGGAATAATGAGGGCTTGATTCTTGGAATACTTTCTGCCTTGCTGAGTCATGCTGGGCAAGACTCTTAGCATCTTCTTACTAGTATTTCTCATCTATAAATGTAGATAGTTCTTGGTGTTCAAAAGTTTAATTTGTGAATGTGTAGGAAAACTTTAAGAATGCTGAGTGAATAGCACTTTATAAGGAAGAAGCCTATTGATAAGCCAGATTCTGAACTGCATGTCAGTGGCATATTATTTTATATATTGTATTAACAACCATAATCATTTAGACTACTTTTTTTTTTTTTTTTTGTCTGGTAAATATTTAGGCTAGCAGTCCAAAGAGTATCATAGTGCTCCACTGGAAGCAGGGGCAATAGATCAATGATTCGTATTTCAAAGACTTCTGTAGCAAAGGTGTTTGTGAACAAGGTGCTCTTGAAAAAGATGAGATCAGGATTCAATTTGACTGTGAAAGTAGGATTGTTATAATGAGATAAGGTCGCTGAATGTTAATGATTTTGGGAACCTTGTACGTCATGGATTAGTTAGAACAGCAACCATATTGTGAGAAGACTTCTGGGTATCTTCAGAACAGTGGCTGTAAAAAGAGTAACAAGATATGATGCCTTTTCTTTACAAGCCTCGTTTTCAGTCTAGGTTGCCCTTATGTGATCCTTTGTTCTCAACCCAATATAATTGAAGCTTGTTGTTGACAAATGCATTAGAAAAGGAATAATTTCAGCTAACCATGCAGATTGTAAATAAACAGATTATTTGGGGGGAAGATTCATATGTTCTGATGGTCTGTTGAATAATCCTTACTGAGCCTGAGTGCTCAAAATGCAAGTAATTTAAAGTGTACAGGTAATGTCAGAGTAGAACAGAAGCTGTTTTATAATGCTGTTCCCTTCTATGGATTCATAGTACTTAATCCCCTGAAGTCAACTTGAGGTAATGTTACTTACAAGATAGAAAGGCCAGAAACAGATATGACCTGGAGAAAAGGCAACAAAAGTGATCAGTAGATGGGGAAAGATTTGAGTAACCTAAGAGAAAAACACTTGTTCAGAGACATTCAAGTAGAGTCTGAATAAAAGAATATCTTCTGGTAAGGATGGTGCTTAAAAAAGAAAGCTGACAGGTAAATTCTGGGCACCAGCTAGGAAAATATATGGGCAATTTTCTCTAATTTTCCAGACCTGCCTGGTTACTGTGATCTGCCTTTTAGGCATTTGCAAACAAGGACAGTAACTATCACTATGAACTACATGGTTTCTCTTATGTTTCTTATTGAGTCCTAAGGAGTTGTGCTATAAATTCAGCAAAGATGCAAAAATTCATGCAAATTTTTCTTGTATTTTTATTTTAAAGGTTTTAATGGATGTATGGTGGTTTCTTAAGAAATTAGGCAAATTGTTTTTATCAAAATCAAATTAATGAATGAATCTGAGTAATAGCAAGCTAAAATACATGGTTTAGGTTTCATAGAGACTAAGCAGTCTATTAATAAATTGTGATTGTCTATATACCTGTCCTTCTATTGTAATCCATTTTTCACCAAATGCAACTGAACATTGTCAAACAGTAAAGATGACTATGTGGAAGTCTAATTATGTGCTAAGTGCCTTTTGGCTGTCTGGTTGCAAGAGAGTTGCATTCTGGTATTTACTGTCTTCAGAGAACGCCAAGGTTGTATTCTTATAAGTAGGATTCTGAGAAACTTTCTTATTGGATTTTGAATAGGGTTACATTCCGCTGACATTGCTGCTGACATTCTCAAAGCAGCTTGTTTTGATTTTCAGAGTTGAGTTACGTGTGGTTTACTGACATGGGAAGAGTTTGTAAGACTGGATACTTGATTAATTATTTTAAGACTACAGCATACTGTCTGATAATGGCATATGTGACAACTAAAGAAAATTGTGTTGAGTCCTCTGGGAAATTAACATGTTTAATTGAAGGAAGGACAAATTTACATAACTGTAATAGGATTCTAATGTTAAAAATTGGCTAACTCTTGCCTCTCAAAAGTAATGGAAAGGTACTGGGCTGCTATTGCAGCAATCCATGACACAGGTGTGTCATAAGGTGCCAGGTTGATTGTGGAAAACTTTAATATATGGATGCATGAAAGCAAGATTTGGGAGTAAATTTGCTGCCTAGGTTGTTCATGCTATTGATGATATTACTCCTAATGCTAAATAAAGTTGTATGGAAATGGCTTATGTATGTTTACTGTGGGGTAGCACTATCTAAGTATGGGCACTAATGTATGAGTCTTAGAGAAGCTGGTGCTCTGCAAGCTCATATCCTATTTTATCCTCTAGCAGTTTGCCTGGTTTTTTTAAATGGAAATAAACATGAATAAAGGTAGTTCCTGAGACCTAATAATGCTGCCACATGGAAGCAAAATAAACAACAAATAATCTTTTTGTGGAAGAGCTGAGATGAAGTAGGTTTTCTGTATGTTTGTTTTTGGGGTTATTTTTGTGTTTCTTGCATCAGAATCTGTGCTTTACTTAATAAAATATTTAGCTACCTTTTTCTAAGCACTCTCTGAATCCAAAGAACCTTCCTTTCTTATTGCATCTACATGAATAATCCATCTGGTTTTCAGGTACAGTCCTAGAGAACTAGAAAAGTTTCTGATGGAGTCTTTATCCTGTATTTTAGGATAATTTATTTCTGTCTAAAGAAAATGCTGTCACAGCCAGAGGAAACAGAAGTTAATGTTAGGGATATTATTTAATTGTAGGATGAGTAGAATAGTAAGTTATTCATAGTCTCTTAGACTTTGTAAATTAAGGGGGATGGAGAAGAGTATAGAATATGATGCTGTGTGTTTGCATTTTTTTATTTAAGACATGAAATACAGGCAGCAACAGAAAAAAGGAAAATACAAAACTAAACTTTATTGGTTGAATGTTAAGCTGGTATAGCAGGTTAGATGAAGCATTTGCCATAGATATTCTTAAATGAACAAGCAAATCAGTACATTCAAGCTAAATCACAGAGCACTTGTGGCTATGTTCTGGAATTTAGCTGTTACAGAAGCTTTGATTTTAATATACAAAGTATACTCTGAGTAAGTCTGTCATCCACATCTACAGTAGTGGTCGTCCTGTACTACCAAGCTGCTCTTGCCTTTGACCTTTGCAGTTCTTGGAATGATTTTGAGGATATGAGCTAGATGAGTAAATAGATACAACAAGAGACCATTAGAAGGCAATCTATTTGAAATGATTTCTATCTGTGTTTTCCTGGTATTCTTCTACCTTTATAAGAATAAAATCCCAGTTCCTTTTATACTCAGACATTTGTTCAATGCCTAAAAGTTTTTTCACTGTAGTTGCAGGAGTGTAATTTCTGTAACCTCTCTTGATGTCTTTTAACTCTGATTTGCATAAATAAAGTTAAAACCTAAAAATATTTTTTATTTTCTTTTGGACGAAGAGAATTCATATGCAAAATAAGCCCGATAGCTTCTTTTCTTCCTTGAATTGTATTTCAGTGGCACTGTGGGATTTTTCATTTCAGTACCGGAGGCTCTTTAGTTCTAAGTGAAATGATAGTTGGTTGGAATTTTCTGTCTCAGGTGAATTCAGATAATGTTTCTCATAGACTTTGACTGTTGACCTTTTCATCCTTTCCATATTCCAGGTCCAAATAATTGCATTAATGATGCTGCAGGGTGTTCCAAGTGTCTTTCTTACTCTCATAGCTATTATTAATTTTTGTATTCCTATTATATGTTTTGTACCTTGGGTGGTGTACCTAAAATCTGAGATTGAGTTTTTGTATCGTTTTCAGAATAAATTTTGAATACTGTGTTGCTGAATCTGTCAAACAGTAACTTGTTCCTAGCAACATTTTAAATAATCATCTCCAATTACCTTAAGAATTGTACAAGACTCCCACCATTGGTGTATAGATATCAATACACTAAAAATGGTGAGCCAGCTGTGGTTTCTTATTTTGGTAATGGATCGTGGTGCTGCTGACATTCTCAAAGCAGCTTGTTTCTCATTAGCAATCAGTTATGCCCAGATTGACCAGGTACTCTGAAAAGACTTGGTTTCAGCAGTGAAGCTCAGAGGCCTTTCTCTGAAACCTTGAGGCAGTTTTTGTGCTATGCTGTATAGATGTAAGCACAGTTTGTCCTAGCAACCCTTCTCTTTTATGCTTTCAGTGTGCATTGCTATAGAATGACTTATATGTCATGGGAAGATAGAAGATTTCATATGGCTTCAGGTGAATGAGGGAAAAAAGAAATGAGCCTGTCTTGCAGCCATATTCAAATTACTTTAAATTATTTAAAACTGTTTCCATTGCTTTCATCTGATTGTGGGTTAGATCAGTAGACTGCAGTAGTCATCCATATTGCATTATTGGTCAATTCATATAAAATAGTTCTGGCTACAAATAATTAATAGATGTAGAAAAATCCTGTCTCCACCCACCCTGCTTTTTCTTCCTTGCCTCCTGCCTGATCTTTTGACATTGCCTCTCTGATCTAAAGGCTTGGAAACTTGATATGGCAAGGCTTGGTTTATAATCTGCTCCTAGAAAGTTTCTCAACATTTTCTTCAACATCAAAAGTTTTTGTATGTCTAATATTGGAAAAAAATGTTCACACTTCACTCTGCAAGTCTCTTGATATTATGAGAAAAATGTAGATCTTAAGACCACAAAATGTAATCTCAATAATTTCAATGTACAATCAGATTTATACTATATTTTTAAATCTAGCAATATGCTGACCTTTTAGAGCTCATAGAGGTGCTCTTCAGAGCTGGTAAATAGTGTAGTTTTTCTCCTGACAATACTAATTTACTTTTGTTCTGGACCGTATTGGATTTATTCTTTAAGTTTTATTATACGATCAAGCAATCCTGTATTCAGTTGTGGAAGATCTGAATTTAGCTTCCTGCTTATTTTTTACTTTACCAACTTTACCTTGTCACAGGATGTTATTCTAGTGACTTGTTTATCTAGCCTGTCTAAATTTCTGCAGAGTAGTTTTGTGTGCCTGGAAATGTTCCCTTGTCTAGAGTATGAACTTCTGGAATACTCAGTAGTGGTTAAGCTCTTTCCATTCTAATGAACTATTTTCCCTCTGCAAGCACACCAAATGTACATCTTACTTTTTATTTTATTGCAGATTTTTATTTGTGCACCTGTGACAATGCAAAGAGTCTGCTTTCTTCTATAGGTGATTTTGTTTAACCTTTTCCTTCCTGGCTGAAGGGAAATGTGTACAGAAGGGCTGGAACTGGGGTGAGATATCTTGGGACACTCTTTATTTTGCTATTAGTCACTTTCCATTATCTTTATTATTGGGGAAACAGCTTATTCCACATGGAAGAAAACTCCAGGGTACTGATGAGGATCATGTGGAGTCACCTACATTTGTCTCTGTATTCCTGAGCTTTATTTAGAATGGCCAGTGCTGATCAGGAGCTAACAAAGCTGCTGACTCCCTGCCAGCCCATGCACAATTACTCTGGTCCCTGGAGAGGGGTGCTGAGGCTCTGCAGCTGACAAGTAATGCAGTGTCATGCCAGAATTAGCCCTGCTGAGCCAGCTTCCATGTTTTCCCCATCTGTAGTCTGCTCATTTTCTACCCTGAAAAATCTGCTAACAACTGCAAGCTGAATGTAGTCATCAAGTTGTCCACATGAAATTCCTCTTATTTTGTTTGAATATTCTAATTTTGTGTCCTGGAAGATTTCACAGAATGTTCTTTATTAAGCACAGTAACCTACAGATGCAAAACTGTCTGCTTGTTATTCCCTGAATGCCAGGTCAGCTTGCTGTAAAGTTTGATGCACATCCAGCTTTCCCCCAGCTGATTGCCTGCAAATTAAAAAACTCAGTATTTGAATGTCAGCAAATTACCTTTCCTGGACTTGGCTGAAGTCACAAAATTTTTCTTGGGAGTTGGCTTTTGCAAATAGTAGACAGAATTATTGGAAATAAGAAATCCATATTTGTGTCTGTTTCTCATTGCTGGCTTGGATCCCATGCCATCACTGGCTTCTGTAACTTGGTCCACTACACAGAATGAACCTTCTCCAGGAGACTCTTAGGGATCACATCATCTGAAGTCATTGTCTTGGTGTATAACTGCTCTAACAGTTTCCCTGGTGGTAGACCACAGACTTTTTTTTCTAGATGTTCAATTCTCCATTCCTCTGTGATTCATCTTATTGCAGGTTTCTGGATTCTTTGAAGTGTTTTGGAGCAAGTATTTTGAATGGACTGTGACAGCTATCATGTAGGCTCAAGAAGTTTATCTTAGCATCTGTTTATCAATGACCAGTTTAGAAGTGCCTCACAACTTGGAAACAAAACATACAAAGTTTAGAAATCAGAATAGGAATATGTAAGATGTAAATAGTTAGACAAATGAGTTTGTATAGATATAATGGATCTGCCTTGATAACAAAAGGTTTTGAATGTGTTTTAATACCTGTAAGAAATAAAACCAATTATTCTTATTGGTTATCACCCACAATGTCATTTCTGCTTTATGAAAACATTTAAACTATAAGATAGAATACAGTTCAGCACATTTTTAAAGCAATAGCTTCATAATTGTAGAGTTTTACAGTTGATGTCTTTTTGATTTATACATCAGAAGCTTCACAGCAATGTGTCTTGAACTACTTTGACAGGGCCTCCTCTCCTATGTGTGTCAGCTCAGCCCTTTGCCCAGCTGGTGAGGCCAGTAAAAATGTCCCTTCCTATCAGTTTTGAGGCTGATGCCCTGATAGACTTTTAGGTGTTTATGGGGCAAAATTACTCTCGCATTTCAATAACTCTGTCTATGAGATTGTGCTAAAGAATTTTCTACTCTTTAAAGGTCTTTGTATCTTTAAAATTACCTAAAAAAAATCAGGATTACTTTGGAATATAGTTAGGTAATTATTTGCAAGTGTTTCTGTTCATCTGGCTTCTAAAATTTAAATGCTAGTATTAAATAAAACTGTTGTTGCATTACAATGGAAAGTATTGTATGGGAAATATTCAGTTTATTTTGACTCAAAAGTCATAATTAAACTCTTTTCTTTAGAAATCCAGAACAATCTTATCCCTGTAATAAGTTTGCTATTTTATCCATTTTTCCATTTTCTGCATATAGAATTCTGAAAACCAAAATGCTTCTTTTGTAGTTGAGAACAGATCCATATGGTAATAAAAAATAGCAGAACGAGTTGTATTTCTCCTGAGAAACCCTTCTGCACTGAACAAATAAATAACGGACACCGTATATTCTTGTCTTACACCAATTTTCTTTGGGGAAATTATTGGTGCTGTCTCAACTGGATAGTTCTATGCTTATCTGATTTTTAGGAATGAAATGAACTTTCACAGCTGTAGTTCATCAGTTGGAAGGATTGCTTATAAACACTCTGGTTGTATAGTTGTCCATTTAACAACTGTTATTGTAATCTTAAAATATGCTTTAAAAAGCATTACCTTCATACTGATAGTGCAAAATCAGAAATGTGATGCCTTATTTGTGGGTGTATTTACAGAGTGTAGTATAGTAGGAGTTCCATTCTTTCTTTCTATTTCAGAAGGCAGAATGCATGATTACAAAGTGTAGAGTCCAGTTGAGAATCATTGCTTTATTTCTGTAGATTTTCTTGCAATATGAAAGTATGCACCTCTGAATCTTAATTTTTTGAATCATCCATCCATGAGTCAATGCCTCTGCAAAGCAATTAAATGCTGTCAATGTGAAGTCTGTTTATAAGGCCTTGTTGTATAAAGATGTATAAATGTTTGAAAGAACCTAAGATACTGAAGTCTGATAATAGAGAATCTGTATCACACTTAATAATGTGGAACAATTATTTACAAAAAGGGATTCCCAGGCTGCACATAGATTTTTTGATATTGCATAAGATAACTGCTGAATAATAATACTGAACAGGCTTCCATTACTTTTTCTATACCCACCTTTATTAAAAATTTCATTAGGTTATGGTGCTTGATGATTCTCTGGTATGACAGGAGCACAAGTCCTGCCTAAACTCTCCAAAGTAAAACTGTTACTAGCCTGGTTAGCCTCAGGCCTTAAGTCGATTCAATAGCAAATAAATTTCCATGGTTGAATCTGTCCCTTCTAAACATAGAGGACACAAATCCCACCGATAATGGTTGGCAAGTGGACTCTTCCCATCATCTGGAGAGAATGATGTTGTCATGAGCACCATCAATTGCACACCGACCCTGGGTGTGAGCGCCAGCCCCGACCCGCTCCTCCGCTCAGCCAGCCCAGCCAAGGCTGCTCGTTGCTAAGCAACTGCGGGTGAAGTCCTCTGACCTTGGCCTGCTGCTGGTGCCCAGTGACTGTCCTGTGGGAGCTGGGGATTCGGTGGGGATAAAAATACCTTGTTGATTGTAATAATTCAATGAGTATCAAAAGGCCTCAGTCTAGGAAATATTTTTATCTGTAGAAATAAATGCTCAACATACTGATGCTATGCCATCGGCACACGTGCTGTTCAGTCTCTTGGATATCCTTAGCACATTAGTTGCATTTTACAGCTGTTGGAGATGTGCTCAATTAGAAAAACAAAGTTAATATGACCTCTTATGTTCAGTTAAAATGGGATAATCTTTATAAAACTGGGAA
Source organism: Calypte anna (assembly GCF_003957555.1). Taxonomy (NCBI): domain Eukaryota; kingdom Metazoa; phylum Chordata; class Aves; order Apodiformes; family Trochilidae; genus Calypte; species Calypte anna. The sequence continues at coordinate 10,306,558 of NC_044255.1, read as the reverse complement.
ATTTGGAGTTAGACCTGAACATCTGATTTCTGTGAGCAGGAAGAAATGAGGTTTTTGTCAAGTTTCTTTAATTGTAAAAACAGTAACAAGAGGTCATTCTGACATTATTGCATGCAGGGAAAGAAAAAAATATTTTCCCCTTGCAGATCAGTTGATGAGATTTTGAATGTTTTTCTATTTAATCTTCTATCTGCTGAGCTCAGCAAAGAGACTTTTTTTTTTTTCATAAGGTTGATTCTGCTCAGAGTTTATTTCAGTCTTCCATTCATCTGATGATATCTTGCAGCAAAAGCATATGTGATGAAGAAGAAGAGAGGGAAATTCTCATACATAAAGAGCTCATTTTTCTTACTAAGGTGTTACTGCAATGGGTGATAGCATTCAATTTTAGTAACTTTAAGGCCTTTGCTTGTGGTCTGAGATCCTCCCAGTTACATTAGACCTGATTTTAATACCATCTTTGTATTTTAAAATAGAAGTTTAATTGAAGGGATGTTTATAAGTTAGGGAAAATTTTCTGCTGTGGTGTTTTATTTGGATTTCATTAAAAAGTAAATGGTCCTACACGTAAGATTCAAAAGATACTCAATTCTCAATTATGAGTTATAATTTGAATAGAAATGGGAAAGTCTGACATTATGGCAAAATGAATCAAAATATATGTCAGTCATGTTAGCCTATGCTCTGGTCAGTAAATTTTAAGTAGCTGCTCCTCATTATTTATAGTTAAAATAAAATCTCCCTACTTTTTCATACCAATGTGCTTGAGAGCTCATTATTAAAAGTGAACTTTGTGCTGCCTAAAATACTAGCTTTTAGATTATTATTTTCTTCTTGCATAATATTTTTGTACCAACAAGCATTGTTTCATAGTGAATTCTGGATTATTTCAGTGCCTCACTTTTTTTTTTTCATACTCTTAAAAAACATTTACTTTGTAACAATGACAGCATCTGAATTGAAAAGATTTCGTGCTATGGTGAAAAGAGAATTCATTGTCAGGGTGCAAAGGAGGAAACTGACATTTTTTGTTCCTTGATCATCATAGAGATGACATATATGTTTATATTTATTGGAGAATTAAAATTTAAGGTAATTGGGAAAAATCTGTAATAACTTTTGTCCTTTTTTTGGAAAATTCTGTGTTGTCTTTTTATTTCTAGGCAAACCTGATGGGATACTTGTTTTTATACAGGATATTAAAAGGCAGCTTTCTAAGTTGCTTTGTTTACTAGAAGATCTGTGTTTGACAGATGGTGAAAGCAAGTATATATATGTGTTTCACAGGCATTTTTATTTTGCAAGTCATGCTCCCCCAACAAGAAACTAAACCCCCTTTCATGGCATGATTTTTACATTGCTGATGCTGCTTTTTGCACATAGTTCCCAATGGCTAAATGTTAAGTGTCCCAATTAGTGTCCTGATCTCAGGACACTATAACCCTGTAAAACACCAAACAGCTTACAAATAACGTACTAATTCTGGGCTGGTGAAAATTTAATTTAGAAAATAAATTTATTAATATTGGTGTTATTGACAATGTTGAATATTTGGGTAGGAGTCCAACATAGTATTGGTATTGCAGAAAGTATGTGTGATAGGACTGAAGAAATTGCCAGAAATTGTAGGAAAAACCTTCAGAAGAAATTTTTTTCCATAATCTTATCTGCTGTCATGATGAAATAATTTTAACCTTTATTGTTTCAGAAGGTGTACGCACATGTTATTTCTTTTTTGATATGGGATAAGGGGGTATCTTGAAACAGCATATTTTCTGAAAAGCTAAAATCTTCCAAAAAGAAAAAAGTTAACGAGATTTCTGGAGCTGGTAAACTTATGACTGGAGGCTGTTAAATGTGATGCTGTCTTGCTCTTGCTCACAGAGCATGCAGATTCTATTAGGAAAAGTGTGTCTTCAGTTACCCCTTCTATCTGACTATCAGGATTTGATTTCTCCTGCATGTGTGGGTTCATATATCCAGATCAACTAATTAACTGAATGGTCTAATAAAGGAAAACGAAACCTTTGAAGCAGTATTCATCAACCTTAGCTACTGTTGGCTAGAGCTGTGGCTGTTACCACATTAGTTGAAAATCTTAAGAGGTTATTCTGTGAACTTTAAAACCTCAAAAATAGGAAATAAAATTTTTATATATACAACTAAATATAACAGGAGAACTTTTGGATGCTTTTTCCAAAAGTGCAATAATACCCATCTCTGTCTTTTTTCTCTTTGTCATCTGCCTGTTCATTCTCCATAACAATTTAAGAGTTGAAAGCTGGTAACTGTAAATAGAGAAATAATTTTAATTTGGTAAACTATTGGCTATAACAAGCATGCTTTTATCTTCTTGGTTACTTCTGCATTTCATGTAGGATGCAGGTATATTTGGTTTTAACATAGAATTTATTTTTATTTTGCCTCCTAAGGTCCTGAATATTTTTTTACTTGAAGATTTTTTTGTAGGTTACCTGAGGTAATTCTTCAGACATTTAAGCTCCAAATATAGAATGGCCACAACAGAATTCCAAATGAAAGCTTTGAGTGTGTTCCTACATGTTTTATTTAATAGTGTCTCAATTTAGGGTCACATGTTTTGGATTCCAGCTAGTTAAATTTTTAGCAGTCTTTCAGGATGCAATATAACATGTGAGGCTCTTGCATTTAGGCTTTCTTATGGCAGATGTACTCGGGTAAAATAGCTGAAAAGCAAAATATAATTTTTCTGAAGCTACCTTCAGACAGAACTTTTGAGTTATGAAACTGTTCCTCTTGGATGTAGACTCTCTTCTAGATAACAATAATCACTGAAAAATATCCTTCTTGGGCCACGATAGTTTTAGGCAGACTGTATAAAATATGCTCTAAAACTCTCCTGCTCCCCTTGAGACCTGTTGAAGCTGATTTCTCTTGTCAAGGGGTGGCATTTGCGTATCTGTTAAATTTGGCTCATTTAAGCTCATTACAATATCTTCCCAAATAGGATTCTGAACTTCCAGTCATGATATCAACCTAGAGCATCATTTGCTAGTAATCCTGCTTGTAAGAGTTCATGCATGCTCTTGTGGCATCTAGAAAATAAGCCATGAATGAGAATCCAGCTGCACTTGTGTTAACACAGTAAGAAGGAATGATTCCTATGTGAAAGAGATTTCAGGCTGTCACAAAAGAAAATAGGTGGTGTGACATGAGACTTAGCAGTGTTTGCTGCATGGTTGGTTTATCATGACAGTACAGAAAAAAATACAGTTAAAAGCTTGGGGAATATGGCATGGACATGAAATTACTTTGTGCTGTCTTCCAAAGCTATTGGGAAGGCTGCTGGTCTCTGGTCTAATTATCCTCTTGCCTCATCTCCCCTCTCCCTGTCTTCCCTCAGCACTTTGAAGACAAAAGTTAACTTTTAGTAGGATTATATAAAATTCTCATATAGTGAGAATGGCACAACTTCACCATTAAAATTGGAATAACTATTTGAGAACCTCTCATAGAAGAAGAATACATTCCTTGGCCAAAGAATGTATTAATTTAACAAAACCTATTTCAGTTAACCAGCCAAGGCTTCTGGGTATGGCCAGAAATGAGCTTCCATAGGGGACTGCATGCATTCTGCTAACCCTGTGCTGGAGATTCATGGTTGTTTAAACTGTTTTCTATTTAGTCTTTTTTGGTTTTGCCTTTCCAGTTTTAAGAGCTGAAGAGCTCTGGTTTTGGCCTTGCCAAGAGCTGAGGCTTACTTTTACTCCTTTCTGACTCTCTCGTGTCATCACATAGACGTGTGCTGTAATCCTTTGCCGGGGCTTTTTCTGTCTTTTTACACCTTTGCTGAAGTGAAATAAAACCTGGTTGCTAGATTTAGGCAAGTGTAAATCGCTCTTGCTCTGGTCTTTATTCTCTTACCTTTGTTATCTTACCTGACCTGATGACTGACTACCTGAAAAGAGGTTGGAGAGAGATGGATGTCAGTCTCTTCTCTCAGGTGGCAGGATGAGAAGGAATAACCTCAAGTTGTAGGAGGGTAAGGTTAGACTGATATTAGCAATTTCTATTTATAGCAATTTCTATTTATAGCAAGTTGAAATTTCAGTGTGAGAGCTACAAAGTACCACTCTCTCATTTAGCCTTCTTTTCTTACACTGGAACTACTGAGTTATTGTAGTCCTAATTTTTTTAAGAGTTTTGTATTTTTAAGAACATTGTTAGGGAAGAAAATGTAATTGATCACAGAAAGTGATCAGGTAAAATTTATATTACCTTATATATACTTTTATATTTATTACTATATATAGACACTTCTATACTCCTTCAATAAAACAAAATTTTTGAAAGGTCATTTTTCTGCACAAAATATTTATACCTGTGAGTTACAAGTAGTAGCTATATCTACAATTAGTAGCTATCTTAGGATTTTTTCTGAAAGGAACCCCATACTACAGCACATGTTATGAAAAGTTTGCTTTCACATATATATGTGTTTTACTCGGAATCACATTTTTTGTAGGCCTGCTTAGTAATATTTTATAAGCAAAACAGCTTTCAAGGGGGAAAATACATACAAAATTAATATAATTTATATATATTTTGAAGCAAAAAAGCTTAGTTCTCAAGGTTTTATGATAGAACATAGATGACATTTGTAATATGTATTATAAGGCTATGAAGCAAAATATATCATGTGCCTGTTTTGGCTTAAGTTTGTTGTTTTTATGTTGTTGTCACAACTGTTTTGATCTGAGACAATATGTTGAAATTTCCTTCAAGTAGTTTTTTTCCTTTAAGTCCAGTTATTTTCTTAGATATTACCTAAAAAGAGTTGAAAAGATATGAAATACCTGTTTTATAAGCTCGTATAAGCCATAGATGTGGCCCTTAAGCATAGAATAGGGAATAGGACAGGGCTAATAGTTGTACCTAAGTCAATGTTAGGTAACAAAAATCCTGCTTTTTTTTGCTTACTGATAACCCCAAGTGTTTTGACATTGGTGAGCTTTGTGATGGCTTCTGGATGGAAAAGCATGTGGTTGGGAAGCCATGCATTACATTGATGCATGAATTAGGAGCCTCATGTATGTAAACATTTAAAATACTGGTAAGCAGTCTAATAAATTTATAAAAATTGGTTACTGCTGTAGCCAATCAAAGCCCTGGATGTCTGTTAGAATTGGCAGTACTAGGAGTAGTAGATTTTGAAACTGGAAGAGTCAATGCCAAGATGTAATGCTGAGTGGCTGTGGTATTCTAAACATTTGGAGATCTCTGTGTTAAATGCATCGGAGAAAGTAGTTCATGCACAACACAGGTCCCAAGAGTACTCCAGATTTCAAGAGAATGAGGGAGGATGCCTGAAATACTGTCCTGTCTTTTCTTTCAGTTAATAATACAAAATAAATGTTCAGTTTTTATTTTTGCTGAAATCTTCAGTGCTCTCCAGCTGAAAATACTTCGTGTTGTGCTTTCCTTGTTCTGCTGATCAATGTCGGTTCAGTAGAGTATAATATCTTGTTAGACAATATGTGAAGTAGTAATCTAATTCATTAAGATGTCTTTTCTAGGACATCTGGGAAATGTCCTGGAATTCCATGATTTTCCATGATTAAACTTACTCATGAATTTTAGAGGGTGTATGAAGTATCTATCTCCTGATCTATTCCTCCCAAAAGTCAACAGAAATTACTTTTATTTCTTCCCCCTTAAGCATATAAGATCTATCAGGAATAGAGCTTCTGAATGACTGTCTAGACATAAGTGATTTTTCCACATTTGTATGGGCAGGAGAGGTTAGGAGGATAAAAGTATCAGAGTATCAATTTGAGATAATTTTTTCCCCTAAATCCTCCTTATTTCTGCAAATAGAACTTCACATTTTTACAAACCCCTCATTTCAAAGCTCTGGTGAAGACAGCCCATTTCTGTCCTAAAGGAACACTTTCTACTAGGCTTTAAAACTATAGGCTCTTGCTACAGCTGTGGCTTCAGTTCATCAATTACAGCTGGTTCTGGGTTCTGCAGAATTCTGATAATGAGAGTTTGTCATTTTATATAGGTCACCACAAGGATCCAAGAAGAGAAATCAGATAATAGGAAGCACTTGGAAAAAAAATGTGAAAATCTAGTAGCTATATCTTTGAACAGGGAGGTAATTGGGTAAAACTTTTCTTCCAGACATTTGGTTAGCAAAGCCTTAATTATAATATAAGACATTATAATCCATTGCCCTCCATTTCTGGGTAGAAGATATTTTGTGAGTTTCATAGATTGAAACAGTTTCATCAGAGGGATGAGAGATTTAAAATGCAGAGATTCACTGTACATGCCAGTTTTTTTCATATAATCCAGGTGAAAACAAATATTACTGAATATTTAACATTTTCCAGGGATAATCACTGTGCAGTAGACTGCATATTAAAAAGTTTCACTCTTCCCCCATATTGAAAATTAGTTTTAAGCATCTTCTTGTTGACTTAGAAAGGTAGGATTTATCAGCCAAGGTTATCCTTTAGATTACAAAATCTCTCTGGGGAAACGAGGAGGTTTTTTTTTTTTCAGCTAATGGATTAGTATAATTCATTTGTGGAGTTATCTTTGAGAAATTCCAAAATGATAATGATCTTCTTAACAGAGGATCCAGATACAATTCAGCAGATAATTAGTAAGATAACTATTGATGATAGCATTAAAGGCCAAGTCAGGCTTTGAATAAGCTATGATTTTTACATATGAATACAAAAAGAGATTCAGAATATAGTTCAGAAACTTAGTCTAGTATAATTTACAACCAGTAATAAGGGATAAGTGTTTGCCTGTGTGAATAAAACTCACAATTAAAAGTTTGCTCATTCATTGAAAATAAACCCATCTGAAGAAAATACAAGATTTTAATAAGGAAATGATGTTCATGTGTGTCTGTGAATATCAAGTCTTGGATAGAACTCCTGGATTCCAAGGCCTACTATCAAGTTCTTATTTTGTTTTGTTTATTCCTGTAATTTAAGAACGTATGGTAACATGCAAAGCTATGTGTGATGGAGTTCTTTCTGTAGGAACATTTCTGGTGCAATAAAAATAAAATATCCTGCTGGGGAGCCTGAGACTGAATAACTCCATACCTTAATAGGAAAGGCACTTGTCTGAGTTTTGGTAAACCCAGATTAATGCCTCCACTGATACATACCTGGCTGAAATAAACCAGTGTTAAAGGATGAAGCAGAGAACTACTACAATGTGCCTGTCATGTTGAATGCTAGGAATTTTAAGGTACATGAGTGGAATTGAAGTCTTCCATCTTAGACTTGACCTACACAGTAGATGATAAGATTGTTTTTTGAAATCTTTTAGTTATTCTGGCAAAAACTTGCTAAATCTTCCCAGTAAGTAGAAAAAAATGTAAATCCACTTTCATTTATAAAGGAAATATAAAAATTTTGTACACTTTTCTACATCTGGAAAGATAACACCCCTAAATGTAAAAAAAAAAGGTAATTTGAAAATATTTTAAAATGTAATGCATTTTGAGAACAGAGAAGAGAAAGTATAGCCATACATTTTTTCACTTTATGCATAGAGAACTCTTAACTAGTTTGGAATTTACTGCTGCCCTATCTTAACTCAAAGAAAATGCTTAAAATATGTAGCCTGCATTTTCTTTAAAATAAGAATTATTAATGTAAGCTTTAAGTTTCAAGGATTATTAAGATGAAGTAAAGTTTTGCCTATATGTTGTTACATTCAATCAAAATTTGTCAATATTTAGTTGTGGAGTTATGGCAAATGTGTAAAAATTCTGCTAAAAGATACTTTCTGAGGTTAGCTTTGGGTGGTAGTGGAAGAGAAAAGAGCAAAGTTTTTTGTCTTTGGCTAAGATAGGACCAAAGATTTACAGTGAACTGCAGTGGAAGCTTTCTAAAATTAAGATTTTTGAACTCAAGAAACAGAAGCCTTTGCTTGAGAGTGACAAGTTCTCTAATTACTGAGACACACTGTAATGTACTCTGTTGATATCAAAGGATTGTGGATGGAGTAAATTCCTATTTAGTTAACAAGGACTGGTGACATTCTCTCATTTGATCAAGGTAGGAAGGGAGGGTGAATGCCACAAGGGAAGAAAGATGCTGGAATGATGAACGTGGCAGGTGCAGTAAAAGGCCATCTGTAAGATAGAGACATCTCATCCTGATGCTAAATCTCAACTGCTCTTGACCCAAGACTAATAGAGCAAATCTGACATTTATATGATTCACCATTTCCCCCCTGCTCTTTCCCTTGCACAAAGATAAAGCCACAGTTAAGCAGATTTCCCCTGTAAGTGTATGAGAGTCGCTATAGGGTGGGCTCTGGATCATAGAAATAGGGCCTGTTTCCAACAGTCTGAGATTGTGGGCATCTTTTTGAATGCCATAAATATAAAAAGAAAATATTTTATTTTGTGTTTTATATAATTAGATGGGCTATTGCACCCATTGGGACAAAAATAGGCTACGTTTCTCTAGTTTAAAAACCCCAAACTTGCTATCAACTGTATTATTTTGGAAGTTCTTGGAAGGGTGGTTTTGAGACTCTAAAGTGCATTGCTGTAAGAAATAACAAAAAAGCATATACAAAATACAGAGGAGATTCTGGTGTGCTTTTGAAATCGCTTACAAAGGTGATGGTCATAAATGCTGAACCAAGTGATCTATGGAACCTTTTATTCAGTAGAAAATTGAGTCTTTTTAGTTCTAACGAGACTGTTTGTGTGTTTGTATTTGTACAAGTAATTTATATTTTGATCCTTTATGTTTTAAATTTTGCTTTTCTCCTCAAATATTTTTGAAAACAACCATAACTGTTATATTTCAATTTGTTTACTCCTAAGCCTTTCATTTGTAATGCAATTCCATGATGCCCATGCACAGTAGCTAATGCTTGGATTTTGGCCTCCAGGTAAATATTGATTGTAAGAAAAATTCAGGATGATGTCCCGTTCAGTTCAGGTTTTCACTGCAGAAATCAGAGAATCTGTAATATCAGATTACACATATTGTACATATTGTACATATATACATATGATTGTACATATTGTACAAAGCGATACAGTCTAGGTGAAATTTTTTCTGATTTACCAGGCACTTAGACCTTCACATCCGTTTTGGGATACTGGTTCTGTATTTAATGACTGTGAAATGTATTTACTAGTATTTTTTTCCTCAGCCTTGAGGGACTTGCTTGCATTGTTAGGTCATTTCTATGTTGCTATCTGCTTTCAGCTCTAACTTGTGATATTAATGCTTCTGAAACACTGCTGTTTGTTTCTGGGTGTGTACTAGTGATTTATCTGTGCTGAAAGTGTTTAGACTGACATTGAAAATAAGAGAACAAGAGCCAGACAACATAATAAAATCTGCTTGCATATTAATGGACATGCATGTATTTTTTAAAGTAACCAATTGAACAGGAAGTTTTAAAAAGTTCTTTTCAAGTTTTCATACAAATTTTATAGTTCTAATAAATTGTGGAGAGAAGAATTTTGCACCTAAGTCAATGGATTTTACTGTCAGCTAGTTATGCAGATGTTTCTCTATTAAGAATATAAGTGTCATGCTCTTTATGATAAATAAATACATGAAGGAAAGGTTGCAATCCTGGAGCAGAGCGGGGAGTTATGAGATGAGTGTAAAAAAGTATTCAGTGCACTGGATTTGCAAATCTGGGCTAATATAGATTAGACAGAGGAGGACTGAGGTACAGAAATTGTCTACTGGGATGGAGGTAAAGAGAGTTCTGTTTTTAGGAATTATTCTATAATAAGCAGAGTAGGTTAAATATGTGGAACAGATTTAGCAGATTTAAAAAAAAAAAAAAAGTGGAAAAATAAGGAACGAATCCAACTACAGTATTATAGCAACTTCTTTGTTTTGCAAGGTCATTGCAATTTGAAATCTTATAAGAACTGGTGATGAAGAGTGATATTAAATCATCAAGTGCAATTTTCTACCTTAAATAAATGAACAAGTACAGTTGCAGTGGGATATGCCCTAAATTGTGATTCTGATCCTTATTTCAACACTCTAGAATGCCTTTTTCTTTCCAAGGTGGTTGCATCATGGAACAAGATAATACGAGTAGTTACCAGCATATGGAAAGTTATTCTAAAGGAAACAGAGTAATTGTTTTAGGCATTTTACCAGGTGGTTTGTCATCTAAAAGCTGGGTTGGTTTGGTTTTATTTTTCTGACTTTGTAAAATATGGACAGAAGGGATGTTTCCTTAAGAGATTTAAGTGGGGATAGTGCTATGCTTCAATCTGCTTGCAGAATTGTCCTTCCAGTTTCATAGTATTTAACTGTTAGATCTCTGTATGAGTTTGTGGTGGAATATGGCTTTCTTTTTCACATGGTAGATGCAGCAGCAAGGAGTTTTAGGGACACCTAGAGCACTATTTGCTGTACTTCTACTGACTTGTGAGGAAGGAGGTTTCTGTGGTTAGTCATTCAGTTAAGGTAGCCAATTTCTTTTTAGCTGAGCTTGAGACAAACTACATTGACTTTGTTATGCCTAAAACTGAAAAAAATATTTTGCATTATGTGTTTAGGAAATATATAAATATTTCAGTTCTTTTTTTCACAAACCTCAGTGTGAAGAAGTCATTATTCAGGCAGTCTAAAGGTTGAATCCTTTTTTGGTTTTCAGGAGAAGGATTACATGCTTTATTAAGATTCAAATCCCATTTGAGATCATAAATGAAAATTAAATTACTAATTTTTTTGTCTTCACCTGGCTTTTTTGTGTGCAAGAAATTAATCCTGAATGTCTTCATAAAATATGCAGTCTGCTTCAGTAGAGGCCAATGGAAAAGCCAGGGAAGTGTGACAGATCAAGCTGGAAATACATTGGCAGAGGGATGTGACAAACGTAGTGCAAGAGCCACCTGCCTTTTTCTTACCTTTCCATCTCTCACTTGATCTGAATTCTGAACTAACCCACTGACCTGCCCAGGAAGACAAAAATCCCTCAATTTCTGTGGTGTGCAGCTTGCAGGCTGCTCTTTACTCTCTGAATCTTTTGAAGGCCAGTATGACTAACCAGAACTGAACTGACATAATCTAACTGCATAGTAACTAAACTTCAGTTAAAATGCCTTGGGCACAACATTCCTGGTAAGCTGTTTTTTTAGTAAAATTTAAATGATTAAATAAAAGTTAAGCTGTTGGGGAAATCATAGCTCTGGGTCGAATTAATATATTTTGTGTATATCTGTGTTTTAAGTACATTTCTTCATGCTTATCATTTATGAAGGTGTTGCCACTTTGATTGGAAGCAGTATATTGTACTGCATGCCTGGTGTTAGCCTTCCTAGGGATCTGTCTCTTCGTGCCTTTTGATATGGCAAAAGTAGATAGTGAAGCAGAATTCAATCTTGCAGAAAGCAGTAATGAGCAAAACAGTTAACCTCTCTTATTTCAATGGGAATTTAATGTTGCATTTACTCTTTTTTTATTGTTGTTGGTGGTGTCACTGAATATCAGTGATTTGGCAGAGAAGATCATAAGAGTAACAGTCACATTAGGTACTTCTGTGTCTCTCTGTCCCTTAGGCTTTAAGCATCATTTCAGTACTATTTCACAAATCCAGACATATTTCTTTTCAAGGATGAAGACCACGACTACCACTGGTTGTGGTAGTTTTTCTTTTGATTTTAAGACCATAAATGGTATTTTTCAGTCTGGTGGCTTTTATTTTTTATTTTTTATTCAATCTGTATTTCATCTTGGAATTTCATTTTGGAGGATTTCTATGGGAAAAAACTGACAAAAATTGACGGATTTTTTCTTTATCAAATACAGAAATGTAATTATAATGAATTGCTTACTGCAGATACTGATCCTTCCACATGAGCTTGTAATCAGGCAGCAGAACATTTGAGTAGGGAGAGGAAATGGTATGGATCTGGTAAACTAGGAAAGGAACCTGTAAGGTTGTGGAGGAGCAATGCTTTTTCTTCAGCCATTTCTGTGAAGGAGAATGGATTTTACAAGCCTAAATATAGTAAGGAAGCTTCTGGACTGACCTGAAACCCAAGTATCTCCTAGCGCAGCCCGTGCAATGGAAGTGGAATACATCCTATTGTTTTTTCATCAACTGCATTCCTTTTTAAATTTTTTTTTCTTTAATTTTCATCTAGTAAAGTGGGTGCTTGTGTTAAATCTGTGTCTGGGTGTTAACTTTATGCCACTTCATTGTCAGAAGTAAGCCAGGAACTAAAGAAGTCCATAACCAGTCCAATAAATGCCTTTGAGGACATATGAGAGTTTCTCCTTAAACAAGCGCATGAACATTTGCATGATGATGTCCTCCAAATAAGAGATTAAAGAGATGTTGGGGACCTGAAATTATTAAAACTGGACCAAAAAAAATCAAATGCTACTGAAACCCAGGCTTTGTAATGAAGTTCAGCATGTTTATGAATATCCATCAGAAATGTATACAAAATAAGAGAATTGTCTACAGATAAATTCCTCATACCTCTCAGGTAGTGTAGTAGTGTTGGATATTTATTTTTAATTTAATTCTGGGTCTTACTTTGGTTTTTCAACTGATATTTTACTCAAGTTTGCAAATATATAGAAATGCCCATTACTCATTAGTAGCTCAGTTCCAACATATCATAGACCATCAACTGGTTAAAAATCTAAAAATAAAGATCTAAAAATCTATAGTCTTCAAGGATATAATTGGAGTAGAAGTCCCAATACTGCAAATATAGTTTGTTTTAGCATTTATAGAGAACTTATAGAAAGTTTGAAGAAGCAGCAGTATTGGTATGCTGGAGGGTTTCAAATGAAAGCTTTTCAGAAGGGGAACAACAGTCTGATTTTTCCAAAACAGGAGAGATATGGGACTGGATCATTATCAAATTTCTAATAATTATCAGTTTCTTCACCAAACCGTGGGTCTCAAGAGTTCTTAAAAACTATTTCTGCTGAGAGCCCGCAAGAGATGGATTTTTGTATTCCTCCTACTTATTTATCTTTTAAGTAAAAATGGCAATTGAAAGCTTATATGATATATGTGCAAAAGTGACTTTAATGATTTAGAATTTACCTTTTTTTCTCTCTTTGCCTCTTAAGACTAACATTTCAGAAAGTAGTATTTGTGCTGCTTAGGTTTTGTGTTTTAGCATAAAGAGTTGATATGCTGTGAGTATTTTGCAGCTGAATGCTTTAAGTGCACATCTGTATCTGGAGATTTCAGGTTAAAAATACAGTACCGAGTCTAGCAAGCAATTGGTGCTGAGTCATTTGTTATATATTTGCATATTCTTATATAAAGTAAAGGCTGAAAACCCTCCTGTTGCATTAGAGAAAGGAGTCTTGAACCCATGATTAGTAATTTTTAATATTAGAAAATCCGACTGGTTCTGTGACAAGATGGCTTGATTAATTGTACTTGGTTCCATTGTATTTTCAAAATACGTTCCTGTCTCTCCTGTCAATGTCTCTTAGTTTCTTTTGTTCTTACTGTAGACTGTCTCCCCCAGTATTTGCTTCCTATTCTATTTCAGAGTTGTCCCATTTCTATATTAAATGAGAAAATATTTGACAAAATTACTTGTTATTTAGATTTTGGAAAAAAAATCTTATTTATCAGAAAAATATTTTAATTGTGTCTAATTCAAAATGAAGGCAAAAGGCATATAAATGGGAAGAGGTTTGCCAGGATTATTGGTTAATCTCATATAATGATTTTCAAGTTTTTTTGATTTTCAGTAAACTGTAAATCTGGAAAGTTTGCTGGGTATAAGGAAGCAAACCAGAAGCAAGGCAAATGAAGAAAATTTTTTTTCATGACTTCTTTTTCTCATACCTATTTTTGTTATTCTTTTAGCTACTTAATTAAGAACCAACAGTGAGGAAACAGTGACTAATGACAAAACTTACACCTTAATGAGGTTATGCTCTGTTTTACCATTTTGCAAATACAGCATTAAGGATCTGATCCTACTCCAATGCTCTTTCTGTCCTCAGAAAGGATGGCATTTGTTTATTATCTTAAAATATCTTGTAACCTCACTCAATAAGATAAGTAGGATGTGGCACAGCAGGGATTTAATGAGCAATTGTTTTGTCCATCATTGGAAGCTTCCTGCAGGGCATGCCCATAGCAATCATTTAGAATCATTTCTATTTTACATGTTTTAACGTTTGTTCTAGTATTTGCTGAAGGTTAAGAACAAACAAAATAATGATGCAAGATATGTGTGATGCATAGTTTCTAACATTTAAATAAATATTTGACATTTGTTAAAAGATGATACCTCATTCTGGGATGTAAATACATGCAAGTATGAATGAAATTTTACGTTGAGTTGCATGGTCCCCAGAGATACTCTGTTGTGCAAAATATACTGTACTGTTTTGCTATTTGTGAACTCAGTGTTTGTCTGCCTTTTCAAATGTTTCCCAAATCACCATCTTTCAATACAGTTAAAGTGGAAAAAGCAGCATTTTTAATACCATGACTGACACTTCCATTGGAACTAAGCATTATGATTTGACAGTTTGCAAGAGCCTCACTAATGCTTGTGACTTGGAGGCAGCATGCTGGGTGATAGCCCCAGAAATAACCTTGAGTTCTTTTATAGTAGCAGAAAATATTCCCTTGAATTTTTGTACCTGTTAGAAAAGGAGATAGATGCTTAGGCCCTAAAAACCTGAAAATCTGGAAGAAAAGAATATCCATCCATAGTTCTTCTCTTGGGGTGTCTATGAGACACAATTGTGTGTCTTGCTATCCATTATACCATAAATGAGAATTGGAGGGTATCTTTCAAAAGCCAATGGAAGTTTGCCACCAAAAATGAATGTTTTGTATAAGAATTCATGGAATCTTGTGAAAAAAATACACAGAAAAATATTAAAAAATGCAAGATTTCGTAGAGCACTAATTAATAAAAGGCTGTTAGAATTCTGCTTCCTGCAGCTAAATCTGCTATTGTATTTCTGTTCAATACAAAGCTTCCTGTCATCCTTACCATCCTGATTCCTGTGTGTAACCATCATTGTGTACTGTGCACATGTGCAGGAGAACGATGTACAGAACCTCAGAGGGTTTATGTCTAAGCCAGTAAAGGCAATCGGCTTTGTCCTTGAATAGAGTGACTGTAGAAAGTTACATGTTGTAGATAGGAAATGAAATACAGTGGCAAAAAATTGAGGATCATTGTAAGAGTCATTTTAAATATTTTAATACCATAATGGAAAGATCAGAGAAAAAAAGCAGATGATATTATAGCAGTGTATAAATCCAAGGCATACCCACATCTCTGGTACTCTCTCCCCACCTCAGAAAGGGCATCGAATGATAACAAAGTATATGAAACACCTTCTGAATTTCTAGGACTTTTTTGCCTCTTTTCCAAACAGAAATCTCTAAAATAATGAGTAATGTGAAGAAGAGAGCAATTTGTTTGCTAAACATGACAGGGTAAGGAATAGGGACATATAATAAAATTACCAAACAGAAAATGTAAATAAGATGAAAAGAATATTTCCTCATTCAGAACTGATTTTCTACGGTTTAGTTGTTGCCATAGAATTCTTTTAGAATCCATGAAGTATTGCTCAGTTTAAAGAGTTATAAATCTGATTCATGGTATCAAAGCATTAAGGCACTGGGCCAATAGGCGTAAATCAATATTGGGATTATTAGCTAAACCAGCAGATAATTCAAAGACAGTAATATAGGATTTGGAGAAGCAAAAATATCTGCGGAATGACCTGTGACATAAGTTTTAACAGACTAGTTCATATGGTTAAACCATCAAAAGAGAAGTTTGTATGTGTAAGAAAAATCATAGAATGGTATTGCTTAAAAAAAAAAAATAAAATTCCCGTTTCTGGTGTGTAGAGTGGCTAGCAAAATGGCTATGTATGTATAGTGTAGCTTGATGACGTATGTAAGTCATTTGATATATCACATCATGAACACAATTTATTTGGGTCACAGCCCTGCTTTCTACAGTGCTAGAAAAATGGTCTTTAAAGTGCTCTATTTAATTCTTTTAGATTCCCATTTTTATAGCAAGTGAGAGTTATGCAAAAAAATCCCCTATAATAATAAGGGACGGGGTCCTTTAATTTGTGCCCTGGTGTTCAGAAGGGGCAAAAATCCTGTCATTTCCTTCAGGAATGGTTCATTAATATTGTAATGCTTTTTGTAACCATTATGATCTCTAGGAAAGATTTAAAATCATAGATGATGTGTTTATTGCTGTGCATTAGTTTACTGAAATTAGATCATTTCTACAATTTTACCATTTACCATCTTTCATCATGTTGAACAATGAGTATACATGGTATTCTGGAGATCAGTAAGACCTTAAAACCAACAACTTTCTGCTTCTCACTGAGCTGAAAGAGAGAAGAAAAACAGCAACCTTACTGATGAGTGATTCTGCTATTTGTAATGGCAGACTCCCTGTAATGTGCTTCAGGAGACCTGAAATTTCATATCACTGCCCCACAGATATAGGCTAAATGCCAAATTTCTACTTCTCTAGACCCAGAGATTTTATAGGTGGTTTCCTGTTTGAATTGTCCTCTCAGGAAGGCAGTTCTTTGGGCTATAGAAATGGAAAGTCTGTGTCTATACCTAGGAGTCGTGAGAGCAATTGAGAAGTTGAAATTGTAGGAAAATAATCAAAACCTGACATTGGAGAAATTGTAATGACATGCTAGAGAGGTAAAACCCTAAACAATTGTTACTGGATATGTCTTGGGAAAAATGATCATCCAGTTTATTAAAATAAAAATTTACAAGGCCTTTTGGATTGTGAGATAAGTTTAGGTTTAAAAAATATCCCCAAAAGGGCTGTTGTACAGATTGGGTAAAACAACTATTTCTGATAAAGTTAAAAAAAACTCTGCCTCTAACCACTGAATAGAAAGGCCTATTTTATGCATCTGAACGTTGGTTTATTTTCAAGGTTCAGGCATACGCTGCTGTTGTCATACCTTAACAAGTTACTGTTGTTAGCTACCATGAAATAACTGAGTTCACTCTTAGCCTGTCATAAAATGTGAGATTAAAACATAGTTCAAGCTGCTTTCACAGAACAAGAATCACAGGGGCAGAGTGTGACGATAGGAATGTGTCAACATGAGTGAGGGATGGTGTTTTAGCAAGGAGGAGCAGAGAAGCTTTTAGCTTTTGTATCTCCTCCCAACACAGTACAAATATTTAATCCAATTATTTCTTGCAGTAAGATGAGAAGTTCTTCCCTTATCAGAGGTGGATGTTCTGGATGTTGACTTGAAAGTCTTCGGACGTAGCTCATTATGTGCATGGAGGTGCTTTGTTAGGAGATCAAGATGTTAACTTTTCTGTACTGCCTCTGATCCTGTCTTAAAAAAAAAAAAAAAAAAGTCACTATAAAACTGTCTAGGTTTCCAATCCAAGGACAGATTGCTAATCCAAAAAGGAAGGCTGTGAGTCCTTGTCTGCTGTTGCAACCAGAGAACTCAAGGCAGGTACTTCATACTGCCATCCCTTGTTCCTGATTCTCTTTAGATGTCAATTATAGAATCAATTCTGGGTTGAAAAGGACCTTAAAGATGATCTAGTTCCAACCCCCCTGCATAGAGAGGGATACCTCCCACCAGATCAGGTTGCTCAAAGCCCCATCTAGCCAGGCCAGAACACTTCCAGAGAGGAGCCATTTGCAGCTTCCTTGGACAACTTGTTCCAGTGTCTCATGCCCCTTACAGTGAAGAATTTCTTCCTATAATCTTGTCCAAATTTACCCTTCTTCAGTTTGGAACCATTTTCCCTTGTCCTGTCGCTACATGCCCTTGTGAAAATTCCCTCCTCCAGGTTTCCTGTAGTGCCTTAAAGTACTGGAAGGCTACAGTAAGTTCTCCCCAGAGCCTTCTACTCCTCACACTGAACAGCCCCAGATTTTTCAGTCTTTATTCATAGGAGAGGTGCTCCTGCCTGCGCATCTCATCTTTGTGGCTCTCCTCCATGTCTTGCTTACATCGGTGGCCCCAGAACTGGACATGATACTACAGTTTTCACAAGAGGGTTTCACAAGAGGGAAAGAATTGCCTCCCTTGACCTTTCTGCTCAATATATTGATTATATTAAGTACTTGATGTGTACTATATTAAAAATGTAGCTGGATCTTGAAATTCTAATCCTAAACCCAAATGATTAAAATAAAATATATTAATATATAGAGGAAGAAATTTTTAAAGTGGCAATCATGGAGAGTAACACAGCAACACAGAGTATATATACTGACAGGATTCATTCATGTATTCACAATATTTTAAATCTTTCAATATTTCTACAACTAAACCAACTTTTGATCTAGCAGGGTGTTCGAGTATGGGAAATAAGAAAAAAATTAGGAAACCACATACCTATAACTTTACTGTGTTGTCAGTAGTACCTCATGAAGTGAAGTGTAATATTGGTTGTACTGCTGATTGAGGATGCTGGAGGACCTACACAATGCTCATCTACTTGGCTGGGTGCATAAGCAGTTTCTGTTCTATTAATTGCCAAATGTCTCAGCTGGAAAAATGTCTCCTTTCTGATGAATTGTAGCTTGAAATTATAAAAACTACTTCTTTTCAAGCTCCCTAAATTTTAATTGGTTTTTTCATACTTGATTTGGAAAATGTGGCATTGGTATCTCATCTCCTAGACACCTTATGTATGTGTTCATCTTTTCCTGCTTTGACAACCCTTGTGGGCAAAAAACTGAGAGCAGCCAGCTGGCACATCTGTGGAGTTTTCAGGATTTCATGTTGTGTTGATTGTTTGACTTATGTAGTTTCACTGCACAACTCTCTTATTGAGTCCTTCTCTTATTCTTACAAGAAGTGCGTGCTTATTTTTCTGCATCTCATCTAAAAAATGCCTTGAAGCCTCAGACTTCCAAATAAAGAAATGTCAGCAGTACTTGAACTAATGAAGTCTTGTTTCACATGAATTTGTGTCTTGAGGTTGACTGATGTTGCTAAAGAAAATGAGGATGCTCTTTCTGCCCCTGTTGATAAACTTTTACTGTAAGAGTGCTCTGTCTGGTAGCTAACATGCTGTATAATAAAGTGTGAATTTATGTTCTTAGCTCTTGTTGCCATTCAGAGCACTTATACAGACTTTGTCCTTTAATCTGGTTGCATGTTCATGCATTGGAAGTGAAAGCAGTTTAATTATTTTTGAAATCTTAAGATTTGTCCCCAGTTTGTTCACTGGGGTAAAAATTTGTAAGGGTGGACAGACTGATAGCTTGTATAAAACTTGACATGCCTGAAGAGAGGATATAGCATGCTGTTAATTTTTCCTTTTTGTTTTTTTTTTTTTTTTTTGGTTTTTTTGTTTTTTTTTTTGTTTGTTTGTTTTTTTTTGTTTTTGGTTTTCTTTTGTTTTTTTTTTTAATAGCTAAAAATTTAGGATCTCTATATCTTCTTACTTTTCAGTAGGGTAAGTAATTTCTTTAGTCAGTTTTGAAAAACCCAGTAGCAGATTGTTTGGGATTTTTTGTTTCATAAGGATATTTAAACTGTATTCCTCCCTGGACTAGTCCTAATCTCATCATAATTTAGAGTATTCATGGCAAAACCTTAAGATTTTTTTAATAATATATCAGACTTCGATTAGACTGTGACCCATATGCTTAACCTCAAACATAGTTAGAATTAATCACTCTTTTTAAAAATATATCTGGAATTATTTTTGATGTAGGTTGGAACACTTGTTTTTTTATAGAATACTGCATGTGTATTAGGTCAACTAATAACTTCCAGAATAATATAAGAGAGTATATTTACTTAATTTCATCTTCTCACAAGTGAATAATGTAACTAGCAGAAAGATAATTCTAGAAATAATGTTACAAACTTTAATATCTTCACATATCTTAATTTTCTATCTTAAAAATGTTTTTTTGCAGCCTACTGTTTCTCTGAATAGAATACTAAAAAGACAATCAATAATAACGACACTATTGATAATTCTTTCCCTGTGTGCTGTTTTCATAGTGAAATAATAGCATCAGATCTAAACAAACAAATGTGCTACTGTAACAAAGTTAAGGCTTTGTATTATTTTACCATCAGTAATCACAGTGCCATTGGGGTCCCATTTAGCAATTATACTGCAGGTTGCCAACTCTTACTGAGAGTAAAATGGGATAATGCTGAAGTAAAAATACCTCAGTGCTAATCTTCACAGATTTATTCATGCTCCTTAGATCCTTTCTGATAAGTAATTGACCTATCTTCAGGAGGAGTGTTCTGACACAATTTTGTTTTTAAAAGTAATCTTTGGTAAGTGTGGGTGTGTCTGAAAAGCACAGTAAATTGGCTTAGCTTCTCTATGTGAAATGTAATATTAAACCAAATATATCTGGATAAATACCAAACAATTTAAATGGCCTTTCTCAGCAGGATAAAGGAAAATATATTTTAAAAGGCAATAAAAATAATTTGATTAGAAAAGTTGAGAAAAACTGTAAAGTGCTTCTCCATTTATGTACATGCTCACAACTAGCAGTACTCTGTGGATAGTGTGAAGGAGATGTGTTTCTTTGTTGTGGGAGCGGGAAAGAGATCTCAATTTATTTGGTAGTTATTTCAGTGTGCCTCAAGGGATGAATGTGCCTGGGGACAGGTGTAGCAAAGCAGTTGACGTATGGTAACTTACTGTGCAAGGGTAACTCAGGCAATTGTTGGAGCTCTGTTTTTAAACTCTATCATGCTGTTTAAAATTTGCCATGTTATGTTTGCTGGTTTTTCAAATAGATTTGGGCAGCCATGCTTTGGTTCTCAATTAAACAGACAATTTCTTCAGGCATTTTTTTTTTGCTGCTTCACTGAAGTAAGGGAAATGTTTTATAGCCATTTATTACGTTCACTGGCAGTTTCATTACTCTGAATATTCAAAACTCATAGAATGAGAATGGAAGCATGGAAGCAATCCAAAATGCTTATTGTTAACATTCTTTCAAAGAATCATGTTCTGAATTCCTTGATAAAGGTTACAGTTCTTTATTAGATTTTTTGACGTGTTTCCTGGTGAGTTTCCTGGTCATTGAGTGGAATTGCTAAAGAAAAACAGGAAAGGTTTTCTTCTAGAAATAAGCTGCTTACTTTGTAGTTTCACTATGATAGAGTTCTTGGCATTAGCCTTCTGAATCTTAATTAATTCCAATTCTGTGTTCCAGCTTGAAGTTAGTTTTTAATAACTGAAAGTGATGTAGCTGCCATATTAATGTTTTATGTAATATGTGTATGTTTTGTCTTAACATTATTTTGAGAAATTAGAAAGCAAGCCCCAATTGCTCTGCCTTCCAGGACCTGCTGTTACTTTGTTACCTGGCCAAGTCCCTTATGTGCAAGGCTCAAATCAAGGTAGCTCAGAGCATAGGGCTACTTGTCAGTATGAAATAGCACTATACTGGCACTTTTTTTTTTCATCTTAAAGACTGTGACATTTTGATTCCTGAATGGACTGGGTGGTGTCTGATCATGGTGTAGGTGGTCCCTGCATGGCAGTGTTTCACCAGGACGTTGTACTAGTTCTCAACATGTGGTAGAAGAATTACTTACCAGGAGTTTCCTTACACACAAATGTGATTGCAGGCAGCTTTTCAGTAACAGCCAGTTATAGTGGAGCTAGGCATGTGCACCATGGGGCTATAACTGGTTGATTTTTTCATTCACATCTCATTCATACTAGCTCTCATAACCATAGTGTATTACCCACTCTATTATTAGCCATTTCTGCTATGTTTGATCATGTTTTGAAAATTTATATATTCTACAACCTCCTTGTTTTCAAGCACATCTTGTTTTGTTGAAGTGTATAATCTAAACATGCAGTAAGATTTTGCTGCCTTTTATTGGTTTAGTAGAGATGATAATAAAATCACAAAATTTTTCTTAAGTTTAAAGGATCTTTTCTGTGTATTTCTCTGAAATGTCTTTTTCTGTCCATATAAGAAGAAAGTGTTCAGAAGAAACTCAAATAGCCACAGAAACAAAAGAGAAGTAGAGAAAGAAACAAACCTGGATAGCCACAGGTTACAGGATTATCCTTGCTGCAAAGAGATTTATTTCTTTATTATATTAATTTGTATTCACTAAAGCTGGAGAATTCCTGTCTGCATCTGGCACTGTGCTTCCCATCCTGAAAATAATTGCTTTCTAGCTCGGCAGCACAGGCAGTGTGAGAAAGGAAGTGTAATCTCCATTTTACAGTTAGGAAAGAGGCAGAGATAGAGTCTGCCTGTTCTTGGGTCACACTGGATATCTCTGGGAGAGCCAGAAATTGAATCTACATATGTTGGTTGAGTTCCATTGAGTCGTGAGACAGTCTTTTCTCAAAATAAAATGTCTTCAGCATACTCATCTTAAAGCTTTTTATGTGAACACTTTTTGGAACACCTGTTTTTCCCCTAATATTTCAATTCCTCCTGTTTTCTTGTCTTTTGTTTCCTAGTTTGCATTAGTATTTAATGTGTAATAGAAGGAACTTGAAACATCACTATGTAAAGGATTGAATGAGGATGAATTTAAATAATAGCTTGAACATAATTAAACCATTCTTTCAAAGACACTACTTTTCTAGATAATCTTTATTGCAATTGCTGTGTAAAACATTTATATGTTTCCATTTATTTTTCATAAATTGGTGCCTATGCAAGTATAGTATGTTATTTCAGATGCACTTATATGAAAGATTTTTTTTCTCTAATTAATGTATTAAAAACAAACTGATAATATCTTAGACTTTAGGAGTTAATTATTTTCTTACTAAAATATTTAGAAGTTGATTATTTTTTCCTTCTGTAGCTTGAAGTTGGTGTGTCTGATCCCTTCTCTCTGCTAGTGATAAATGATAGACTTGCCAGTGATCTCTTCCTCAACAACAGTTTGCTTTTGTGTTGGGGAATTTCTTGAGCAATGGAGGTGCAAAGCCAATCTCTTTTACTGGTTCAGCTTCTGTTTCTACCAGAACTGGCTTTGCACTTCTGCTGCTATGCACAGTGTAGATCAGTTGTGATTCACAAGGCACAAGGTGTTTGGCAGTGCATGGCATGGGCAGTGGTAAGCAGTGCTTATGAATTACAGGAGTATGCTCATGAAGCACATCTGTTTCCAGCCAAAGAAGTTCAGGACAGCTTAAAGTAAATAACATGTATTACAGAGAACTTTTTATTATTTTACTGGTAAGGCTAATGCATATATTCACTGAGGGGAAAAAGTGCCCTTTGCATTTGTTTGAAAATATTTTCTTGCTACTAAGTTTGCCATTAACAGCCTTAACATCTGAGATGTAATGAGAACAATTACATTTCCTCAAAATAGAATAAATGCGGATTAATTTGAATTAATTGTGAAAGAATGAATAAAGAGATTATCCTACAATGAGAGGTGCATGTCTTTGAAACTGGTCTAGCCCCAGAAGCTATAACATGAAAATGCTGTTGAAAGCCAGTATTGGAATGAGCTTCTTTCACACTTCAGCAGTTTTTATTTTCAACACTCTTAATGAAATAGGAAATTTATGTGAAAATCTTTGCTGCTTGGTAGTGGTGGCAAGCTTAAAATGTAACTGACAAGCCATAGGGTGGAACTGAGTGGTTTTCCTTCCTGAAAATTCTTCTTTTCAGTCTCTTACAATGTGAAGTCACTTATTTTGTGAACAAGTGATCTAGAAATATTTTCTGCAGATTTGCAGGAGGTCTTAAGAGACTTAGGAGATAAGCCCATGTGATCATAAAGATCCATACTTCTGTGATAACTTTATGCATTAACTATGTACAAACTCATTATTTAGCTGAATTTAAAAAATGAGGAGTTGGAGGTTGACCTTGATGTCTAATGTATCACCTAATGAGATGTGTCCCCTGCAAAGTAAATAACATTGAGCTGTAGCCTCACTGCAAGATAAATGAGTAGACTGTGTTCCATAGTCTCTAACTCTTCTGCATCAGTCAGTACAATATCTGAGACTCATCATTACTGCTAAAGTTAACTTTCTTAATAATGTTTCTTCTGCTTGCTGATAAAAAATATTACATGGCTGGGTACACAAAAATTAGAGGCAAAGAGAAAATTCTAGCAGAGGTCAACAATAGTATTGTTTTATATAAGAAAGTAATATTAGGCCTTGGTATCCCTTACAGCAAGCCTTTGGACTGGTGAAAGCTAAAATTCATAGTGTAAACCAAACACTTGGATTTATTACGTAAATGGTATATAAAGCTTATGTCATTCTTATGACAGTTGAAAGAAATATTTAATAAATAAAAATAAATGTTTATAATATAGTAAAAATAGAAAAATAATAGAGAAATATAGTAAAAAGCATTGCTTATGCAAGAAAGGACTGGAATGCTGTACAGGGAAGAACTGGAGCACTTGGCTAAGATTTGCATTTAAAAACTAAGAAAATTCCTGTGTCCAGTGATGGGCTATCACTTCGATGTGAAAAAAGATGTAGGGAATTTCCTGGATGTCTTAGTGAAGTGGTGACATTGAAACAGCCATCTGAGTTAGCTCTAAGATAAACATATCTTAAGTAATATGAAGAAGGCTGTTTCCAGGACAAACACAAGTAATGATGCATTTGCAAAAGGCAGTGCTAAACTTTGGAGTCTAGGAGTTCTGTGCCCCATTCTTGTGTCTGTTATTGCATGAAATTTCTTGATATTAGTTGTATTCCCTGCTTAGGTTACTCTTTTAAGGCTGTTTTTGAAAATTTCTGATTATGAGCAGTGGCCATAATGTTCCTACTTTGTGTTTATTGCTCTGCTTGAATGTGTCAACAGTGAATTAGCATTAAAGGGCCTGAGAAAAGCTGTTAATGTAGATTAACCCCTATTCCTCTTTAATCCCTTGAATTTCCGTATTTTAAGATACATCTGAGATGAGCTTGGTTCATAGCTATGTTAAGAAGATAAATACAGGGTGGGAATATAATCCTGTTTTTAAAATATCTTTTTTCTCAGAAAGAAATCCTTTCTATGCAGTAACTGACCTATATGTTTTGTTTTTTTTTTTTTCCAGTTTGTTTCAGATCCTTGTGCCAGCAACCCCTGTCACCATGGTAACTGCAGCAGTAGTGGTGATGGCTACCTCTGTGTCTGTAGTGAAGGCTACGAGGGAGCAAACTGTGA
Source organism: Calypte anna (assembly GCF_003957555.1). Lineage (NCBI taxonomy): Eukaryota > Metazoa > Chordata > Aves > Apodiformes > Trochilidae > Calypte > Calypte anna. The sequence goes on along the minus strand of NC_044255.1, from coordinate 10,281,387 downwards.
GCGCTCATTTCGCAGCCTTCCAGTCTCTGATCGGACAGAGCTGACATCTCCAGGACAGAGCAGAATGGTCTCATCCACCTTGGAACCTGATATTGTTCTTCCTCGTTCAAAAGCAACTGTGATGTTACCTACGTGGCAGCCAAAAGCAGGACAGAAAGTTGTAGATCTGAAATGGGATGAAATAGAGGTGAGAATACTCTGTTTAAATGAAAATGCACAGAAAATAACTTTTTTTTAAATCATTGTTGGGTTCATCTGTGCATTAATTCATGGATGCTTACACGAGAGGAATCAAGATAATGATCTCTGCCCTGACTTAATGTGCCAGTAAAATTAGAGGCAAAAAAGTTGATATTTATTAAAAGTAATGGCCTCAAGATGGCCAACGTGTTGTACTGGGTATTTCTTTGATATAGGGTAATATAGTGACAAGGCGATATTCCATTTTCATTGGGAGTTCTCGTAGGCAATGCCTGGAGAAGACAGCTTTATGTCTTGGAATTCTATCTCCCATATGTATTATTTTACAGTAGAACACACATCAGGCACCAAATATGTAGTTTGGAGAAAGCATTAACGCAGAAACAAAAAATGGTCTGGTTTTATTACTTAGTTTGAATGCCGAGTCATCTCTTCATGGGTGCTCCATATGTCCTGATCAATGAAGGGCATGCCCTTTGCTGTACCATATTTCCTTTGTGTGTCTTATTTATCTATGGTCTGGTATTGTATAAGTAACATCTCTTCCTGGTTTGCATTTTAGGTAGATGTACTAAGCATTTCAGCCAAAAAGATCATTCACAACTGGGTATTTTAGTGGCTCAAATTTACCCTTCTGTGTGTCGTCTTTTACCTGAAATGAGAAATACACAGAGGTTATCAATTGCATCGTTAACACTAATATGGAAATTACTTTTTACCCAATTATAAAATTACTTGTGTTGACAAGTTTTTAATATAGTGTGACGGGTCTTGTATATTTCACAATCTTTCCAGTGTAGCATAATGACCTTCTGTTCTTTGGAATTCACACTGAGTGAAGCTTATCTGAAAGAAAGTTCTGGCAATTGCTAATTCAAGACATTGTCTCTGATCTATATTAAACTAAAGCAAGTTGATTTGCCTGAAGGTTTGTATAGCAAAGCCTCTCTGGTGGAAGTTTCAAGAGTAAAGAGTTAAGTGTTAAGCAGAAAAATACTACCTTTCCTCATAGCTTTAAAAGCTTTGCAAGGCTTTATCCATTCTTGCCCTCCTAAAAGGAAAAAAATAAAGTAACTGTAGGGTTTGTTTGGCAAAAATCTACTGATTTGATCTTCCTTGAGATTCAGAGGCAACAAAGGCAGCTATTATTATGCTGTGAAATTCTTTTTTCTCTTTTTCTTTTCTTTAAACCTGGCAGGTCAACCCATTTTTCAAATTATTCTGTACTGACACCATAAGTGAACTAACATTCTTCATATTCTTTTGTCAGTCTGCTCAGAGAGAAATTTTGCCAGAATCTCTCCAAATGAAAGCTCTCACTGTCTTGCATGAAGTTTCCATGGAAGCTTTTTCAGGAAGTTTTGGGGACCCAAAAAAATGAACACCTGAGAGAAGTATATTATCTGAGAGAGGCATGGGGTGGTTACAGCTGGACATTTTTTTTTTCTGTATTCCTTTAATACTCAGGATATACTTGGCAGTGCTTGTTTAACTGAACTTCTTGGTAATGTATGCTCCAGGCATACAGTTTCATTTCTTAGAGACCTCTTGCTATAAGAAACTAGTCTTTTCCTGTTATGTAGATTAAGGGCTACAAACACAGATCACTAAGAGAAAAATATTCATGTCTGTTGGTTTCTTTAATATCATAGGAATTTATCTTTGGTATCAGCTGCTGAGAGTTTTTTCCTACTTAGCACGAGTTGGTCCAGTTGCAACAAAGATGCCTCCAGCAACTGCCATTTCCTCAGTCCAATGATACTGTTTTGTTACTATTAGCTAATAATAGAAGAAAAAAGAAACCTTTTCATTTATTATACTGGAATAACAGATTCAACAAAGGTGTATGTGTACAAAGTCAGTTGTATGAGAGAAGCAGTACCTTACTCATAATACATTACCTTTGCTTAGTAGCTCTCGAATTTTCAAAGGAAATCAACAGTAATGGTCACATTGTACTGATGCAGACATGGAAGCACAGAGCACTGAAGTGTTTTGCCAGGTGCAGAGCCAGGAATTAGGATGCCAAGCATGTTGAGTCCTAGGCTAGCCTTTTATTTATACCGCAATACTACTGCTCAGATTCAAGCTTTTAGAACTAGTGATTAGAGGCTACTATAAACTTATAATTGCCCTAGCAATGGAGACAACATTTGTTTTATGTGTATTCTTAGTAGATTTTAAACTTTAGTTAAGAGTATGGCTGGATCAGGTGGAAAACCTGGACAATGCTTCTGGTCAGCAGCAATGAAATATACTTGAGGAATAATTCTGCTTAAAACAGAGACCTTTGAGATGCTTTGTGCATTGCTTAACACTCATGCATTTTTTTGCCAAAGTATGCTATGTGTGCAGAAGGAGTCTGAATCAAATCATGGAGGAGAGACCCACTTGAGGCTGCTAAATAGAAATTATAAATTATATATTATAGTTTAGGAAAAACTTAGACATGGAAATGTGTGGAGGCTGGAGGAAATATGCTTGCCCTTCTTATTTTCATATTTTCTTGGAATTCCATCTTGTGATTGACATTGAAGTTAAAGTACTGTAATATGTAGACCCTTGGTTTGACTTAAGACAGCTGATTTGTTTTGGAAGCCTCTATTATTTTTCATTTTCTTTTAGAATATAACATACAAAAATAAAGGAGAATGAAGGAAACAGATTTGGCTAGAAAAAATCCTAACTTTCTTCTAGGATAAAACTGTAACGTCATTACATCTTTACGATATTTGTGTATGGAAATTCCTGTACAAACACCATTCACTTGGTGTGAACATCTTTAGATAATTGATACCCTTTATTGTATTTATTTTCAAAGCACAAAACATCTCTCAATATCAGATGTTTTAGGCTCAATATGCTAAAAAATAATTTATGAAGTTCACACAAATCACAGTTCACTGTTTCCCATTTTGAAGATATGTTCAATGGATAGTCATGAATACCAGTTTTCTTAACATAGTATTATATCCACTTCGGGCAAAAAACACCTTACAGAAAATTGTAGTGTTTGCAATTATATCAAAATAGTAAAGCTCTGCTTGTCTGAATTTATATAGGTGAGTGGGCTCAGGACTTTTGGTTATCCAGAACTGTCTTTAAAAATATATGAATTTTTAATTACTCCTTCAGGATCATCCCATCTGGAAGCTTTTGAGAGTCAGCAAGAATCCTGCTTTATGTGTTTGCTACTTTTCGGTGTTTTGGTATGGAAGTATCTTGACAGTCTTTGGTTACGTTGTAACTTATTCTCCAGTGATCTGCCAGTCCCAGATCTACAGAAGCCCTGGCCAACATCCACCCCCACACCTCAATTTTATTGCTCACCATTACATCATAGGGCATGGGATGCCCCTTCAGTCAGTTGAGGTCACTTGATGCTAAGTACTGATGAGTACTAAAGCAGCCCTGTTAACAACACTGTTTTCATCAAAATCAAAACACAGCCCCTTGCTGTGAAGAAAATTAATTCAAGCCCAACCAAACCTGGTATAGACTAGGTGATTTTGACATGGATTTTGGTGGCCAGATTCAGACAAGAACAGATCTGGCTAATATGGTTACTCAGTCATCCATCTGAGAAAGTATCATTGTGTAAGACCAATTACTGGGCCTGCTGAAACATCTGCCTCTGGGTGTTCCACTGGCATTTGTAATCTGTAACAGAAACACAAAATTTTCAGTACATCAGAATGCACTGCATGCTCTTGGCTTCGATTGCTGACTCTACAAAGTGGCCTTAGTTTGGATGAGCAAAGAAATGTAAACTGCCAGTGATAGCATTTGCTGTTAAAAAAAAAAAAACAAAACCAAGCTGCCTGCAGTTCTGCCATTCTTTAAACTCAGGGAGTGAGACACAAAATAGCTGCAAACATGTGTCCTGGAGGCAGAATGGCTGTATTTTGCAGTGCTCAGGATTACTCTGCCTCTCTCACTCATGGCTCTGCCATGTAGAATTACAAATATCTGGTCAGCTTCCAAGGAAGGTACTATGAAATTCCATGTGCAACAAATATCTTCAGAGAGCTACTTTCAGCACTGAGGCCTGTATATGTAGCCTAGCACAAATGTAGACTTAGTCTGTATGTCACTTTTTTTTAGCCTCACTGAATTAAAGGTTACTACACTTAATTTATCGAAGTAATGAAGACATTCATGTGAAAAGATTGCCTTAGGACCTATGTCTGTATTTCAGCACTTGTTGAATGAAGTGTATATCTTGTTATTCTGGTTGGTGTATAAGGCAGGAGAGTATCGGTACAATTCCTACAATTTCTTCAGAAAAGTTGTAATATGGAAGTGTTGCTCTCTTCTTAGGTAGTGCACCCAATTTCCTTTGCTATCTCATCTATGCTACTGCTATGGCCTGTTGAGATAATCTTCTAGCCAAGTCATTGCTGTCTAGTTAACAGACAGAGGCTGTAGAAATAGGTATTTTTCTGGAGATTTCACTCCTGCTTTTTTAAATCATGATCTTCTTTTAAATCCGTAAAGACTTGGAAAGTCAACACTGTTAAGATATTTGAGGCAGAAATGTAGTTTTTGTTTATTAGATTATCTTTTAAAGAACAAAAGCATTATTTATGTGCAAACATACAAAACATGTATATGAAGAATTCTCTATTTCCAATCAGCAATTTGGTATTTAAGCATTTTAAACTCTAATATAATGAAGAGCAGATTTTCAATATGTGCTACAATGATATAACAGCTTTGTAAGCAGCTCCCATACATACTTTAGGGTCGGGCAGGAACATAAAGGTTTTGTTTTCTTTGGTGTCTATTTCTAACATAGCTGCATTGTTTTTGTTGTATCCGAGTGTTTGCTAAAGAGGTTTCTTGCTGACTTTAAAGTTCTGTACTATTTAATGCTTCAGGGAAATATTAGAAAGGTTGGACATAATTGCCTTATGTGTCATGGTTTTTTTAAGATTGTCTTTTGGTTCTTGTAGATGATCTATTTGTACTTTTTTAACTTAGCCATCCCATTTTTCAAATTTTAAAGAGGAGCTAGCATAGGAATGATCTTTACCTTCTCAAAACTATTTAAGTATATTTTCCAGTGAGTTTTCTTTTAAATACCTCCTACTGTTTCTAGCAGCTTTTGGTTTTAATTTTGAGAGTGAGACTTACGGATTATTTTCATCTTCTGAGTGTCTAATCTTACTGTAATGTATTAGTCTTCATTGCCCTCATTCTTCATTCAGTTTTGCAGAGAGCTCTGTTAAGATAGGAGAGAAACATACTTAAAAATCTTTATATAAATTTCCCACAGCTGTGAAAAAACTGTAATTTCTTTCCCAGTTCAGGTATCAAAGTTGCTTTGTCTCCATAGTACTTGTCTGAAATAGGACACTGCAGGAATAATTTTTTGTTCCTTATGAGAGCTCCTGTTACTTCTTGGGTTTTTTTTTGTCTGATTCAAGTATCATGTTTTAAAATATACACTAATCATCTAAAGCAGTAATACACTAAAACAAGGGGTTTACAACAGATGAAATGTGGTGGGGGCATTTGTTTTTTGTGGTTTTTTGTTTGTTTGTTTTTTTAATTAAATTAGTAAAGCATGAAGTCAGAGTCAATTACAAATGGAATTCCTAGATAGACATACAACATTATAGATTTCTTAATAAAGAAGTCATAATCCTGCATTTTGCCTTTTGCTCTTCAAATCACAATACTAATATTTCCTATATGTTCTCTTCATGCTGACTAACCCTTAGTTCTGATGTGTTTGCATACAAATTTCTAATACAGAATAGTAAGGTGAATTAAATCCTTAAATTACATTTTCTCCTTGTGTTCCAAGGTAATGGATGAAATTGTAAAACTATATAATTACTTTAAAATTGAATGTATTTTCACATATAGTGTAAGACTGTGTAAGAATAGAGATGCTGATTTCTTTGTTTCCCTTTTTTCCAATAGCCATATAGAGTCTCAAAGGATATGGAAGTTTAAATCTTGCCAAATATAAAGGGAATAGTGTTAGCTTTGAATGTTAGCTGCATAATTTTAACTTCCAAGACTAAAACATTGTAGTGGGTACATTAACATTTTTTTTTTTTTAAATTTGAGTGATTACAAATAAATTTGTTTCTCACTACTTTTTTTTAAACTACATGTATTCATATTATATGTGCCAGAGAATTCAGCAATGAATCGAATAGTCTAGACATTTTTGGGAAATGAGAGTGCTAAGTATTTGTCTTGCTTGACTCAAAATCAACTCAGAGTAATAAAAATATTACTTGCATATTCTGGATTTCTTGTTCTTCATGTCTTTACAGGTGTTTCATAGTAATGTTTAAAGTATGAATTTGAATTTTACTTTAATTCACAAATTAGATTCTGGCTTTTTCTTTGATGAATGTTTAATACATGATAGTGTGTCAGGTTGCATTTTCACTTTGACAGTAATGCTGATGTAAAAAGGTTGCATGTATGTTCTAGATGACTGGAAAAATAAGATTGCAAGATCTGCCTCACAATTTGAAGGTGAAGCTGCCTTATTGCTTTTTTCCAGTGTGCTAATTCAGAGGCAAGCCAATGCTGATACCTGAGAACTGCTTAGTTATACTGATTATGATGTTAATGTAGGTGATTGAAAGACTCAATTATGCCACATGAATTATTAATTATTTGAAATAAAGGTATGAATGGACATGGAAATTGTTTGTAAACTATTGTTTGTTTTTATTGTATTGTTTTATTTGTAAACTATTACTGCTTTGCAAGATAAGAATAATTAAGGAGTCTGTTGGATGGTGCCTTGTATAGTGCCTTGATCTAGTTAAATCAGTAACTGATTTCTGTGGCATCACAGATTTGGCAAATACATCCTTTCCCTCTTAGCCATGCTCATAATTTTTTTCCATCACAAAACGCTGTTTTTTTTCTAAGCAACTTTTATTTGTGAAGAATAGAAATGGGCAAAGAAGAGGGATATGATGAAGGTGATGATTATTATTATTTTTAGTAATCTGTCTTTGTGGAGATAATAGATTTCAATATAGTAGACAGATAATATCTGTATTTGCTACTACAAATCAGCTGAAATTTCCTAAATTTATAATACAATATTTTTTGGGTGTGGCAAATGTTAGAGCTTTATTTATTATTTTAAAAGACCACCATTCATCTTTTGATGAAAGCCTATTCATTTTTTTCTAAACCTGGTAATCTTTAAAGAAGATCCTTTAGAAGTTCACACATAAATAAAGGATATTTTTGTTAAAATGAAAAAACCTAATAGGACAGTTATGTGATTTTTCAGAATGTTTGTTCTTGTCATAAATGTTTTAGTTAATGATTTTGGGCCATCCTGATGATTTTTTTAAGATGACTTCTAGGCTGTTAGTGTTATTTTAAAAAATTTGTTCATATTGTCTTTGGTTAGATTTTCTAGATTAGTGTTAAATAAAACTATTTTTGTTTTCAGATAACCCCAGATGTGGCTTGTGGAAATGCCAGTTCCAATACCTCTGCTGGGGGCCGGCTTATCTCCTTTGAAGTTCCACAGAATACATCAATAAAGTAAGAATATTTGTCATAAGTGATAAAATACAAAAATGCTTGGATTTCAGTTTGCCTGGATATTTTAGATGACAGTTTTTCATCTAGGCAGATTCATCAAATATCTAAAAGTATATGAAAGAACTTCAGACCTCAGGCATCAAGCAGTGCCATGACAGATCTTTGCTTGCTGTAGTTTTTCCCTACATATTTAATGTTTTAGAAGATGTAAGCATGTTAACTGTCTCTGGGCCACAAGAAGGCATTTGAAATTTGGGCAGATGTGTTGAACATGTCAGTTGGAAGAAGATATAACATTTCCTTTCTCCTTCATGCAGTGAACACTTTTTTCCTCCCTTTAATCTCAAAATGTGCTAGCTGACAGAATATGTTGTCATTGACTATAAAAATGCATGTATTGTATGAGTTTGTATTTGCTTTGGGTGTGTGTCATCATCATCTGTGGAAATCTTTGTGTAGGTCCATTTCTCAAATATTGGTATTTATTCTGTGTTACTCACTTTTCAAACTCATGCTATTTCAATCAAATCCTTGCTCTGGTACTTTTAATTAGCAGAATCTGACTTCCTAGAAAGATCTGATTCTGTCAGATGGGACGAGACATTTCTGTATTGGAAACTTTATTTCAAATAAAAAACTGCCAACATAGTTCTCTGGCTCACAGCTTTACTGCAATTTTAGAGTTAGATTTTCCCAAAATAGCCTGCTTTTCTCATACTATCATCTTATCTTTCAGAATCCCAGCTTTCAGTTAAAAAGGGCCATGGTCTCAGGAAAAAACAAACTGATGCAAGCAGACAAGCTGCAGACAGTTTGGAGCAGTGACTGCTAAACGTGGGAGCTGTCCTATTCTTCCCACGGGATTTGAATCACGCTCATTCATCAGCCTTTAAGTCTAACTCAGGGAGAGATCTGCCAGTGTACAGGCTGGAATCTGTAAGCAAATGAGTGTCCTGTCTCAGAATCAGGACTAAGCTGTTTTTTGTAGGTTCTACATCTGTCTTTAAGACACTTGATGGAGACACCTGATTCTAAAGGAATTTGTAGAGTACACAGTTGTTTTTTGTAATCTTTATACACAATATATTTTAGTAGTGTTTTGTTTTGGCAGTTTATCTGAGTAGGTTAGTGCAGCTTGATACCAATCTTCGTCTTATGCTATTTCCTATGTTAAAAGGCCGAAGAAATATATCTGGTTTGTCTGTGAAAAGAATATAATTTCAGTTTAAGGATTTTACTTGTTCTTGCTGTTTTGATTGTCAGCTGTGACCTAAACTGTGAAACTAGATGCTATTATGTTCTAAACGGGATGGTGGTCATCTCTGGAGGTAGTGATGGGGGGACCTCTTGAAGAGGTCCCAAAACACTGTCAAAAATTTTATTTGGAGGCCTGTTTTCAGCAGGAGAGTATTATCAGTTTTCAGCAGTTCGATTCAGTTTTGTTTGAATTTTTGGAGCATTGTTTAAACTGACTGGGGTGTTATTCAGAGAAAATGAATGCAAATGTTTGGGAACTTGCCAGAAACATGACAAGTTTTTATTTTTTTCTTTATGGAAGTGAGTAGGAAAAAACATTCTGAGGGGAAAGAAACACTGACATCAAGACAGTGCTTCCTTGTGGGGCTGACAGTATCCACTAAGTTGTGGGTATTACTTTATCCAATCTGTCAATATTCAGGAAGGCACCATGGACTTGGTGACCTTGGGAGCATTACCTGACTCATTTGGTTTACAAGAACAAACTGTTCTGAACCTCTGATCTGGCACGTGAAACAAATGGGGATTTCTACCAGGATCCATCTCCCTGTATTGAACAAATATTGAATATTCTTCAGTAAAGAATAGGGCTGGATGTACTTCAGCTGCAAAAAATGAGGTAGATACAGAACAGAGCTACTCTTCAAAAAGGCATAAATACAAAGTCTTAATAAGGATGCTTTACTCTTATGTAATGTTTACGTGAAACTCGTCTTGGGCACTGAGATTGTGTCCTTCAAACATTCTAAATGAAGACTCTGTATGATTAAATCTGCTATTAAATAGACTATTATGCAAATCTTAATATTGAAACATTTTTTAATTTTTGTGGACCTTCACTGGCCTTTTCCTGGTTCCGTACTTCCTACACTTAGGTTTTCCTTCTTTGTTAGTAAGCCTCTGTTCTGCAGTGATGTACTTCCAAAACAACACCAGTTGTCTCTCCTTAACTATACTTATTGTTTATTTTCTCAGAATAAGGCAAGATGCTACTGCTTCTCTCATCCTGCTATGGAAGGTCACGACCACTGGATTTAAACAGTGTTCACTTATTGATGGCAGAAGTGTCACTCTTCTTCAGGCCTTAGGTGGACTTGTTCTTCCTGAAGAAATGCTTGCATTAGGAAACAACTACTTTATTGGTGAGTAACATGCTGACTTTGTTTATCACCTCTAGGTGACAGATGATGGTTTACCCAACATTTAGAGAAATAGAGATAGTTCTAGTTATTTAAGGTGCCACTAAAAAGTCTAGATGTGATATTGGGACTTCGCTTTAGACATTGGTTCATCCAAAGCAGACAAGAAGTACACTAAATTCTTATACAAGTGGCATTATTCAGTTTGAAGTCTCGATGGTGATTTTTGTCTGGATGCTTTAAATGATGCAAAGTATTTTAAATATTCTATTTTTATCAACTGTAAAGCCTTTGGTAAATGCTACAGTAAATAATTCTGAATGTCTGAGGTGTTTCTGTGTCAGATACTTTATCATAGGATACTTTGTGAAGAAGCTTAAGCTGGCAAACAGTAAACTTGAAATTAATTACAATTAAAAATAAAATAGAAAACATTATTTAGCAGTATTAATTTGCCCTGCTTCTAGTTTTGTCTGAGTAAATATGAAAGTATAGAAATATAGTAAATTTTAAATGTTAAAGATCTTTGAAAGAGTGTAATAAAAATAGCCTGATATGTTATTTTTAAGTGTATGGGAAATAATACTGGTTTAATGAAGTCTTTATGCACCAACACAGTAGACATAATTAAACTGAGGTTTCTGGGCAAATGGTTTGTTACACCAATGACATGAAACCAAAGTAATTCTTATAACAGAATTTATTGTAATCTTCTTGAAATACTGTGTATCTTACAATGAAGTGCAAGCTGTCACAAATTGTAACTTAGAAACTTCTCATGCTAATAAATATAAAATTAAAAACATTCTGATGCAGAAACACTGAGCCAAATTCCATGTATCTAGTACAGGGAAAACCCTAGTGCAGTGGTATAGTGCCATGTTTTCTCCTTTTCAAGCTGTGACTTAGTGAAAATATTGCTTTGAAGTGTGTTAGTGAAGTACCAGCAGCAGTTGTTTCTTTTAGTGACTTTTTTTTTCCACATAATTTTCCAGTTCCTTTTATTTTCTTTATGGTTTACTTCCTTCCAAGATATGTAGTTTTGGATTATTTTTCCTTTAATCTAGTTTTGCATTTCATTTGGTAGAGTTAAAACTTTCCTTGTGTCTTCCTCAGGAATAAATCTTTGTGTTTGCCTTGTGGTAGGTAACATATGATATAAAACAGGTAAAAACTTGATGAAGACTGGAAATTTTTTAACTTTTATGCACTCATGAAAGTACCAAGAGGCACAACTTTGTTTGTAAGCTCCCAAACAGAGGGCCGAGGTTGCTCTGTGAAGGCTCCATAGAGCACAGACTATTAATTTTGATAATGAAATTAATATTGTCTTACAGTTTCATGGTTTGTATTGTCCTACTTGTCCCACTGTAGCTGTCTTTCTATCTCTGGGATTTTGACTTTGAATATTACTGTGTGCGAGGTAACATGAGGTGAAGATACATTTTCCTTGATGAATGTAAAATGAGGTTTAGTTCATAAAAGTTTTTTCTTCCTTGTTTCATACAGTACAGGTTTTTTGAGACCTCTTATTTTACTTCCATCTTTTCTTTTTGATACTTTCTTTGGTCTTTCTTCTTGATTTACTTATAGTGAAATTCTTTGTAGAATTTTCCAGTTGTAGTGTAATTTGATTTATGTAAAGAACATGAATCATAGGTGTGTAGTCATGGACCAGCAGGGAGACACCAATAATAGAGTGATACATCATGAATAAAAGCAACTAAGTGCTTAATAAAGATGAATGGAGCTATAGCGCATTTGAATTTTTATAAATCCTATTTATTTTAGCAAATGGATGGGTTCCCTGTAGTGCTTTTGATAGGAAATGAATGTGAAACATTCCTTCTGCATATCTTTTAGTCCTGAAACTTTGGAACTCAGTTATGACATAATAAAATAATGAGAACTCAGCTGTCATCTGGCGTAAATTATTTTTATGGCCTTAATTTAGTTATAGCTTTTCCCAGAATAATTTCCTCTTATTAAAACACAGCAGCAGAAAAGAATAATAATAAACTAAGGAAACTGAAACATGACTGTTAGTTTAAAAGTGATTGTGACCTATCAACATTTTTCGTAAGAAATAGGAAATGGAGTAGCCTTTGGATTTTCTTCTCAGTTGTATGGAAATCATCTGCTCACTTTCTTACACTAAAGTGGAGGTCTTGAGTAGAAAACTTAAAAAGGAACTTGGACACTTCTTGCGAAAAATGCTGGCTTTTATCTGACTTCAACTGAAATACACCCTTCTGAATAAAAATCATTAAATATTGACTTCTTTGCATTTGACCCAATGTATGGAAATGATTTCTGAATGTGATTCACCTCATTTATATATTTAGTTTTCAATAATAACTTTTCAATAAGATCAGATGACTAAAGCTTTTTCTTTTAGACAACTTTTCAGAGATTTTAAAGGATTCTTTTCTGAATTGTTGAATTCTACAATTCTTTTATCTTGTAAAAAATTTCTAATTATAACTCTAAAAGAAAAGGGGAAGATCTGAGTGGTTTGGGTGTTTTTTCATGTTTCTTTTGATTTACATCTTGAGTCACTTCTCACCGTGTGCCTCCAAATTTTTTTTCTTAGCAAGGTGTTTTAGTTACCTCTTGCAAGCCTTTCTGAATAAGATGATTATGTAAAAAATAAACCAGGGAAATATTATTTGTTTTGTTTTACCTTATAGTGGAAAAACCAAAGTTATTTACACAACATTGAAAAGACTCAAAAGTTGGCAATCATGTACTGATTTGCTGATCATAGGATTCAGGACACAATGTTTAGAGGTAGAAAAGAATCCTGTTGCTGAGATCTAAACCAGACCCCTTGGTCATGGTGCTGCCTCCCAACAGAGAGAGTGCCTGCACTGGATGAGAATGAAGGGGGTGCAGGAAGGGGAAGTGTGACACAACTAAATGAGCAATCTGTCTTCTGTAATGAGGTTTATAAAATGGCTGCTGCTTTGGCAGACAGTCTTTTGCAGAGCTGGAAAAGAATTGTGATGCTGTGATTAGACAACATGGTTATTGAATTAGAGCACTTACATCATTTAACATTGATACAGAAAAATACCAGTTCTGTGGAGTGCTGTAGGTGGATATTGAGATTTGCAAAAGAGAGAGTTGCAAAGTAGGAAGTAATTCATAATTTTTAAACAAGAGATGACAATAAAGAGGTGAATATTTAAAACATAATAATGGAAAATCTGCCTTTTACTTCAAGAGAGTTATAGTTTCACAATATTTATCTCAATGTTTTTTTACGTAAACGAGGGACTCTTGCATAAACTATTTATCATATTAATAAAATATCCTACCAGTATTTGTTTTAATTCAGGATATTCATGTCTTTGTGCAATTAATAATGGAATTAGAATATTTGAAAATAGCAACTGCAAAACTATACCTTGGTACAGTCACCCACCTATCCTTCATTGTGATATATCTTGAAAGTTTGAAACACAATGAAAATTATTTCACAAATCTGAAAACGAGATAAGAGTACAATGATGCACTGCTGGTTTGTGCATGAATGTTAATAGGTTACAGCTATGACCCTATGGTGAGTTGAAAGTGCTTGTTACTTATTCGGGGAATCCGATCCCTGCAAAATGCTGCACTTCCCTTTTTCAGGGAATCATGCACTACATTTGGGAACATGCACAAGAACATGTGTATCTTTTTCTATATCTGTTTATTGCAAGTGCATAAGGTTTAATAAACTGCTTAAAGAATGCTCTCTTGAGATAATGCGTTAGCATTTTCCTTCAGAAAATAAATTAGGCCTTTCTGAAGGACTCTGAAGGACATTTCCATCTAACACAGCAACTCCCCAAAATTTTCAGTGATTCGCAGCTTGCATCTTTTTTATTCAAACATGCAATCACACTCTGATCCAAAACTGGAACAGTTATTCTGAAAACACAGCCTGCTATAGAACTAGTGACAAAAACAAAACCAACACAAAATAGAACCATTAAAAATCTCTTTATGTGCTCACATTTAGAAGTTTTATTTTCGCTTTATGCCATCTGTTTCTTCAGGAGTCAGTTAATTTACCTCAGCACTAATATACCTGTTTACTAAGGCAAAAATTCTGTCCATACTTTGTGACTCAAAAGATGCCCCTGTGGATGTCAGACTTGCAGTCAGAGGTGATTTCATGGTTTCCAGTCTACTTGGTAAGCAGTATGAGTATGCCTGTCCTGGTGTACAGTTAGCAAACTTAATAGTCCAATTTTGCTAGTAATCATAGCCATCATATTACTATTTTTTTTGATGAATTTGTAAATTGGATAATAAAATTTTATACTGTGTGATTATTCCTTCAGATTTGAGAAATGTTTGTTTTGAGGTTTTGGGCATAACACAGAGCATGAAGTTGGCAGTGCTGACTGCATGCAACCTATTTCTCTCCTTTATCAACAATATTAAAAAATGCAATTATGTTTTCAGGTCTTTCTCATGGCTATTAGGATATAAACTCTGTTAACAGAACCTGCTTCTCATCACCTTCCATGATAAAATAGTGAAAAAATTGCTTTTATGCCTACTGCTGAAGCTGTGATGATGGGAACTCTTTCAGAAAAACATTAAAACAGGCATTTGGGCTTTAGTATTTTGCCTGCATTTCCCTACAGGTAATATGATAAAAGCTTTTGTATCTATATGTGTATATATGAAAAATACTGATGCTATTCAAATGCCAGCACCTTTAGGACAGCTTGCTTGAATCCCACAAAATTTCATTTTGCTTAAAAAGGAAAATTAATGCTCGGTTTCTGGAAAAGATAGAGATCTGATGCATTCTAAAAAGCATGTGAGCCCTATGTGTATGTGTACAGAAGGGATAATATTTTCCTATCCAAAATGCTCTGCTGGCTTTTCTAATGCAACAAAGTACTGATAACTGATAATCTCTCCTAAGCAGTTACTTCCTCCCTTGATGCTCCTTGGGCTATTTAATGGATATTCTTCCAGCATCTCATCACACATTAACAAGTGGTCACTTCTATTATGACCACAGGTACATTAAAAATGAAACTTAGTATAAAAAATACTACATTAAAAATAAATATTCTAGAGAGATATTTTGAAACAAATTCTAACTCTCTAGCAAGTTGCAACTTTTTTTTATAGCCACATCATCAAGTTAATCTAGCTTTAAAAAGTTGCCGTGTGCCAGCTGAGCATGTCCATGAGCTCCTAGCCCGTGGCATGTGTGCAGTCATTTGCCTGAACCCTTCTTCACTCTGAGCTGGATTAAACCCCATGGCCTCACACGTGCCCCAGGTGGAGCATTTGCATGGTTCTGCTGCTCAGCCTACACGCAGCACCGTGTGTGCAGGGCTGGTTGTTCAAAGCAGCCTTCCTGGAGGGAGAATTTAGTGACTACTGCTCCAGTTAATGGGGTTTTCATTTTTATGTGTGCAGTTGGCCTAAAAAGGACCTGTTGTAGGCAACATTGAGTCCTGTGCTTACCTGAAAAGATGTCCCCGAGGCTTTGGGCATAAGAGCTAACCTTGCAGAAAATGGCCATTTGGTAAACAATAGCAGCAGCAGAAGGATGAACAGTGTAAAAAATTCAATAAAGTGTTGATTTCAATGACTTTTTTAAAAAGAGGGCCTTATGAGGCAAAATGTTAAGTGTTCAGCTCAAATTGAAACCATTACGAAGAATGCTGTTGGGGTATATAGGAAAGGGTATGATAAAAATAAATTTACTGCTATTCCATGATCAAGTTACTTGTACCTCGTTTCATATATAAGTAGATGTAAAGATTGGACTATTTTCATCTTTAATATATTAAAGGTAGTATCTTTAAAAAGGTATTTTAACTCTTTAGAGTTGTCTTTAATAAGTAAATTATTAAGAAATAATAGTTATGCACTACTACTTCCAGCAAGTAACAGTAGGAAATTATTTTCCTAGTTTATCTTTGGAGGTTCATCCATTCAATTTTTTAATTCTTGGTGAAATACCTATTGTTTCTTTTTAAAATTTCTGTTTCTTCACAGTCAAAATACTTTTAGTTGATCACATGGTTGTTTGCACTGTGACATCTTGGGCAAATTGCTTAACCTTATCTGTAAAATAAAAAGTGCTTTGAGATCTTCAGCTAGTAGTGTAACATACTGTAAAGTGTATTTCAAAAGAATGGTAGCCACTCATAAATCTTAAAGTTGTAGCAGTCACTGTAGATAAATCTGATCTAACTTTGCCATCCTATGTTCTGCAGCTCCCCTTCTTGCAGTCACAGCTCTGTCATTTGTATTCTACCACACTTTACTGCTTTTGTGAGGTGTAGCATCAGAGATTCTGGTGGGCTATATTTGTGCCCAAAATAGATCACTTCCAGCTTGGCAGCTTGAACATGTTGATAACATAATGAGAAAACAGTGATACAGAAAATCTATTGGAATCTTTTAGATTAGTGAAGTCAGCTAGTTTTTCAGTTCAGAAATAAATTTTAACTGTCAGTCCTGCAAAACTGAGCTCCAGCTTGAAAGCCAAGCTGTGTGCTTTTTCACTCCAGAGTTTTAGTAATAATCTTCTGACACCCAAATTTTGCTTTGTGTCACACCTGTGTAACTCTGGCACTGTCAGCCCGCCTGTGATAGCATTGCAAAGATGTTACTGAGAATATAACTTGGCCAGCAGTACATTTATCTGTTTCACTCTAATGGTGATTATGTCTGAGAGGAAAGTTATACATCTGATTTTCAGAGCCCAGGATGAGTTTTCGGTGTTGTTAGTGAGGGAAGAAAACATATTTGCTTTTAAACTGAATATGATATCTATTTGGAGAAGAAAAAACAAATGAAGAGAAGTTTTACAGTCACTTATCTCCAACAACAATATTTTAAAAAAAATTACTGTTTCATCTCAATTGTTGAAAAATAATGTACTGGAAACAGTTCTTCAACTGATTCTCACTAAAATCTATATATACTTTCAAAAGCAGTATCTGACCAAAGCTTCTGTGACAAAGCACAGTAAGCATTTTAATCTATATAGAATTTGGGAGAGCTATGCTACTTATAAATAGTGCTATTTGTGGGCAAAATAGCACTTTTGTTATTGCAGCTGTATTTTTGTATCCCCAGTTGCCATGCTGCCTAGCAGTATCATCAGATAATCATCTCAAATATTCTTTCTTTGTAACTATCCTGTGGTAGTGCTGGCACAGAACTACTGCATCAAGATTGTGACTGTCATTTACTACCTGTTTTTAATTTCTTGTTTTCTGCTCATATATGATAACCATACCAAGGCAAACTAGGAAAGGATTCCTGACCCACTTTTTTCAAATTCTTTAGAACAGTAGTAGTGTCAAGATACTGAGTTTTGATAGGCCTTAATGACCCTGACCACTAGGGTCATAGAAAAGGTGATAAACTGTTGTCTGTTTACAAACTGTTGTAAATCCTCTCCTATTTCAACATATAAAGGTAAATTTGCACAGTCAGGTGCATCATCAAATATCTTGCATTTCTTCAATTTTTAGGTCTTTAAAATGAGTTGAACCTAACATCCATGAGTGAGTGGAAGAATTGAGCTTTCTTTGATTTTATAACTGAGTAATCACTATTTGAGAGTGTGATACACTGCCATAAGAGTTAAATTGGTTTGTGTAGTTAAATTGAACTTACTACTTTATGTTTAGCTCAAAGAAGGTACTTATGCATAGTGATGATTAGATTAGTATAGACCCATGTGATTGTCTTCATAGTCTTGAATGTTATGTATACCATATGGCACAAGGATAGGATGAGTGCTTTCAACATGAAATAATCTTTGGATAAAATTTGGACATAAACAGTTTTAGGAGAATTCAGGTCTCCCTTTGTCCTTTTTCTGGTGAGTACTGTAGCAAAATGTAGTTATTTTCTTATTTTCCTAGCTTTCTTTCTTTAAGATATTCTTACATCTGCAAAGTCCAATGGCAACAAAAGAAAAGGTTGAACATGCTGACCACTTCTGTTTAGCTTGCTGGATTATGTTTTCTCCTGTGATACAAGAGATGTGGTCAAACAGAAAATTTCTCTTGGATTGTTTTCTATAACTTTCCAGTATCTGTGAATGAACTAGCAGACATACTTACATAATATCTATCAGGCCACTAAGACTTATAAGCTATGGGTTAAGATGTTCTTATAGCCACATTGTTTCTGGAAACTGAAATCAGGTCTGGTTGTACTATAGCTTCATTATGCTACTACATGACATGAACTCACCCAGTGCCCCTGCTTTGCTCCTGATGACTGCTTTTCACCCTTTTAGATATATCCCAGCTTTGCATTTTCCAAATAATGAACTGACTGTACAGCGGGAGTGGGGTGGAGAAATGACATTGTCTTATTTTGGGTCCTTTTTTCCTGCCCATTACACTTACTAATGCCCTTACTGCCAGGGTTTATACTGCGCAGGGAAGTTATAGGCACTTAGTGTCCTTGAGAACTCTGCTCTTTTGCAAAATGCTGAGGCTGACTACTGACCCCAAAAGTTTTTGGAGTGGGAAAGTGTTAAGAGAGAAAAAGAGAACAGATAGAAACTGATAGACATCCCACTGCTGTCTCATTTCCTTGAGAAACTAGGCTAAAAATAAGTTGAAAACCTGGGGATTGATGCTTCATTGTGAGTGCCCAAACCCCTTGGCAGTTGTTCTCTCTCATTTAAGAAACCTTCAGATGGACTCAAAGACCTACACTTTTGTGTAGAACTTTAATGCAGGGAACAATTATTGTATTTGCACTGTGAAATGACAATCTTGTTTCAGCCACACATTAGTATTGGAATAGAGAGAAAAACATTTGAGGCATTTGCAATAGGGGACCATTTGTGGGTGTAATAACACTGAGTGCATATCAAGAGTTAAGATTTGTAGGTGAGTCTTTTATCTTCCATTAGTGTTATATTCAATGGGATAACAATCTGAGTTGGTGGCCTTTGAGCTTCAGTCTTCTTTATTGTGACAGTTCACAATGGACCAGCTTGCTGACCTCAGTCTTCCATGCAAAGAAGGAAGATATTGTTCAGAAATGGGACTTGGAAAGGAAGCAAATCTGTGTAGTCTAGAAAATCCACAATCGATGTATGAGTAGAGGAAATATGAAAGGTGTGATATGACCTTGCTGACAGCATCTGGACTTGATGACTACTCTCATCTTTTATTTTGGCTTTATTCCTTATTTTTCGTTCTAAGCTTTCTTGATGAGAGAGAAACGGGGGTATAAATGCTCTATGCTCCCAGGCGTAAGTAGATGAAGCTGCCAGGATGGAATGAGCTGTAGTGTATTTTACCATGCCAAAGAAATAATGCTGGAGTTTCTCAGACTATCAACTATGTGTGCACAAAGCTTAAAAATGCTTCCTCTGCAATCTGAATGACTACTTACATCATATGATGATTTGTTAGATTTTTACAATTTTTTCCATGGTATTACTGTAAATAGCTCAGCCCTGAATTCTTCAACTTAATATGGGTTGCTGTCATTGTGTTTTAACTAGTTTTAGAGCACCAGTGAGGTTAAACCAAACAAAATTGCCTTTTGCAATAAACAGCTGAAATGTTTTTCTCCAGACCCTAGATGGTGGGAGCTGTAAACATCTTTCTGTAATTATTCTTCTGTCGGGAATGTAAAAATAGCTTAAAACTCACTGTAGTTCTGTTGTTACAGGAACTGGGGAAGAAATTAATTGCTGTGTTATGACCCGAGTTGAACAGGGAGTCATATTTAGATATTGAACAAATTTCTTCTAATCTTAAAACCTCGAGATCGTAGAAAGTTGTATGAACTTTATATAGAGTGAAAATAAATAGCTGTAAATAGCTATGTTTTTATTTTCCTAGTCTTTGGTAAGTAGGTGATAATTAGAAATTACAGGAAAAATATGTGGCTTTCCAGTGAGGAAAAAAGATTTTTTTACAGTGGTTTGCCTAAGGGCTTTTGATACCAAAATAGTAACAAGATTCAAAGAACAAAGAAGGTTGATTTAATATCCCTATAGGGAACTGTCCTGAAGAATATGTAACAATCTGCTTCAGACAAGCAAATGTGAACCCAAAGACATTTCCTAAATACCACATTCTTCCAAGCATTCACGTATAATTGCATGACTGCCAGTGACAATTGCATTCAATTGTTAAAGGAAATAATTCTGGCTTCATCACTGAACAGATAGGTAAAAATGGAATGTATGTTAAGGCCAGAATAAATTGGCTTGCTTTATAGAGGTCAGCAGATTACAATAATCCTCACTAGCCAAAACAGACCGTTAGGCATTTGGAGCTATACCCAAAACATATTTTTATCTGATCTTTTAGAATACTCAGCTAACTCGCAGATGCTATGCTCACGCTGATGACATCTATGTTAAACATGAGATTTTCCTGCTTGGGAGCTATTGTTTAGGGATCATTGTTTCAATCTTAGACAACTATTATTAAAAGGATGTAGTATTTTAGAAAATGAAATCTGAAACTGAAGAAAGATTTTCTGTGGAATGTGTAGTTTCATGTGCTGAAAGTAATGTTTAACAGCAGTTCTGGAAAAAGAATTCTATCTGACATTCAGAGTGTTTCCTGAAACTTTGGTATATTGCTGTTGATTATAAATACTATCTTTTTAATTAAAAATATACTAATCTTTTAATTCTTGACTGAATTTTGTGCTATTTCCAGTCCAGCAAGAAGCTGGACAATGTCTATGAAGTTCCTTTGAGGTTTAGGCTGTAAATGGATTCTAGAATTAAAAGTGAAAAGCATTCTATGTTGAGCACTTCCTGTGACTATTTACTGTAATTATGTTTTTAAATTAAGGATATCTAGATTAAAAAAAAAAAGCATCAGTTTTTACTTGAATTCTGTCCCTTTTAATATCTTAAGAAAAGTGTAGTCCTGCAATGCTTCTGTGTCTGTAGCTTTCCATATTGATACCACATAGGCCCTTAGAAGTTTACCTGCATTAAGGATGGTGAAGGAAAATTTAAGTCTGATGATTACTGGAAGAATCTTTAGGGAGTTTGTACATACATTCTGCATACAGCATACACATTACTAAACCCACACTTTTATGTCACATTTATTCTGTCAGAAATTCCCAGTACCAAACAATTAATCGATGCCTCACAAGGAAGGGCTGTAGAAGTTATGGCTGTGCTGGAACAATGCAGTAACAAATGAAGTATAGGAGCTGGGTATATGGGTTTTGATGTGTATTCTGACTTCATTTTCTATGTCATGGGCTGTGTATGTCTGTGTATGTACCTCATCTTCTCTGTTGTCCTTTATTTCATTTTCCAGATACATCTGTTTGAAATATGGGTGATAGGGTTGTTGATATGCTCCAGTGTATTTTAATAGCTTGCAACCAGTTGGGTTTTTTTTTGTTGGTTTTGTTTTTTTTTTTAATTCAATGTAATTACAGGTCCTAGCCAGAGAGATTCATGTGTTTTCTTCCTTATTCTTCTTTCATGTTTTGTTCATCTGTACCTGGTGTATCACCTTGTGAAGCGATAAGATCAGGCATTCAGTAATACTTTTATTGCAAATAGACAAAGAGATGCTGTCAAGCTGTGTATGTATGTTCTCACAAACTTCATAAAATGTACAGCCAAAAGGATTGTCCATCTGTTACAATTATAATGCAGTTTATGATCTTTGTGCTATTTAGCTCTGAAGAAACTTTTAGAAATTAATTTACACATTTTTCTCCACCAATTTTGATAATATTTGCCATTTAAAAATGTGAAGATAGTAATAGTAATCGTAGTACTGCTAATAAAATATTGTTTATAATAAATATTCACATTGTAACCTTTTTTTTTTTTTTTTTTTTTAAGGATTTTTGAATGATTCAGTTACTAAATGTATTGTGGCTCTACGCTTGACTGTGATAGTGAAAGTCAGCACCTGCATGCCTGTGGGAAGCCACTCAGATAACTTCCAGTGTTCAGGAAAAGGAAAATGTATCACCAGACCAGATGAGGTAAGGTGAACTTACCAAGATATCCCTGGAGTGTGAAAATTCAACGACCATATAAATGCAATTGTACTTGGTCCTCGTGAGTGCCAGCACCTTGCTGTCAGTATATGAGAATATCTCTAAATGAGATGAGGAGCTTGTGATGGGCATGTGGGATCCACAATCTCCATACCAGTGAGTTCCAGTTTGTAGTCTTTAACCTTCTTTTGGTTTTGGGTTAGATTTATTCTAGTACTTACCTTTCCATGTCTCAGTAATTCCTCTCAGAAATCACTGATCAGAATAGTAGAATTATTTGAGCATAATTTTGAGAAGAAACAGAATAGAGTAAATTGGCAATGTTTTCAAGTTTCCCTGTATGGCTTTCTCCTTTATATAATGCTACACTGAGAGATTACAATAGCAAAAGCAACTCCACTGGTCACAATGCATTTTTTTGTGACATCTAGTAACAGGAGAAAATAAAAACCAAATCTGTCAAAATTGCAATCTGTATACTGTTTTTACAAAGCTTGAATAGCCTTCTGTGGGTAAGAAGGTACAGAATATTCTCTGTTGATTTTATTTCATGGATTAAAAGACTTTATTAGTATTCCTTTGAGACATAAAAGCAATAGTAACTGTTGAGTAAATATTAACAGCTGTGAGCCTGCTGTGAGCACAGAAAAGTTTGGCATATTTAGGGAATTTACTGTTAGTTCATCTGCTGCCGCTTTCTGATTTAAATTCTCAATAAGCATGCTTGGAGAGAAAAATGACATTTTGAATTGTAACAACAGTAATTATTTTGCTCCAGTAATCTATATATGCATGGCAGTGCTAACATCTGAAATAATTAGTATCTGTTTTATTTCTCAAAAATGAAATTTTAAAATGCTTGAGGTCATGGTTGAACATAGAAGATGCCCTTATAAGTAAGTGCTACCCTACCACACCAGCTGGCCTGAATTCAAATAAATTATTAATTCAGATAACACTGTCCTATTTCATAGTCCAGTTTAGTTTTTCTGCTCTGCTATATTTAATACTTTTTCATAAATTCAACATTTTGCATTTAATTTATGTAAATAATATGTTTAACTTTACTGTATCTAACAGCATCTCAAAATGGTGTCTTTTTCAATTTTTTGTCGAGAGTTACAGTCTTTGAGAAGTCCTATTTGCTATTTTCAGATAGTTTGTTTTTATGACTATTTCTTTTATTGCATGTCATCTGTCACAAAATTAATAAAATTACTTGTTGTGCCTATGCAGAAGTTTTAATGCTTTTCTGTGTTAAGGAAAATGCATATATGACATTTAATAATTGTCCATGCCTTATAAACCTTTTAAAATAATATATAAACTGCAAGTAAAACATAATCTTGTAAAAGAACTGGCTTAATAGCAAGAAGGCAGAGCTATTCTGACAACCAAAAGAAGAGAAATCAGGATTTGTGCACCTCCACGTGTTATCTCGACAGTGAAAGCTTTATATTTTAAAAGTAATGATAGTGATTACTTCTTCCATGCATATCTAGTGTTTTGCTTTCCCTTGAAAATGGATAGGAAAAGTTTAGAATTGTTCATGTCTTTCCACCTGTTCAATATCTGAACTGGAGTTGTAACAAGAAAATTTATTAAGGTGGTGTTTTGGATGCAATATGCACTAGGCTGGAGTTGATGACATCCCTGTGGCTGAACCTGTGAGACTTGGAAATCATGTTAAAGTCCATTTTAGAAGAAGCAGCTGTCAGTTCAAGGCAGTCAGAGAAGTGGAATTAGCAGGATTCTCAGTATGACTTATCTTCAAATAAAATTTTAACTTCAGAAATGTTATTGCTTTTTATTGTCACTGTCACAAAGTGCTCATGAGTTTCCTAGAACTTGAACAGATGAGGATTGTCACCAGCAATCATCTCGAGTGCTATCAAACAAACCTATGCCGGCTAGCATGATGCACCAGGGTAACTCACTAAAGCCTCAGATACAGTGTTTCCAAATGTAGCTAATTTATGTCCAGCTTCCTACTCCAGGGAGGATAAGAATGACATGTTGTCTGTTCATCCACAGGTTTTTTTTTAAATCTGTCAGTTTTCTGTGCTCTTTTAGCCTCTTAGCTGCAATAGAACGTCAACAAGGAAACTGATTCAGATCCAGCAGCACAGGTAAAAAATAGAAGGTGCATATTTCATTAATTAGGATGTTTTTACCATTGTTTATTTTAGCTTAGGTGCCCTAAGATGTCTTGGTGATTTCCATTAGGATGGAGCACCTTTTTTTGTTTGTTTGTTTGTTTTCCAGAACCAAAACTTGAATTTTTTTTTTTTTTAGGTTTACAACATGCCCTTTGTAATTTACTGTTTGTTTTAATCTCTAATTCTTTCTGTTGAGCACAATCTAGTCTTGCAGGGTGCTAAGCAAATCCTCAGAAGAATGCATAAAAGCCCTAATACTGTGAATAAGCCAAGAGCTCTGCTGGCTGTAGTCATTGCTTCCAGTGCCAAGAAGATTAACAGTTGTCTTTGTGGCTTCATAGTTTTATTCCAAATCTAGTTTAATATAAAAGAATGTAGTAAGACATCTGCTTAATGGGAAAGTTAAATGTAATTAACAATCTGCAGTGATGCAAGTGCAGTGGCATAC
The DNA here is from genome assembly GCF_003957555.1 of Calypte anna. Taxonomy (NCBI): domain Eukaryota; kingdom Metazoa; phylum Chordata; class Aves; order Apodiformes; family Trochilidae; genus Calypte; species Calypte anna. Next base: position 10,256,635 of record NC_044255.1, on the reverse strand, counting down.
TGTTATCTGTGGAGTGCATAAAGCTATAAACAAATGAATTAATTCTGGCCTAACCTGGAAGTCTTGCCCAATATTTTACTCATTCCTTACTGATACATAGCTTGGCTTCTATTCAGCCAGATGCTTTCTATGGAGTGTGGATATGAAATGGAAAGCTTTAGTGGCAGAGTTTCTTTTTCAATTATTGTTGCTTTCAAAAGGAACATAAAATTCACCACTTTGAAGAAAGTTGTGTGCAGTGAAGTGATGCTGAGTCAAAGTGCTGCCTTTTCCCCCCTTTGAATGAGCTTTGTACCACTGCTTTGCTGCCATGCTTGTCATTCTTCCACAATGGAAGCAGGAATGTGTCAGAACAATAATACTGCTCTTGGCATCATCACAGTGCAGATACCACATTCACATTTATATATTCAGGTTTACACTAGAATAAGTTGTCCTCAAATCAGTCAGCTGTTCACAGAAGACAAAAAATCTTGGTATTAGCCCTAGAAGAGAGATTTCTTTGTTGTGAAATTCTGATCCTGTGTCGGATTTTAAAGTTAGCTTTGGTGAGCCATTGGATTGCATTTATCCCCATTACATCTGGGGATAAAATGATTTCTTTCACAAATTGTTCTGTTCTATAACTTTATCTCTCTGATGTGAAATATAGAAGGAGCTGACTATGTATATATGAAATTTTATTGCTATAATTAGAAGCCTTGAGATTTGTGCCAAAATAACTGGCCTCTGCCTGCACAAAATTAACGTTTTGAATGGAATAGTGATGATTTCTGCCTTCTATATGGGCTAGAAGCTTTGGGATGGATCCACTTGCTTATATTTATAGAAAGGGTAGTTACAAAACCCCCTCATGTATACCTAGAGACATGCTATTCTGCATATGGGCTTTGTTTCCTAAGTGCAACATAAAATATCTAGTTACCATACAACAGTGTTTTGGTCAAATACAGCAGCTCACTGTGAGCTGTAATAAACACCGAGTCTCTCTCAGTAAGGGAAAGAGAAGACATTAATTCTCTTCTGGTCATCTTAACAGCTTCTTTACTATAGCTTAAAAAAAAAAGAAAAAAGGTGAGCTTTTATGGTCTCTTCTGAATTTTAGATTCTGGTATTTCTTACTTAGTTTTCCTCAAATATACTAGTACCTGTCACCTACTCAGGAAAAAAATAATATTATCATTTAAAAATGATACCTAATATCTTCTACAGAAAAAATTGTGTATTAGAACTTTTAGCTTTTGTTAGGCATTTAATTTTGAATTTTTAGAATGCTTTTCTTTTACTGCTCTTAATTATTCCATTTTCTTAATTATTCCTTATGCTGAATTGATCCCTATATCATGTTCGTAGAGAGATATCAATATTATCTGAGCTTTTCTTGTTTTAAAAATACTGTTGAGGCAATGATAATTGCATTGTTTAAACATATTAATATTTCCTCTGTAATAGTCAGTTTTCATTGCTTCAAAACCAGATTTTAGTGCAGGCAGAGCCATGCTGTTTGTTTCTTTGTATTTGCTTGCTTTTGTTTCTTTGTACTTACATCCCCTTCCTCTCCAATGAAAGGTTCTGGTAATGATGTGGCTTCCATCTTACTCTTGGATCTAGCCTAAAACAACCATGAAGCTGAATCCACCTAACAAACATGATACTTCCCTGTTCTGACAAATTTAACTTTAATGGGATGTTATGCTTCTTGGATCTCTTGCTTAGGGATGTCAGATAGATGCAGATGAGCCTGTTCTCATTTCCGGTGCACACACAAGGACCAGAAACACATTTAAATTAGAACAAGACTCTGATGCCTTTAAATGGCACAGAATCTAGGTACAGTGCCTATTTCTTTTTACTCACATCGATTTTAAGAAAAAAATACTATTTTTTTTTCATAGTGTGGGATCTCACTTTATTCATCCAGAACAGGTGAGTTTACACAGGTCATAACCTTGATTGTTTATTAAGTCTAAACTCAACACTCTGTTCCAGGAAGGTGAAAAACACTTTAGGTCAGTAACATAATTTAGTATCAACGAGAGTTAAAAGACTTGTGAAGAATGCTGTAGGCAACATGGTTATGTGCACTGTTTACCTGGGTCCTGATCCCATTTACCTGCAAGTGTACTGCATGATTGCAGTTGTAAGAGATACTGATGAGGACAACAGTAATTTTGAACCCAGGATCTCTCTTCTCCTTAGTGACCAAAGTGATCCTCCCTGTGCTGATGTCTTTCCCCCAGGTCCATATGGAAATGTGAATATATTTACTGTGTATTTAGTTAGTTGTTTAGTTATTAAAGTGATTATTGGTTTCACGCTGTAGCCTCTTTCCTGTGTAGTTTGTATGGATTATCTTCAATGTTACTCAGCCATGTGATGATAAGAATTGTTACTGTGTTTTGCTTGCCTGACTTGTCTTCCGGTTGAACTACTGGCTTCTTTGCAAAGCTGTCATTGCTACTGTGCAAAATGCTCAGACCTGGTTTGTGAAGAGGCTTGGGTAAATCTCACATAGTGCATAAGACCGTGCACTTAGCAGGGACTTTTGGCATATATACCTGATAAATACCATATTCATAATTTTACGTTTTGAAAATGTATAGCATAAAACCTTATTTAGACTCTATCAGTGTAGTATTTGCAGTGAGGAATGAAATCTGGCTTTTGGTAAGTAGCTTTTTTATTTGAATGAAGATGATTATTTTCTTTTCTACTTAGACCACAGCTGTTTAGTCATATCAAGCAACCACGAGTTTAAGAAGATAAAATCCTAATCCCATCTCTTTGTTTCGAGCTCCATGCACATTTTGCACTTGGTGTTCCAATGTTTCTGCATGGGACTGCTGTTCCAGCCCTAATGAGCCGATTTTGAAACCTATGAGTGAGTGCTGCTGCCATCTAGTGTTTAAGGAACTAAGAAAGTAACATCTTTAATCTAAATGCACGCTACAGATGAGAGAGCTTTCCTTGCTTCTGTTCTTTGAGGCCTTAGGTCACTAAGACTGTGAAGGAAGATATTTTAATTCAGTTTTAGTAACAAAACTGTGCCATATCATGAGCGCTATAGATATTTTTTAATATCTTGACCTTTTATTAAGCAGCAGGTTTGGAAAAAGTAACCAATACATTCAGAAAATGACACATTTGAAGGTGTTTCTCACTATTCTGGGATCCCAGACCCACCTTTGACATGAAGGATGCATTTTTGCAGTAGGATTTTGTAGAGTTAAATCTTCACATTACATATTCTGACAGTTATTTCAGTCTAAAAATGGAATTCCAGTCTAATTTCTGGAATGGAAGACAACATTTACAGTGCTGTAGATATTATGGACCTGCAATCAGCCTCCTCTATGAGATGAAATAACCTGACATCATTAAAAATTGGACCTGAAGAACTGGTTTAGTCTGTCAAAGACTGACTTTGGGCACCTGATGTACTTATGGCAGCTACTGTTATAAACAGGAAAACAGCAGAACCGTCTCTGTTCAGTAGAGGATTCAATGAAAACATAATATTTGAAAATTTATTGTAAACTACATACCCTTTTTGCTTTTAGGCAACTTACTTCTGCGAATGTGAGGATGAATATCAGGGTTCCCTGTGTGAAGAATTCGATGCTTGTCAGAGCCAGCCCTGTCAGAACAATGCAACCTGCACGGATGTGACACAGAAACACGAGGGGAACAACTTCACCTGCAGCTGCCCGGCTGGTAGGGTTTGCCTTACGCTTTGAATAATGCATTTCAGTGCATATGTTTTGCACAGCAGTGAGCTGTACAGCCTCACATACTAAAAAAAGAGGAAAATGCAACAACATAAAGGCAGTTTTAAAAAGATTGTACCTCTGTGTAAAATGCCATTGAAAGCAGATGTCCAAGCCATACCCTAATTTTGGCTTTGGTTTTTCATAACCAATATAACTGGACCTACTAAAAAAGATATAATCAAAATTTAATTTACATCAGCTTTTTCTGAATCAGTTTTTTTTTTCTTTTCAACATAGATTTTAAGTATTTATTTAAGTATTTATTATAACTAAACTTTCAGTAAAGATACTTTCATTTTAACTAGTAAATGCTTTTCTTCAGCTGCACCTGAATGGAAAAAATACACTCCACACTATGCAGTTGTTGGATAGTTTCACAATATTAACTTAAATTTCAAAAAATGTTAAAAAGTTCATAAACTTAATTGAGAAATTTGTGGCTCTGATTAATTAAAAAGTGTGTGAGTTATCTGAAGTTATTTCAAGAAAATTTACTTCAAAATTTTTATCAAATTATTTTAGGCATCTTATCTGAAACTAAAATTAAACTAAATGCAATGGTCATATACTAGAGGATAAATTAAATATGCATACTGATGGAACAAACTGTGGGTGTTATAGAAAACTCTGCTATCAAAACTTCACATTTCAAAACCAATTTCAATTATTGCAATAGAAAATTTTCTTCAAAATATGTTTTCTGAAATTACTCAATAAAAGTTGATGATCAGGATTAATAGCAGGTAATTAGGTAACTTACTTTGCTCCCTACAAAGATTTTACTGTACACATTAATTTCAGTAATATTAATCAGTACTTATTAGAGAAAAATGGGACTTAACTGAACAAGAGGAAAAAGAAAACCCACAAAACTTCCAGAATAATCTCTAAGGTGTGCAAAACATAAAAGCTATCTCATAAAGAGCAGATCTGGTCAGGTTTCTAGAGGTTGTGTCTAAATGGCTATTGATTGCTTTAATGCTGGGTGAGCATTTATGTTCATTAAATATATATAAAAGTTAGCAGAATAAACTGCCTTTATTCTGCTCCAAAGCAGGATCATGGAGTGGGTATTCAGATATTCCCTCAAATACAGGAATAGCCTTATTCTTTGCCCTAATACATCAGCACAGACTAGAGAAAATTCTAGCTGCAGTAGATAATGTCTTAGTAGCAACGTAAAAATTGACCATCCTCTAAGCCATCTTTTGCAGCTCAGAATATCAGCACCGGCACATTATTAAGGTACTTTCCTTTCCTCTGAAGGGTAAAATGTTTCCTTTTAATTGTACTTTTTTCATCCTCTAGGACTTCCTGTAGGATGACTTCTTTGCTAAAATGTCATTGTAGTGATTATGCAGGAGGAAAGGGATTTATACTGGTATTTTTATACAATGACCTGGATCTATAGTGCCCTGAAAATAAGGTGTAAGGTTATTATGCAGGCATATTCTATTGTATTTCATAAATTTGCCAAAGGATCAACTGTCAGTATAACAAGATATGTAAATATAGTTTAATAAGGATCAAAATATAAGAAGAGAAAGATGAGAGTGGAACAAGCTTAAATTGTTTGAAAAATCCCTACCATTGCTGTCATGTTGAATATAGTTGAGTCAGAATTCTTCTGGATTTTGACAAGTAGTTTCAATTAGGAAACAAAAAATACATTTGTTTGCTTTGTTTGCATTGTTAGCAATTTTATGTAGTGTTCCTTTGAAAAATATAAAATGCCTCTGTGTGTAGTTTCCTCTTCAGTCAACGTATTTTCTTGAAAGTAAATAAAAATTCAGAGAGAGAATGTGTGATATTTGTTAAGGAATTTAAATTAGGAGTGTTTAGATAGTATTTTGTAAATTTGTTCACTTTTGGGGGATGTGTTACAGACATCAGACATATGGAACAAAGCAAACTTATGGTCACATAGTACAGTACACACAATCTGTAGCTTGTGAACTTATAGGAGCTTATTTGAAAGAGTTATAACTGTGCTGAGCAGTTCTTCACAACTCCCACATAAAATAAACACTTTTTGAAGCACAGAACTATGACCAAATGACAGTCATTCAACATATGCACAAATAGTGCGTAATGCCAAGTCTTTTTTAAAGTCTTAGTAAAGATTACTGACTTGAAATAAAAGATGTGCTTGAAAGATATTAAAAAAATTGTTCTCCTTTAGTTATATGGCTACTGATGGGGACTCAGAACCAACCTCCATCATACTAGTGCTGTCAGAATAATGCTGCCTGTAAAATACATTTGATATAATCTCTAGATTTCCACTACTTATTTACATTTCTCCAGTGAAGTATAAATTCTGTTTAAAAATCTTGTGTAAGCAGTTAGAAGACTGCCCTGGATTCCATTTCTTACTTTGGTTAACTTTATTCAAGAAAACTAATGGCACTGTTTGAATGACCTAGTAATACATGTTTTGATAAAACCTCATTTTCACTATATTTTCTCAATGTTGTGTGCTGTTTTGTAGGTTACACTGGAGAGCTGTGCCAGTCAGAGATTGATCACTGCATCCAGCAGCCATGCCAAAATGGAGGTACTTGTTCTTCCAGCATCAATGGATTCAGTTGTCAGTGCCCAGAAGGTAAAGACCTATCTAGAACCTCATGCAAATCTGTATTTTGCAGGGTGCACTTAGTCTAAATTTTCAGTGATATTTTCATGTATATTTAAATATTTTTTAAAAATACGCCCTAGGCCATAATTGTAAGCAGAAAAAGCCCAGCAGATGAGAAATAAGAAACCTCTTTGTCATCAGCAATAGTATGTAAGTGTGGCAGTAGCTTAGTGTTTCAGTGTAGATGTGTTACAGAAATGGTCTCTCATTCACTGGCACCTCTACAACAGAAATCAGGTTCCAACACTGAAAAAGCTAAATCTAAGGAGGCTTAGGGAATGTTTTAATTTCTGTGTTGTCCAGTAAATGTGTGAGAAAAGCTGCCTCCCTTGTATTTGCTCAGTTTTGCTTATGGGTCAGTTGACTAAAATCTGTGTAAGAACAATAATTCAAAACTAAAGCAATTATTTAATTTCCCCAATGTTTTAATTTATTCTCCTTTCTACTTGCACTTAATCCTTTCTCTACATGAAAGCCTTTCAGTTATTCTCAGTGGTAAGCACTGTAAATGTGAGTATGTGAAATGAGGACACCACCATGCTAAAGTGTTTCTTTTGTAACAATCTGCTGACTGGAAAGGCAGATGCCTGAATTGTTCATTAAAAAGTTATCAGGGGTTAAAGCTTCTGATTATGAAGCCTTCTGTTAGCTATTAATAACTGTGATTAGAACCTTGAACTAATTATATTTCTGTTCTTACTTGATTGTGGATGTTTTTGTTCTGCCTACACCTTATATTGCTCTAAGGGTCCACTTCTTTTGATAACTGCTCTGGTAACATACACTTGCTAAATAATGAAGATCGTAATTTCTTTAGACTGATTCCTTGATTTTCTGGAGTGTTACACTTTAATGAGTGACCCACTTAACATCAGTGTTGAAACATGGACACTAATGTTTTGACAGCAGTGCATGTCTTGTGTTTGGGAGAATTTTGAAAATTGTGCCGTGTAGCTGCTAGCAAAATTCAGTCAGAAAATTGAGTTCTTAGACTTGCTCAATAATTTACTTGACTTTTTCTTAGGAAATCTGTTCAAGGGTTGTTAAGGATGTTTTCCAGGAAATGATCTTTCCAATAATAAATGCTTGCAAAAATAGCTACTGGGTTTTTTTGTTGGTTTAGAACCACCATACTTGTTTCTGTGTGTAGCATGCCTTAATTGCTTGCTCTTGGTGACCTATTTAATAAGGTGTTGACCATCCTACAACTTCTCTCCTGCCACCATTTGAGGTGCTGGCCATGGGGCAGGGTTACTGGTGGTTTGAGGTTCCTGGATGACCACATCCCCCATCATCTGCAGGGCTGTGCTGTGGTGCTGCAACTGTGGCTTTGCGATTTTTCCCTTGGGGCACATTATCACAGTTTTGTCATTGTTCTGGTATTTTTCTTTGTTGGAAGTTGTGTTCTTCCTACATGTTACAAACCTATGCTCCTTCTCTGCTTGAGGTCATGAGGTTTTCTGCGGTTTCTGGATTTTCCTTAAAGACACAATCTAGTTTTTGACACCTAGAGAGGGAAAAAATTTACTGAGAAACTTCAAACACCACCTCTCTGCTGATACACTTTCTTGACAGACAGACATTGTTTTAGGGTCATATATCTGAAACTTCCTGAGCTAAGTTAGCAGGTCTAGTCTCCCAGTATAAATTCTGTGTTCCAAGAGCAGCTATGTTACAGAGCAAGGATAGAACTGTGGAAGAGCTGATATTCTGATTGCTTATTTATATGGTTAACATTGTCACACAATATACATGGTTTCAAAAAAGCACTGGGGCAACACAAGCAAAATTTTACTGAAATATATTTACAACTCTTATTTTGAAGGAGTCAAAATTTCAGGAATCACTGCCTGGACTTTAGAGAGTTCATTGCTCTAGAAGGAATAATGCTAAATGCACTGTGGTTTATTCTCAGTCCCTTGGACATGATAAAATCATCCTTAGGTTCGCAGGTACAAATGTTTTCTTGTGTGCATGGTGGCTTTTCTTGAGTGAGTCTGGGATAATTCAACAGTAATCCAAAGTTTCTCCCCGAGTCCCTAATCACACCAAGAAACTGGTATTTCTTCAAAGAGAGAATGTTCCTGTGAAGTTAGGCAGCTGTGCCTCCTGCTTATGTCTGCACTGTAACGAAGGGAGAACACTGGTGCAGCAGTGTCACAATCTGTCTGCAAGGGTCACTGCTAATGCTCTGGATTAGTCTAATAAACATAATAAGTAATAAGGTGTTGCTTTTCCATCTTGTTCTAGAAGATCTACTAATGCCAATGAACTCAGAAAATCAGATACTTTATAGAGGGAAGGAAAGAGGTGATTTAACAAAATATATTGTCTGTATCACAAAACGTTGTCAAAATTACTAATGACTGCTTTTCCTGTGATTCTTTCTTCTTTTGAGGTATTATGCTCTCACAGAGGCATATTTGGAGAACTCTTGTTTGGATTAGGAAGAGATTTGGTTATTTTTGTAAATACAATGAAAGATAGTTAATTGAAAATTGCAGATACAGTAACTTGGAGATTTGTTATTTTTAGCATGTCCTCAAAATCTTCATTAAAAAAAACCCTACCAAAAACAATGATAGCTTTCTAATTTAAGAAAAGTCTCATATGCAGCTTTTCTCCTGCTGTGCTTAACAGTAATTGCTTGCTGAGAAGAGGCCTTTCATTCTGTACTGCTAATTCAGCACACTGGGGCAAAGGGAGCCAAGAAGCTTCTCTATGTGTAGTAAGTCAAAAACTGGATATATAATGTGGCTAGGTAGGAAAGGAGTCGAGAAGATGGAAAGCATCAAAAAGGGGGAAAAAGATGACAAAAAAAGGAGTGAGGTGGAAATGATAAGGAATGATCTTGAGATTGGGCATTTCTTTTACAAATGGGATCTGTACTTCATGGAGAAGCATGGGATAATTTACAGAAGATGATGTCTGAGCCACTGAAAAAGCAGCCTAGGTCAGACACAAACACTTCATGATTATTCTTTAAAAATTGTACTGTTATAAGAGTCCTTTAATAAAGAAAATTTCTTTGGGGTCATGTATTTTATTTGCTTTGGGATGTATTAGATGTTAATATCCAAAATACGTCAGAAAATAAGCTATGTGAATTTGAGTCAACTTGTGCTAAAGAGAAAATGGATTTTATACTAAACTTTGTAGTGAAGAAGCTTGAACTTCTTCCTTAAGCTAAGGAATGAGGAATTTGTTCCAAATTTTGACTATTATTATTGTGAAGGGGATGCTATACTGATAAGGGGGTAGGGATGTTCAATCGTAATTTTCAAAGTTTCATTATAATAAAGAGATATTGAGCAAATATTGCCTTTGAATGAACAGATGCAAAGAAGTTTTTTTTAAATTCTAGAAACCTACACATGGTAAACATCTGTCAATTTGAACAAAAGTATTTAAAATTTATATTCAGAATGATTCCATAAACAACCATATCTCTTCTGATTTTCTTCCACCTACTGTAAATCAAAGTATACTACTGTATTGACAGTAGTATTAATTAATTTCAGTTGATTGATGTACTACTCATAATTTTATAAATTTTGTTACTACATTTTTTTAAGTTACTGTGGAATTATGTCACTTCCCAAAGCACCCTGATGTGGACTTGAGCATACAAATAATAATTAAAAACATAAAATAAGCTAGTTGGAATAAGAAACTGTAACAAAAAAAAAAATCGTATGGAAACGGTCTGATCATGTGGTGAGAAAATGCACATCTCACTAATCTGTTCCTTATGCATGCACATTTGTAAAATTGACAGAAGGCAAGATTTGGTACTTATACATGTATATATATCTATGTAGTCTACATTTTTCTACATTTTTAAAATGTTTGGGCAGCTTTTGTTAATTTTCCTGTCACTATACTATAAATATAAATTAGGCATAGAATTTGGCTTTGAACAAAGTCATACAAAGATGAGCACAGTGCAGGTAAGTTACTATGAAAAAGAGATAACCTTTTGCTTTAAGATGTTTCTGAAGCTGTTACACACAATTTATATGTCTTGATGACGTGTACAGATTAACTTTGTTCAGTGTTATGGGGAAACATTAATCTTTGATAAAAATAGCAAGCATTCATCTGTCCAGCCACATGAAATAGGAGTCTTGGTATTTTTCTTACCTTCCCCTTCGTCTCTGCTCTGACAGAAGTGACAGAATTCTTTTCTTTCAGATTAATATATTTTTGAAAAATACTTATCAGTGATAATGGATTTCATAGCCATCCTGTAGAAGGAGATAGAAAACCATGTTATGAATGGGAATGAAACATTACTTGAAACTTACTTTTAATGACTGATGTTATGTTACAGCTTGGCAACAGTTCCCTGCAATACCTGCAGGTATTTCTGGAAATACTGGAAAGCAGCAAATGTATGAATGCTCTTATTGTGGTTATGTGCTGTAAAAACTGAAGAGTTTGACAACTACAGAAGATAGTAAATTGTGATTCATATGTCTTGATTTGCAGTAGGAGCTAGAAAATATACATTGTCACCATGAGTTTTAGTTGGCTGGGAGAACAGGAATTATTAGCCTAGATTAGGAATGGGTTTAAGTTCCAAGGTGGTGTTCTGGGTGTCTTGCTTCATTGTTCTTGTAAAAGCCTTTGTCTACATCCTATCTTGCAGGTACGATAACTTCTTTAGTTTTACGTACAATAAAACTATTAGTTCTCTTGATTCCAGGAAAGTAGGTCACACAGATTTTTGCAAGTGGAAGATTTCCCAAGGTTACTGGTGGTTAGAGAAACAAGAATTCTTCATATCATCATAAGAGGCTTTAATTTACCTGAAGTACACTTTGTTGTTAATTAAAAATTTTTATGACTGTTTAGTTTCTGGCAGTTTCTGCTAATCGAATATTTTTACCTGGCATCTTTTCAGATTACTCCTATTTTTAATAGACTTCTACTTAATATTTTTATGGTTTTAGCCTCTGTTTATCTGTTAAGACTTAGTTAAAGTGAATTTTAAAAAAAATAAATTAAGAATGACTTTTTAAATCTCTTTTATTTCCTCCTGGTGAGTATCCTTTTCTTCCTCACAGAGTTCTGATGAAAATCCATCAGATATCTTGTAGTTCCTCCTAAAAATTTTTTCTTTAGGGAAAATAATAAATCATCTGTACTTCTTTTAAAATATATCCCTATATTTCAGATCTAAAGATTTTGTAATCTCGCGTCCTAACAGTTCACAGACTGAATTTTTCACATTCATACAATTCTTGGAATTAAGTCTCAGGTAGGATTCAGGAAGGTTGGCTGTTCTGCAGACTGTAAAGAAACAGTTGTACAGTATCCTCAGAGAATGTTTAATTTCCTTGATTTGTGTATGGCTTTTTTGCTTTCAGTAGCCAGTAATTAAAATCCCATTGTGGTGAGAAATCTGGCTTTTATCCAGAGCTCTTATCCATCTCTGAAAATGTTTTCTGATCTAGTTTCTATCATTGCCCTGGAGGACTATAGCAAGATACGGAGAACATCACCTCAGTCAGTATTTCTGTTCTTGACAACTAGCCAAATGATCTGATCCACATAAGCACAAATATTGTACTGTGTCTTTTAGCAGTATAAATATTTTCTAATATATCCCTTACCCTTTACCATCTGTGTTACTCCTTTCACAACTTTTGCATTCAAATCCTTCAAGTCACTGGTGGTCTTTACTTTTCAGTCGTGTCCCTGCTGTACCAATAATGACCTAGGTGCAGGGTTGGGATTGTTAGCTGGCTGAAAAACAATTCAAAGGTTATGTATCCAGACAGAAATAATCTTGATTTGTTCCCACAGAATTTTAATATTCTTTCCAATCAATGCACTTCTGAATTTGAATCTTAAATTTATTATTTGCATTGTTATCAACAATTTTGATAGGGTCTTAAATGTAGATTTAGAAATGCCTGATTAATAATAGATCTTCGGTTTAGATTTGTAAACTACTGTTGCTTTAAGTATTTTCAGATAAATAACTCGTATATAAGATTTAAACTTCCAGAACCAACTAAACACATTTCACAGTACAGTCAAAGATAGCACAAGGGCAACATGTTTTAGGGTATTTTAAACCTGCATATGTTCTTGATGTGCTTTGTCACTTGAAACATTAGCCATCTGCCAGTAATCTTTTCTTTGTACGGAAGATTATTGCAAAGATTGTAGTAAAGCAGTATTAGTGTCATTGGGTGACCTTATATCTCCTTGGTCAGTTTAAATCCAGTTTCAGAGTTAGTGCAGAACTAACTCTGCACTCAATGCAGGTCATTGGCTGATCATCTCCTCGCAATAGTTAAAGGTCCTTGCAGATTCTTTTGTAACTGTCCAGGGTTTTGTGATAACAGTAAGGGCTTTTTTTCAGTTTGTCAGCAAACCACTGTTGGAATCAGATTCTTGATTTTAGGGTTCCCATTCTTTTCAGTTTCACAGTTATCTTCAGGAAGGACCTTTGATACAGGATTCTGCAAAATCTATTTGTAATATCTCCAGTGCTGGTGTGCAGTTGGTCCTGATAAAATCTATGCAGCAATCTGAGGACAGGATAAGAAAACCTATGAAGCTATCACAAAACAGCAAAATGGACAGGGCAGAAGGCTCTTGCCTTGATCTTTGCCTGTTCCCTTCCTGATTTGTTGTGGAGTTACTTGTGACTAAACACTAAAAATCTGTAGGTTCTTTTTTTGAATTTTTTTTTAATTTTTTTTTTTTAATTGGATTTTTTGTTTTGTTTTCATTCCATAGGTCTGGATTAAGATTTATGAACACGTGAGGGAAATGTGGCTTTTAAAGTCATTTGTTCAGGACCTATTATTTTGAGGATGATACTAAAATCCTGCTGCCAGCAGTGCCTAAGAATATTTGCCTGTCCACCTTTTTCTTAGTTACAATAATCTAAATTTTGTTAATGCTCTCAGTAGTATACACTGTTACTCACATTTGTTTAGTATCCATATCCCTTTTCTTTCTAATGCAGTTCACCAAGGTTTTGTGGATCTATAAAACATGGAGTGTGTCTTCTTGAGGAAGCCCTCAAGATATTTAAAATTAATCACCTGTCTTTTTTTGTGTGTATACTTGCTGGAAACTTCAACAACTTTAGACTGATTACCTCAGCCCTCACTCATCAAGTCCTTGGGCTCAGTCAACTTGACAGACTTTGGTGTCTGAAATGTTGCTATAATCTCCTGGGTAGCAGTGTCCATGTGGTTTGTTCTGTCTTTTAGACTGGCAAAACAGCCATGGTTTACAGTTTCTGTTAGATGGGTAGAGTTGGCTTGATGGGTCTTGAGTGGAAGCTGTCCTGATTTGCTCCTAATTTCTCATTCACAATGATTAATGTACTGTAATTTTAAGAGCTGCTCTACAGTTTAAGATATTCCAGGGAATTTTTATCTTGAAATGTCATGATCTGTATGAATGGACTGAGTATTAATCAGAAAAATAGTAGAGTTGAATGATAAGGGCAGTATACTCGCTTATCTGGACGGGTGTGAAATTTTGGGTATTCTTTTCTGGGTTGTTTTGGGATACAAAAAGCACTGCTTCATGTTGTGTTGTATGTGATAATATAGTTAGTATAATGCAATTTGTTAAAATATTATTTACTACATCTGATTAAAACAACTCCTGTGTAAGGATATTTTTTTCTTTATGTCTATTTTTTACATGGTGTTGCTTCAATAAATCATTTTCTCTTGCTATGAAGAAGTATGTTCTTGTAAAAGGTAATCTTTTAAATTACTGAAGCTCAAGTAAACTCGTGCTGTTAGAGGCTGTTATTCTTAGCAAATGCATTAGCAGGGAAAAAAAAAAGTCAGTTCTGGGCTTTTTTCCCAGGTTATTCTGTTCCTGATCTTTAGAAAATGTCCTCTGTTGTTCTAGCCAGGTACACTTCATAAAATGGATAAGCAGTGTTAGATACAACTAATATTTTTGGACTTAACTGCCTTAATTATTTGATAGTATGATTCTACCTGAATCATCTTGTATCATACCATGTTAATGGGTAAAATTAGATGAACATATAAAGGCAGGTCCATATTTTTGTAATTTTCATAGAATAAAAAATATGAAGCATAGACACGTCAATGGCTCGCTTTAAAATTTATTTAGCTATTAAAATTGTATGCACACTGGAATGTTTAATTATCAAAATCATTTTTTTCTTTTAGGGTTTTTAGGAACATCTTGTGAAGACAAAATAGATCCCTGTGCTTCATCTCCCTGCCAGAACAATGGAACCTGCTATGCAGATAGACTTTCCTTCTCCTGCAGTTGTAGTCCTGGATTTACAGGACCTACATGTGCTCAGCTGATTGACTTCTGCTCTCTGAATCCTTGTGCCCATGGCATTTGTCGCAGTGTTGGAACCAGCTACAAATGCCTCTGTATCCCTGGTTCGTATGAAACAGTTACATGTTTTGTAAATTTTCTAAAATTTCTCTTTTTAAAAAATACTTCATTTTTTCAGTATATAAAACACATGGAGTGGGTTTTCTGCCTATTTAGAATAATGATAGGACTCTGCACATTACATTTGGAAAATAAAAAATTGCAGAGTAAGCAATGAAAATACCCAATGAGATCCACATGGGTTGGTTTATATGTGCGGCTGTATTAGAAAACTGTAGCCGACAGGATTAAGCTTTTTAAGATGAGTTATCAGCGTCATTGACATTTCATTTGATAGAGAGAATGGAAAATGTGACACTGATGATTTGGGAAGGAATGGAACCAAACAAGGTAGCTGAACAAAGGTTCATACAGACATGCTTATGTTTAAATACATTGCCTCTTTTCAGAAGTTTGAGTTGTACTGCTTAGGTGTGTACAGTGAGTGAGTGGACTCAGCTGAGAACTGTTAGATAATTTAGGGCTAGCAGGGCACCGGGGCTGGATTTCATTTTGCTTAGCTCTGTATTTTTTTCTTCATTATACTAATGAAATAATGTTGGGGGGCTTATAGCTGCCTTTATACATTTTAGCAATGATAATTGAAAAGTGAATGAATTCACATGAATGATATGTGCTGCACATCCACCACTGATTAAGCACTTAGAGAGTAAAAAAAAAATAAAAAAAAAAAATCTTTGTTTTCATTTCATTAATTCTGACAGTTAAAAAAAAAAAATCTGTTCCATTAAGTCTTAAAAACTGTAGAAGTTAAGGGGAATAAAAACCCAGTGTAAAAAAGAATAAGCTAAGGAGGAATATTGAATAGTTAGTGGCTGTACACAGCCTTAACACCGTGGCATGCATGTTCTCCAAGTTCCTTTCAGAGGAATGCCTTCTCTCTGCTGCTTTGTCTTGCCTTAGGGGAAACCAGTCACACTTCTTCCGTTCTTTTTTTCCTTCCTTCTCAGTTAGCAGGATGTGGAGGTATCGTATCAATCACAAAAGTTTTGCCTGAAGTAGGCAAGTACTCCTACAGGTGGTGAGTCTTGAACATCAGTACATGCCACATCCAGAGCTTTTCTTTTTAGCCTGTGCATAAAAGGAGTCAGCTTCGTTCTCTTCCCAAAAGAACCTTCTCCATTTCCTCTCAAAGGTGCTCACAATCTGTTTCTAGAACACTTCTGATTAGGGTAATGAGTGTTATGACAAAAAGAAAGTAAAAGAACTCTTTAGTCTGACTTTCAAATATTACTGGCATTTTGAAGAAGAAAGATGTCACTGCTTGCTGCTTTTGCTTCTTGTGGCTTTAGAGCAAGGGGAAATTCAGAGAACTCTCCTCTTTTCCTTGGAGAGGGAGCTTTTGTCTAATATTCTGTAGCCCATAGAACTGGTATCCTATCTAAAGAGATATTCCTGAAGACACAAGGATTACCAGCAAATGTCTTTGTCTTGAACGGTGTATTGAATGCATACTTCAAAGTGCTGTTTTCAGTAACTGATGCATGCCATCTTTGTGGAAATTCCAGATGTTGAGCACAAAGTTTCAAGCTGCTTAAGGATGAGATTTTTTAAAAAATAAGCCGTCACTCATTAAATCAATAGATGTGGTAAGAGCAGGTTTCAGCATGACAAATACATTAGAATCGGGCATTGTGTTGTGTAGCAAGATTCTTGCTGATGTGTGCTATCCTGAGAGGATATAACATGATGGAGTTGTTTCAGTTTTATTGCTGAAATTTTTTTCTTGTAGTGTGTTTTGATTTGGGGAATGAATATAATTTTAATAATAGCTTAGATGACTGGCTACCTTAGTGCAGTTACAAAGCTTGTGCATATATCGTAAAATTATCCTGTTTCCGAATGGGATCACAGAACTGTCATGGTTTGAAAAGACATCTAAGATCAAAAAGTCCAACTGTCAAAGTCTTGATGTAAGTCTGTTTTGACTTACACTGCTTCTGAGACTTCAGAATGTAACTGGCATAGAAAACACAAACCTTCTGTGCATTTTGTCTTGAGATGTTTCTCCACCAGAATGGATTAGTTTTCTTTGTACAAGTGGGGAGTTTGTAATGAAATCTACTAGTGCAGTATTTTTAGAAGGTAGCAGAATGAATCACTGCTATTCAGAGACAAGGAAAGGACCATCAGAAGTTGTTTTTGGAGAGGTACTCACAAATGCTGGTGGAAATTTTTATGTTAAATTACATACCTCTTTATTAAGAAGAAAAACATGGAAATTAAATTGAGATTATACCATAGTTATATGATCTCATGGTTAATTTTTTGTCCAGCAGAATTTTGTTTGCTTGCAACTTTTCAGAAAACACAGAGGGTAGATAGATTTTTATGGCAAGATAGGTCCAAATGTTTACATGAACTCAAATGTTTTTAGTTCAGATGTTTCCATGAATGGTGTGGGAAGTTTTCATCTGAACAGAAGAATGGCATTATGCAGAAGTGTATTTCCTAACACATGGCTTGTTTTATTTATTTCAAGAGATCATGATGATAATTCTCTCATTACAAATTTTCAGTCTTCCTTTTTGAAATGTTTAATTGCTTTGATTTTAATTTGCATAATAGTGGAATCTTTAGAGAAAAGCCTCGGGTATTGAGATGAAGAGCAACAGGCCTAATGATATTTAAATAGAGCCAGCATATCCTGTTTTATCCAGAGCACAAATTAGAATTCATATCAGCTTATAATTAGTTCCATGTCTGAAAAATAGATATCTTTTTTTTTTTTAAATTTCAAAGTACTGTTTTTCGAAATTCATTCTTAGAACTGAGAATTCAATGGTTTAATATTTATTTTGGATATTATTCTCCTCACTAAGTCACCAGAATGACTAAATAACAGAGAGAGTGAACATGAAAAAATGGTTTGAAGTTTAAAAAAATGATCCAGAAAAAAATGATCCAGGAGTAAAAGCACTCAGCAGGTAGGAATATGAGAGTTACTTCAAACTGTAAATCTATTTCTTCATTATTTAGCAAGTATTTTGTTAACTTGATCAGATTCATAACAGAAAACTTCTGTTTTTCTAGCACTTGGGTGGTACAAGAAATTAGGGCATGGTCAAGAAAGACCTCTGTAGAGGTTTGGAGAAGCTATTGAGATGGGTAACCAAGCCTAGCTTGCTAACAAAGCGGCCAAAATATATTAGTATATTTCCATCTTTAAGTGTTTTTTAATAAGACAGAAGTCTTTCACTTTCACACAAGTCCCTAAGGTCATATACATTCTGTTTTGTATACATTCTGTTCAATAGTAGGTTTACTAAATGACATTTTAGAACTCTTTTCCATATTGGTTGTGTGGTATATCTGAAACATAGTATTTTAAAAACTTTAGAATCTTCCACAAGTATGATAGCAGTTGTAGAACATTTAGGGGAAAAAAAAAAAAGAGGAGTGTCAGAAGAGAGTATTGAGAGTGATGTCAACTTCATAAGTAGTACCACGGGATATGTTTTCTCTGCACTTGATTTTTTTGCTCCTGTAGCTTAACAGATGCCTATAGGAGAGTGAGTTTATCTTGGTACTTTTGCAGAAGTAAGTATAAGGTATTCCTGCAGCAGTAGCAGCTTTTCTTTTCTCTTTCTGCATTTTGTGACTTGGGTGGGTAATGCAAGCTCTGGCAGAAGTGACTTGAGGTTAAATCCAGTTCCAGACTATCTATGGGCCCTTCACTGCCTCTGTTTTTCCTCATCTTATTTCCACTTCTACATTAAGAGGATGCTCCATGCAAGCTGGCCATGGCTGGTAAGCCAGCCTTCCTACTGTCCTGCCATCTGGAGCAGCTCTTTTCTCTCTTATTTAATTGCTATATAAGCTCAGACTTTAATTGAACACATTTATTTCTTGGCTATGTAACAGACAACTCTCTTAGTGAGCAGCCCTTCGAAACAGAGCTCTCTTGCATTGTATCCCATTAGTCTTTCACACAAAGATGAGGTTTTTGCCTTGATTTGCTTAAGTGTTGAGCATGGAGAAGCCCAGGGATTCCCTCTTGAGGGGTTGTTGTCTAAGAAAGCCTGAAAAGCATTCAGCTTTGTTCTTTACTGATTTATAATGGGAATAGCTAGCTTCTCCCCTCTCTTTTGTTGACCTAATAGTGTAGATACTCTCAAGATGTTGCCAAGCATTGCTGTATCTTCTGCACTGTCAGTTGCTTTCAAAGGCTGTGACAAAACCTATGGCTTCTCCTCATCAGCCTGCTCTACACCAGTTGTGTGTTGCCCTTCGTGTTTTCTCCCTTTGCAGTTTCTAAGGTAGCCATGTGCAGGGAGTGCACCTCAGCATGAAGCTGGCTCAACACCATGTCAGAGAGCATCAGGCAAATATCCCAGCCTCAAGGCAGCTGCTTGGTGCTTGAGAAAGAGAAAGGAAGACTTGGTAATCCGGTGGACAGTCGTAACAAACCTGTTCCTACCTTTGTAAAGATCAGTAGCAGGATCCTCATATAAATGGAGAAGAGGTACGGTAGGGACATCTTTATTTGGTTTTTTAGGTTCCCTGACCATTCACCAGCATCTGAAGACAACACATCACAATGCAACCACTGCTGGCAAGTTCTGCTTGAGTTCATGAAGGTGCTGCTATTGAGGGCATATCCAACTTCTAGTGACCTGGGAAAAAAGATTTAATAATGTTAGTTGCCCTTTTAGAAGCTGCAATGCCCTATATATATTTATTTTATTTTATTGCTCATGACGCAACACCTAGTGAAGTGTTGTTAATACAGGTATTATTTCTTCTTGAATATGTCCACAGAAATGCTATATACCCCAAAAGATGCAAATAGCTGAATTTGTCACTGGTTGTGACAAGCAGAGAGGAAGCAACTCTAGTAGAGTCTTCTATTTTGAAATTACCTATGAAAAAGTCTCCTGTTCCCATCTAAATTCTTTAATTAATTTTTTTTAATGTAGTCTTTTTGAGGAATGTGTATGAATTCAGTATAATATATGGTTGATATATCAGTATAATTGAAAAGCTGTAATACAAAGAGAAACGCTCGTTGAAGATGCTGTGGTGCCTCAGCCCCACGAGAAGACTCCTGGTACCCAGTGAGACCGTTCCTGCTCCATCAGTCCCGGCAGAAGGGATTTGCTGGCACCAGGGGGAGGAGCACGAGGGTGAAACGGTGCGTGGGCCAGACCTGCCCTCTCGTGGAGAGAGACAGTCCCTTTCACTGCCTGTGGGCAGTGTCTGGCAGCCTGGGCTGCCCTAACCCTGAGGAGGTGACACGACAGCTCATACTGGTTTGCAAGCCAGACAGCTATTTAGTCACAAATTTCCCTCTGCTCCCTTTGAAAGGCAAAAATTAATGAGCACGTTAAAAAGATTATTTTCCCCCCTTAAAATATCTAATTACAACTCTCTTCAACCCATGGAATTCTCATATTTTTCTTTTAGGTTTTCTGATTTTGGTGGTTTGTATCTTGGCTACAGATGTCACAGCATAAGGCTATTTCCCTTTATCATAAACTAGATGGACTTCATCATAGGCTAATAAAAAACCCCATAACATTTAGAATAATTATTTCTGTACTGTCTGGCTAATGGCTTTGGAGAAAGTGATTCTGAAATGTTTCTCAATAAACTACTAGTCCAGCTGTTTACTATGAAAGGACATTTTTGTGCAGAATCAAGTGGATAATATTGCATATACATCTTGTGTACTGATGTCTGTTGTGTTGTGTCTGTCAATTTTATTTTTAATTATCCATAAGAGAGGTGGGGTTGGGTTGGGGTTGTGTGGGGCAGAAGTGGTTTCTAGAGGTGGTAGTTGTATTTTCTATGGTTCTGTGAGAGTTTTGGGAAAAAATTAGTCCAGGAGAGTAAAGGAAGATGGTAACATACTAAGATGGTAGTGGAAGATACTTCCATTTCATGTCAGCAAGTTTTGCTACTAACCCGAGTTTTTCTTTGAAGAAGTTAAAGCACACTGCAGAATGTATACTTTGTCTTGTGTTGCAGGCCTTTTCACTGGCTTCTCTATTTGTTGCATGCTCATTCATCTCTTGCTTTTTTAGCTATGTGTAATGAGTAAAGCAATCTTTTAAAAAACATAAACTCTGTGCCCCTACTTTCTGTATCTGCTAATCAGATCATAATACCTGCCTACCACTTGGGAATACTGTAAAAAATTAAGTATCTTATGCTTCTACAGTGCTTTGACATTGCACAGCAATTGGAGTTAAAACACATTATAATTCTAGCTAATGTTATACAATTGTCATCACTTTGATGAAAGTGGCTTTGGTGTAAGGATCCAAGAAAGGTAGGAGAGACATTGATGTTACTGTATTCCTTTTTACAGTCAGCGTGCTGGTACCCACGTTGTCCCTAGTGGCCTTGGTCACCAGCCTCCTTCCTTATGGCCATGCTGTCATTTGTCACTATGACTGTTGCTTCTTTCAGAACACGGGGCTTACAGCACCTTTACCTACAGTCTCTAGTAGCCTAATTGTTAATTTTTACTGGGAAGTGTTTCACAGCCTGTTTTATTGCCTCTTTGTGTGATTTAGGTTACCATGGCCTTTACTGTGAAGAGGAATATAACGAATGCCTTTCTGCACCCTGTGAAAATGGAGCCACCTGCAGAGACCTCGTCAACAGCTATGAGTGTGTGTGTCTGCCTGAATATGAAGGTAGGATGGGGTCTGCTTCTTTTTTTTGGAATTGCTGTATTAATTTTTATGGTTGGCTCTGTTACAGACAGATATGCAGTGATCTCTGCTGAGCAGAAATAAATCCCACATCTAAAATTAATGGAAACATACTTCAATTTATGGGATCAATGGGATCAAACTTGATCCCATAATCTTTATTTAAATTAGTAGTTGGGATTTAGCACATCTGTGAGAACTGCACATCCTTGCCTGGGGACAAATGGCGCTTCTCTGTTCTTAGGTATACTTTTTCTGCTGCTTTTAAGATATTTTAGAAAATGATGAGGTGGTTTTGTTTCTTTTTATAAAAACCCCATAACTATTAAATAATTTTTTTCATCAGTTATTGTTAGGGGCCATTATGTGGAGGGCTTTCCAAATTTGCTTTTTACATATTTTCTCCAGTGAAGTGAGTTACAATGTAGTAATGAAAGATCAGTATTTGAAACAGATTATCACAAAGGAGTAACAATGAAAGGTTTATCTTATTTGTTTAGAAAGACCATAAAGCCATACAGCAGTAGGTCTGTAACTGCTTTCCCATGTTAGCTGCAGCTGTTGCTGAATATGATTAAATGGAATCAGCCTTTGGCCTTTCTTAAGTAATTTATAGAGCAGAAAAGTGTGTGTTTTTGTTACACAAAATCTTCTATCTTGCATTAGATTTTGTCTTCACACAGCAGCACAAATCAGCTGTCTTTAACATGTCCCTCTCTGCAGGGCTAATAGATCCGTTATTATTTTATGTATTCTATTTCTAATAATGCAATTTGAATACAATTCTCTATGCTATTACTGTAAAAATTATTATTTATGAAACAGAATGACTGTTTTGAGGAACATTAACCCAGAATTTTCTCATTAAGCATCCTTATCTCTGTTGATAAATAATGCTCACTTAATGGCTGCTTAAGGCTTATTATGTATTCCATGCTGGTGATTTCATTGCTTTTTGGCAATAGATACAGAATTCATCATTTTAGAGGCTTATTGAGGAAAGACCCTCTGCTTTTCATGGCAATTTAAAGGGTACCTAACTGTAGTGTTATGACTTCATATTCTGTTCTCAGCTGATGTATACCTGCAGCTGAAAGCATTGTGTATACTGTTTGCTTTAAATGAAAGCAGGGGACCTGGCCCTGCAAGCAGCTTCTGCTGATTACTGAGCTTTCCTCATCCCCATATTTAAGTTACTCAGTGTCAGTAATGAACAGAGGTGAAGCACCCAGCCTGTGAGCAATTATTTATACTATGTGTGCAATTGGAGGCCTTGATTTTACCACCACCAACCCAGACCTCCGTGTCCACAGTCCCCCTCCTGCCCATACCCTGCTTTCCTGCATGCGCTTTCCTGGCTGATACACAGACCAGGGCTGGTGCTGCTTCTCTGGCCTGAGGGCAGATGCCAGCAGGTACCTGGGGGCTTTTGGCTCTGTTGCCTTCTGCTGCTTAGCTGCAGGATGCTCAAACTGGAGTTCTCTGCCTTCCAACTGCTGTCAGGCTGACCAAATTATTTCAACAGTTATGCAGTGAAAGTAAGCATGCATGTGTGTCTATGCATTTAAAACGCCCAAATATTTAAACTAAGTTGCTTTTAAATAATTTTAATTTACCACTGTTTCCTCCAGATGGTTCTTTTTAGAAAGTCATGTTAGTTTGCATTACTGGACATAACTGCAGTGTTGAGCACTAGAGAACCAATTCCTTTGTATTATTCACTCATTAAATACATTTGCTTCTATGCATACATCTGTTATAATACTTGTCCTATTTCCCTCTTTTATGGTTTTGATTTTTCTTTCTCATATTAATTGCTTTGCTACCTCACTAATTTTACCTCTGTGTAGTCCTGTACCAAGACCATACAAATTCATATTCACAAACTGCCCAGGTCCAGTGCAACACACTTGGTTTTCATGAAAGAGGTTTGGAAGGGGTAAGGCAGGTTCAGCTGCATGTGCATTTTTCACATTTATTTCATAGAATGTTTTCTCTAACCTCTTCAAGGATTCCGTCACTGTAGGTTCTATAATATCCATGAGAAACATAATTCTTTTGCTGTCATTCCCTACCCTGTGATTAGAAACCTTTCCCTGATACACTACCTTATTGCAGCTTTTATGTGTAATAACCCACATGAGTTTATGCTTCAATTGATTATGTGCCTTTATGGTTTGCAGGACAGCAAATATTTAGAAATGTGAGCAACCTTAAAAGGTGAAAAAAGTGCTTGTTATTTTTAAGTATTGTCACACAGAAGCACTCAGAATCCTGTCCTGCTCTTCAGTTGCTTGAATTTTTTGGTAAAACCCTTAAGTCTAGGGAAGCTTAAAGATAATTTAGCATTTTGCCTAAGTGGTTACATTCTAATTGAAGTCCCACCAGTCTTTAGTTATTCACATATGTACATCCCAGAAATCTGCTGGGCTTTACACTGTGTGTGCCAGGTACAGCTTCCACTGTGGTCTGCAAGGCAAAGGTGTGGAAATGAGAGCACATCTGAGGGGGCAAAAGTATTGGCATGAAACTAAGTAATCTAATTATTAATTTTAGCTATACAATGGAATTTTTTTGTTGTTGTTGTTTTTTATTGCTTTAGTTATACTCAGTCTCTTGCCAAAAGTCAATGGGAAGCATCAAAAGTCTTAAGTATATTATTAAAGATGTTACTACATAAAATTATTGCTAAAGAACACTATTGTTTACATTTTACTGAGGATTAGTAGATAGCTGATCAGATTATGCTTTATTACACCATTGGGCTTAAATAAAAGTTTCTGCATGTTTTTTGGGGAGAAATTGCCCTACCTCACTTGTCCCAAAGCTTTGTCAGGTGAAAAGAGCAAAGGGGAGGCAGGTGTGTAAAAAACATGGCTTATTCTTATCTCATTAGCTTAATAGGACAGGGTTGGAGGCTGCACATTGTTGTTCTCATCCAGGTAAAGCTGAATTATCTCATGAACTGATTCCATGCTGTCAGTATAGGTCATGTTAATGGCAATTACTCATTTTACCTTTTCAGGAAGGCACTGTGAATTATACAAAGATCCTTGTATTCACATCAACTGTCAGAATGGTGGCACTTGTGACAGTGAAGGTCTAAATGCTACATGCATTTGTGCACCTGGATATTCAGGCAAGTTGTACATTACATGGTATGTATAGTTGTCAATTTTTACTGTGTTCAAAAGAAGATAAATGCCAAGTAAGACTGTGGCTCTTCAAGGAAACAAATTTGCAATTTGCTGCCTCGTTGTTAGTCAAGGAAAAATGAAAAGTTCTTGATATTACTTGCAACTGCTTTGAACATTTTTTTGCATCAAAAAAGCCTGTTACTAAAGATAATTCACTAAGCTAATAGTTATTTAACATGCCTTATGACCTTCCTGCTTGAGACTAGATTGAATTTTCAAAGTAACATTTTCAAGACTTCCAGGTAAGCCAATTACTAATTGGACATTGTTGAAACTGGAAAATGTTTTAACATTGACCTTATTTCCTGTGAGCTGAAGAAATAACTTATTCTGCTACCTTATGCAGCCACTAAAAGCCCTAAGTGCTTGTTATGAATCAATTCACCCTTTTAAAGTAACTCTTTTAATCCTTTGGTCTTGTATTTAAATGGACATGATTGGTGTAATCCAAGATAATTCACAACCTGATGCTCTGTTAGCCATGGACAGTAATATCCAAGCTGATAATAATAGATGAAGCCATTCAGAGATCTCTTTGCAGCTAGAGAAAAATTAAATGATTGATGATGTACCTGCTACATGAGACATTCACTATACAGAAGCTTGGGTGTTTCTGTTTTCTGATATCAGGTGAAGAATGTGAAATTGATGTAAATGACTGTGACAGCAGCCCATGTCACCATGCTGGAACTTGCATAGATCAGCCTGGTGGCTACACCTGCCATTGTCCACATGGATGGGTCGGTGCAAACTGTGAGATACGTAAGTTTTGTAGTTTTCTATAAATTTCTAAAACTGATATGTTATAATTAATTTATATTTGTCTCTAAATACCTGCACAAATATCTGTACAAACAACCTGGATAATCTGTAAAAATTATGTTAAATGCATTTTTGTCAGGCTATAATATTTCAAAACCAGATATAAAAGTTAGAAGATTCTATTTCTGGGCACCCTACTGAAAAGGCTGTTTTCAGTGATACCTGAGACATGAACATCCAAGTTGATCAGCAAGGGCTGTGCAGTTCTGCCTGCCATAGCTAGGAAGTAATGGGCTGACTGTAAAGAGTGTGGTTCTGGGAGAAAGCAGTGATCATGCTTCCTTGTTACAGTAAAAGTTACATTTCTGTGACATTATGGACTGAATAGATGCCAAAGAGAAACAGATGGGGTCACATACTTTCCTAGTTGTGCAGACATGATGTATGAAATAAGAGATGCTTGTTCTGGAGTCCTTCTTTGGCTGTTATGCTCTAGTCACTAAGAGTTTGGCTGTTTGCACCACATACATGGTGAGGTGCATATAAACACAAGAGAAAATGGGAGAAGAACAGGAGGTGGAAGGAGCCATGTCTACTGTCCAGTTATTCAATTATTCCTGCTTCCCCCTGTGAGGGATGCATTCCCCTTAGCACTGTGTATGACTGGTAGGCTCAAGCTTTCATTTGTGGTTGGTTGGTTTTAACTCCTTTCTGACCTCTTTTATAAGTCTACAAGAGAGAGAGTAAACTCTCCTTAAACTTCGTTCTCTTGACAAGGTGCTTGTCTCTGCTTTTGCATATTTCTCTGCATATAGCATCTGTTTATATTTCCTCTGCAGTGGCCTGCTTAAGCACTTGATTTTCTGCTTGTGTTTCACAATTGCAAACTGTTCAAGTTAAAATGATGGGAAGAAGCAACACTTTGATGTTGCTGTTTTAAGACTTATATTGGCTTGTTCTTTTATCTTGAGATTGCTGTGACAGAAGGCAGGGCAGTATCTGAGTGTTAACATGACACTGATAACACTGCAGTGCTGATTCTCAACTAGAAATGTCAGACATTTTCTTTCCGTCTCAACAATTGGAGAATAAATCATGTAGTATTGTTCAAGGCAATTGCTCTTCATTGAAGAGGTTGTAATTACTGTGCTTTTGTAATAAAAAGATCAGAATAGGTAGTAGAGTGTGTATATTTAACAATAATAATATGGGGGATATAAAAATGCAGTTTAGGGGACATGGTTTGGATTGTTTTTGAAGGAATGAAAAGAGGAAAAAAAATACCCTTGCATAGTCCCGTAAAGATATATTTTGAAAAACAAGCTTAAAATCAGAGAGTTACAAATAGTTTCTGCAATAGGCTTGACATCAGCAAACATCTGATGTTCCCATGCAATTGAAGTCACTTTGACACATCATTAAAGTAGAAAAACAATGTGCTGCTATGGGACACCATGATACTTTTAAATATTCAGATATAAGGATGGACATACAGCTGCTTAAAGCAATGCAGTGCTTGGATTTGAACAATTATACATCAGGTCAGGCAGATAGAGAGGGACTGAGTTTTGAACGAACACTTTGCAGGAAGGATTTGAAATCTTTTTGGTCTGCAGATTTTTTTCCTACAGGACTATTTATCCATAGGAAGGTCTCTGCGCTCACTGTCTCCCTGAGTTGTGGGCTGACCAGTTCAGATCTTACTTAGAAACAGAACATCCATATCCAGTGCTTTTCCATACAGGTGCAGCACATCTGATCTTATTGGAATCGAGGCAATGGTGCAGCAGGTTTCTGCTCAGCTCTGAAGATTGAATTTATTAGTAAATCTGCTTCAGTTCATCTTTCCATACCTCCTTCTCATACTTACCATACTGTTTCAGCAATTTCTGTGTAAGGGCGAATAATGTATTGGAAAATAAATTTAGGCACTGTGTACTGGCTTCCTTTAGATCAGGCCATCACTGGATGCTAGAAAAAAATCCATGATGAAGACAGGCTTGAGACTTCTCAGGAGGAGGGGTGAGATGGTGTTCAGTAGTCATCTGACTAAACCCATCACATTTTATCTTATGTGATTTTCTGTTCCTAGCCGTAAGAATGGAGTACCAACATTGTTGGTGCTGTCTTTTTTTGTTGGACAACTCTCTGTTTACTATTAATATTTCCTTATTTTTTCACCAGCTGTTTTATCTCCTTGAAGTGACCACCCTAGCAGGATTTCAAGGTTATCTTGTCAAGCTGCACTCCTTAATTTTTAAATGTTGTATATTCATCAGAGTAGCAGAGCTTGATGGATGTAGCCTGAATGAACTGTGATATTTATTGTATCATTTTATGGTCTTTACCAGTCTTAGCAAGTCCAATTAAAAAGGATTAAGTAAATCTTAGTTATACAGAGGCTATTTTTCCTTTCAAAATGAAATGTATTTTTCTAAAAGCTAATTGAGCATTCACTAGAAAATGCTTACAGATTGTCTCATGTGAATTCTCTAATGCCTGCTGGTTATCAGTTAATATCATTACCTTTGCCATTTTGTAATTATTAATGCAGTTGCCAAGGTAATCCAAACCATGTTGTTATTTGAAAGCTAACATTATGAAAAATTTCTAGTACAGTCTGTGTGGTACACATTGAAATCTAATTCTTAGTTCATTTTGTGAACATTCTTGTGACAACTGACAATACTGTGATTTAGACTGTCATAGGTACTTTCTAATCTATAGAGTATAAGCTTTCAATGTTCAGATTTTTATCTGGTGAGGAAGAAAGGAGGAAATTTCTTTCTTTCCTTATCATCCAGACATGGAGTCTAAATCAGAACTGTCCTATATATGTATGTATGTATATATATCTGTGCACATTAGATCTGAATTTGTCCTGGTCTGACAAACTGACAGAAACCACCATGGGTGACAAATGTGCTGCAGAACAGAAATAGAAACCCATCTCAAACTGCACAGAGCACAGCTGTATTCTTCCTTTTTATCTTGACTGGGCAAATATCAGTAACAGCACTTCAGAAACATTAAATCACTAGGTCATTCAGGCTGATCAAAACTTTACTGATCTCTGAAGAAAGTAACATAAACAAGCAGTCCCAGCTCACTTTTACAAATAAACACCCTAAATAAGCCCAAGCTTATGTGCTCCAGAACAACCTTTACTACTGTAAAGAAAGGGCAACCATTTCTTCAAACTCTGCCCAGGTGAATTCCCTGTGTTACAGCTTCAGGCTTTTTTCCTTCCTTCCTTCCTTCCTTCCTCTAAAATAGATTTTTTTTTTCCCCATACTTATACATTCCCCTGTATTTCTAACATAGATGGAGATTCTATCCACAGATACCACTAAACTTATGATTTATGCTCCTGTGCTCAAATGTGTTACCTGCCATCATCAACATCCTTGAGAGGTGGCTTCTAAGAATATCTTAAATTCCCAAAGCACATGCTTGATAGACCTGTTCCCAGACTGTGATTAAGCGAAGGGAGTTTCTAAAACAGTGCACTGGAGAAGTCTGTTGGAAAAAGGAACAGTCACCTACTAGAAATAACTCTAGCACAGTGTCAGATTACTGTAGTCAGAATGATTCAAGTCTGTTCCTGATTTGAAATAATTTATGAGACTATTCACTTTAAAGACTGCCAAAAATGAACCCTAGAGGGTAGTACAGGTTAATTAGAAATACTCTGATCCACAGTAGAGAAAAACAGATCTGAGGATGTAGGCAGTTGAAAGACAATCTGTTTGGCATTGATAGACAATAGTTTGGGCATCAAAATTAGTTATACAGAAGGTCTGGAATACATAAACACAGGAAGCCTCTTCCAATATTATTTCCAGTAAGGTCTGTTGTGAGATGGCTCAGGGAAATTATGCTTGAGAGAAGACTCTAGCTGGTTCAGTACTGCAGCAGCTTATGAGATGCCATTTTTGTCCTTGAAATGTTGGCTTTGAAGCGTCTGTGGTCTGGTGAAGATAGGCATAGAGAAGGTCTTTGTTTCAAATTGAAAACCAAGTGTGCTTAATACACGTTTTGGTAGAAGGGTTCACTAACTATTAGATCAAGCCATGCAGAAAGTCGGTGGATTACTATAAGCTTTTACATAAAACATGCCTGACTTTAAAGTGTGCATAGTGTGTTATAAGGTAACACAGTGGTAACTAGGTGATTTCTGAGACTTGGCTTACACAGGGGATCAAACCAGGTAAGTGTTCCCTTGTGACCCTTAAAATCTACAAGAAGGATCAAGATAATGCTATTCAAATTTGTTTTATGTTGGATATGGTGACACATCTGTGAAAGAGCCTGGAAAGATTCAAATCACATATCCCTCTAGCTTCCAAAGTCCCCACAGAAATCTTGAAAGAGACTACCATAAAACATATGCATCAGGAATGATGTGTGTTACTAATTAATGATAAATTTTTATTTCCTGTTGGCAGATCTGCAGTGGAAGTCTGGGCATATGGCAGAGAGTCTAACAAATATGCCTCGTCACTCCCTCTACATCATAATTGGGGCTCTTTGTGTTGCATTTGTCCTGATGCTGATCATCCTGATCGTGGGAATTTGCCGCATCAGCCGCATTGAATATCAAGGCTCCTCCAGGCCAGCCTATGAGGAATTCTACAACTGTAGAAGCATTGACAGTGAATTCAGTAATGCAATTGCTTCCATCCGACATGCCAGGTTTGTTCTGGGGATGGTAATTTAAAAGAAAATTTTAATGATATGTAATTTCTGTCCATACGAAGTACATCAGACTGCTTAGCTGCCAAACGACAGGGGCACCGGTGTTGCTTCTTGTTCTGTTTTGATCCCTAGTCTGTTCTCATCTGAAATGTGATAATCCAGCACAAACCCTTGAAAACAGAGGGAGTTTATTTGTTTTAACTGAATTTGTTTGATGTAACTGATGAAGAGGGACTTGTGCAGAATTCTTAGACTGTATGATGTTCTGTTTGGGATGTATATACTCCTTAACTGATACACACAGGTAATTCGGTTAGATAGCAAAGGCATGTTGATTTCTCTGACTCATTTACCAGATTATCAAGACTCTTCAAATCATTAATTTTTGTACTCCTGTTTTCCTTGAGATTAAGATCTTTCTTACTTGCTTTCTTAGGGATAGTAATTTTTTGACCTTTAATTTTAAAAGAAGACTTGCAAGCCAGGGCCTTGGGTGTCACAATAACACAAAAGCAGGACTCGAAGTGATTACTGGAAGTGTAAACCACTGCACTGGTATACCATTAATTTACCAAGTTCTCTGTCAACAATTATATTTAAAAACCTCCAAAGTATTTGAATAGAGCTAGAAAAGGACTTTTCTAAATTTCACATGATTTTCTTTGATAAAAATCAGACTACTTCTATTTTAATGCTTTTCAGGTTGTAATGAAGGATAATTTTTAACTTCCCTTTATAGTAATTATGTGCATCAGATGTTATGTCCCTTCTCTTCTTTTTTAAGATAAAAACAGAGCAAAAAACCCATTTTTATTTCCTAAATGAACCAATTCTGATATTTTCTTCTGGATCACATCAGCTGCTTTCCTGGCAATCCTGTTCATTTAACTGAAAATGAAGCCTGCTTCCTTTTTAAAATCTTTGTTATTTTTAAAAAATTTTCTTTGCATTACAGTTGTGACTGATGACTTATTAGTGATCTGTTTAACCTTTTCCTCCCTCTCAGGATCCTTTGCACCATTTTGTTTTCTAGCCAGTATTGTTTTTTCTGTATTTGACGTTTCTCTTAATAGGGTAGAGCTTTCATTTTTGTTGTTTCTTTTTCCCATTTCTCCAATTTGTCAAGATCACTTCAAATTCTAACAAGAGTGTTTATCTATGTTATCACCAAACTACTTTTAAGAGAATGGAGGGAGACACGTTCCTATGCATTGACCTGGAGAAACGCAGCATAGTGATTTGTGATTGCTGGTCATTAATTTTCTGAATAATCTAGTTCTGTTTCAATGCAAATTAAAGAGGTTAATTTTCACCACTGCTGCAGTCATCAAAGTTATCTGAAAGGGATGAGGAGTTCCCACAGACTCCTTTAATCACATCAAAGCTTTGGGCAGTAACTCTTTAAACTGTTACAGCTAGATATACAGGGAAACATTTGTTCATTGTCAAGAGGTATTAGTCAGCAAATATTTTAAAAAGAAAGATGTGCGTAGTTGGTTTAACATAGCAAGACAATCAGTGTTCTTTTAAGTCTTGCCTTGAAGTTTCCTTTGTCACTTAGCCTTACATCTCTTCCAGTGGGAATTCAGCATCTCCATACCATACACAGCATGGGAACTCCTTTTTCCTATAGTAGTGTATTGGGAGAGGAGGGAGTTGCTTTTTGGTCCATAAAAAGCTTTATAGTTTTTTTTTGCCTTCTGGATGTCTTCTGGTACATAGTGCACATCTTCAGGGGTGGAGAGCACGGTGGCAAATGATAGTGTTAATCCTTCAAATTAACCACCTGTCTCCTGGGACAGTGACAAACGTGTCAATCCTATTCAGTTACTATTCACTGAAGTGGTACTTTGCACATCCCCAAGGGCTGGAATGGGTCTCCTGAGGAGCAGTGCAAAACACCTTGGTTTTCTTCCTTCTTGAAGAAAATTAGGCACTTTTGTATTTAAGGGTACCAAGGAAAAATATTACCAGCAAGGCAATCTTTTTAATCTATAATGTTTTAAATATTTTTAATCTATATCTTACCTGCCTTTTACAGTTGCAGTGGCAGGTAATGGAAATCATAAAAGATGTGGATGAAACTTTTCAAATCTTGGAAGCTGGCTTAGTTCAGGTCTTTATTGCTACTGCCTGGATTATTCTGGATGAATCTCTGTTTATTACTTAAATGCAGAAGGTTAGAAAAATGAGTTCTCATCAGGGTTAAACAGCCTCAGAAGTTTTTAGACTAGGATATATGCATGATGACTTTCCAGATCAATATTATGCAGCTAAAAATGATATTATTTGAGCCTTTCAATAAAGGATTTCCCTGTCTGGGGAAAGGTGTTTCTACTTAACTGCTTTGGTCATTGCAATCCAGGAAAAGGAGCACAACTTCTGTCGTTACTTTTGCATAAACTCTTAAATCTGCATATTAAAAATTACCAGGGTCTGAATTTTCAGAATTGTTGTATTTAACAGACCAACTTTCAAATAATAGATTCTTAGCATTTTCTGAAAAACATTGCTGGTTATGCAGCTAAAATTATTAGTAATTTTGGAAACAGAGGACTAAGGAAAAGCACATCATGCATCCACGCTGAATTCATAAAATACCTGCTTATGGAGACTCTCAATTTTTTCTATGTCTGTATCTTTAGCAGTAAACTTCATGCACTACTTACAAGTGTTGGGTTTTTTTATTTTTATTTTTGACTTTCATGTGCTGAATCTTGTTCTGTCTATGTGTGGGTTGAGAAGTCCAGTTCATCAGGCTGAGTAAGTCATCTGGTCAGGGTAAGCTTCTCTCCACTGCACAATCTCCACATTCCTGTGCTTGGGGCAGGTGTGTTAAGGCTGCAAGGCCAAAGCTTCCTCAATCTGATGAGCGTCAGAACAGGCTCATTTCATACCATTTCCTGATGTAGATTTCAGGGATGAGTTTCAGTCAGCTACCTCCTTGTGAAAGTGTGATCACATGCACAAGTACTCTGATCTCTACAGCACATGCTGATTGCTTGGTCCTATGCCAGAGACTCAACTCTGCAAACTCTAAGATTACAGCTCAATTATACTAAGGAATGCAAAATACCACTAGCACACATGGCCTTTTCCCAGAATAATGCAAAGGAAATTATTCCTCTCATTATTCTCCTCTTACGGAGGCAAAAATAATCCCATCCTTCTGTGGGTGTGCCATGTGCCATGCAGTTTGTTTTTTTTTAATTCTGATCTTTCTTTTCCATCTCTTGTTTAAACTTTACTTGTGGACTCCTTATACCAGTTGCTGGTTTTGAACAGAATAGCAACACGTGGTTTCTTTGCTTCTGGGAAGATTCTAAATTCCTGTGTATCCCACAGAATTTGGAGGATACCATTTTCTTGGGATTCAACTGTCCAATGTTCTCAGAAGTTATCACTTTGTAATGATCTCTGTGCCATTGCAAGGCATCTGTGCTACATATATTGGAACAGTATTGCCACTAATGAATGGACATATCAGTGCTAGATGTAGAGGCCACAGAACTTCCCTAGACCTACTGATACACTCTGTGCATGTAGTTGTTCATCAGACACAGTGTGGCATTAAAGCTAATGTTAAACTGATAATCCATCATGTCCCTGCAGTCTTCTTCCTGGCTCAGTGGTTTCCAGGACTGAGATTTCCCCACCTAATGTACAGTCTTTGCTAGATAAATAAGCTTGTACTAGACTGTACTGGAAGAAAAACTTTGTTTTTTGTTGTTAGCAGCCTATTAAATGATCCAGTATACTCTGTAGCAGGGATCTGCATCTTTTTAGTTTTTCTTATCCTTTGAATCATTGTCTCTTGAAGCTTGTATCAGTAGTTATTTTATGTGTTCTTTTATACCATCAATTCAGCAATAAAATAGCATGAGATCCTTGTGCAGTCCTACTATATACACGCCCTCTGAACCAAGATTTCCCATTTAGCAGCTCTGCTTTGAGACCTCCGAGTTCTGTGTTAACTCTTTTCAGTGCTGTCAGCAGGGACTGGCTTCTGAACTGCCAGATCAAAGCCGTGTGGTCTACCAGCCCAACGGCACAGCCAGGCCACAAACAACTAGCACATGTGCTGTGGTCTTTTCTCAGCATTTTCTAATTAGAGGCACATGTCAACCCTGACCTACACAAGAGAACAGATTTTGTACCGTTTCACCATGTGCAGCAAGCCATGTACTCTCTACCTGTCAGAAATGGCAGAATTTGACTTAAATCTCTGGAGATTGTTCATTATCATTTGTCTCTTTGGAAAAGAACTATTTCCTTCCCTTCTTCTGATGGAGAAAAAGGGCTATTGAGAATTCAATGCTGTATCTGATTTAGTAAGGTGCCATACCTTGATTCCTTCATTTGAGGCCTGAAATTTTCTTACTTACAAAAAATCAAGTTTATCTATCATGAAGCTGATGACTGTATGTTGCCTGTCTGTATTTAATTACAGGAAACTACAGAAGAACGCAGACATTCATGCATGGAAATGTATCTAGTGGGGCCTTATTGACAGCTGAAGTACTTGGAAAATTGGATTTCCACCATATAGATCATAATGCTTTAATTTTGACATCCATTTTAGATCTCTTAAAACAGCCAAGATTCAAATGAGAACAGTTGGGAGCTGCATGAAAATCTTGGAAAAAAATAGAGTTCAAACTGGTCCAAATAATATCCTTAAGATTTGGATTTTCTGAATCTCACTTTTCAGTGTGCACAGCTTAAAGTAGTATAGACTTAATGTGGTACATAAGAAGATGATGAAAAAATTCTTTGTGTAGATAACTACATAAAAAACTCTTCCTATTTCTCTGTTAATATTTCTCTGTGTCAAGTCCATTAGGAAAGCAGACTTTTTTGCCTCATTTATCCATGATCCTTTTGTTATGTAAAGCTCCTTTAACTGTAGTCCAACCACTTTAAAAATTTTTTCCACTTTCAAGTTGCATTTTTTTACTGCTATTTTTGTATCTTAATAAGTGATCAGAAGGGTGATAGTCTGTGCATTGCAAAAGAGCTAAAGGAGTGTGAATGAGCCAGCACTGGGGCCTCAGCAGTTCTCTGCACAGGGGGTTACAATCAGGTTCTTGGCAGTGATGGTTGTCCAGGAGGAGCCTCCTGATGTGATTCTATTGCTTGTGAGCCTGTGTAGGATTAGGATGCTTATGTGGCATTGCAACTGCCATTAATTTTTTCCAGTATTCCAAATAGTGTACAGCATGCTGATAATTTAAACTTGCTTCTCAAGTAGAGCTCAGGTGAGCAAAGACTTCAGGGTAATTTTTTTAAGTGCTTTTTCTACAGTTTATCACTCAACTCAGTGCACAACTGTTGCATTTCCAAATGCAAATCTACACATAGTGTCAATTACTTATTTTTTGAACAGATATATGACCTGACCTCAATATTGGTGGTTAGATTAGACTCTAAAATAAAATTCTGTCCTTCCTGGAACTCTATCACCTTTGCATCTCTTCTTCCTTAGTCTTTCCATATTCTGATACTGCTGAATTCTGCAGCAGAATTCTTGTAGCATTTGATATGGAATCTTTTTCTTGCTCTCAAAAAGATTCTAATTATTCTTTTTAATTTATCATATATTTCAAAAGGTCCTCTTCAGGTATTTAAACTGCTGTACTGGCATATTGCAATACAATTTAGAACCTATGTTCTCTCTGGGTTTGTTTCTGACAGTGTGACAGAGCTCTGTGTGTTTTCACCATTAACTTGTTTGTACTTCCATTTGTCACCAAGAGCTTTCTTTTCTTTCCAGGTTTGGCAAGAAATCCCGCCCTGCCATGTATGATGCAACCCCCATTGCTTATGAAGATTACAGCCCAGATGACAAACCTTTGGTTACGCTGATTAAGACAAAAGATTTGTAATCTAGTGTATCTTTTTTGGATAATTTTTCAAAAGGATGGGCTACTAACCTCATTTAAATATTTTTAAGAGGAAAGCATAAGTAATTTAAACCATTAGATGCTTCAGAATTTTCTGTAGAATATTTAAGAACCAATTTTCTGCAGCTTTTAGTTTGAAAAAATATTTTAAAATAACAGAATTTGTGACCTTCATGAATTACACTTTAATGTACCTTGAGCTCTATAAACTATAAGCTTCTGATAGTGTGTGCTTTCTCTTGGTAGACACTATTACTAAACCCAGATGAGTTTCTTGTGGTTGTTACAGAACAGAGAACAATAATTAATGAGGAGTTCTTCATGACATGTCAGTGCCAGCTTTCGAAGTAGAGGTAGGAAAATGTGAAGCATAATATGATATATAATATATCCATTAATTAAAAAAGTCTAAAATGTTTGTGTTGTGAAAAAGAAACTAGTAAAAATTATTATTCCTGATCTGAATGAATTAGCTTTTGCCTTATTCCATGCATGGATAGATAACCTATTTCTCCATTATTTCCTGAAAGTTGCTAAAACATTCTCTTAAGTTGATGTTTGACATTTTTGTAATAGTATTCAGGCTAAGCCTTGTATAATAATTAAAGTGCCTCTTGAGGCAAAGTAAGGGCATAATCCTTTAAAAACTGAAATCAATGAAAAAACTTCCATTGACTTCATTTGGCATGGGATTGAATCCTACAATTGGACCGAATCTATATTTTTCTTTAAAGGTTAAAGTTTTTTATATTGTGAGTAAACTAAGCATATGGTTTGAGTTGTTTGTTTGCTAAAGGTTGTTGATGTACAGTATCGTTTCATTAAATACTGTGTATTCTCATAGTGCTTCTTACTTAGGATCAATATGGGGGTTTTGTGGCTGTATTTGATTGCTTATGGGCCTCTTAAAATTCTTGCTTATTTCAAAAAATACTGAATAAATGTTATCAAGTGAAGATTGCAGCTGTTTCTTTTGTTTTTCTTCATTTGAAAGTGTGCTGTTATCTATAAATTTGAAAGGATGTGAGCATATAAATAACACCGAAAGATATTCCAGCTGTTAATTTGAAAAGGAAAAAAAAGGACTTCATTAACAAGGTAATTTCTCAAAAGTGAGACAAATACAGCATTGGTAAAGATGCAGTCCCCTAGTCCAGTCATATGGCTTACAACCTGTTCCTGGGTGGATCTGATTGCAAACCTGGGCCCTAGGTTGTAGCAAAGTTTTGCAACAGACTGACTTATTTACCTGAGTTTGCTTTTACTGACTGTGTTTCAGAGACATGGCACTGGTGGAGCCAGGACTGGGGTGTAGAGGCAAACTGCTGTAGCTGCCTATAGATCCTGCTGCATGGTGCTGTGCTAGGTCCTGTTACGTTACAGGCTGGTAAGCGATGATGGGCTAAGCTCTGGGTGACCTCTTAGTGTTGGAAAACCTTGGCATGTATTCAGAATCTTAATGTTTCACATAAAGAACAGTTTTAGACAGAAGGGAGGTGCCTCCACAAAAACACAAACTTCTGATCACCTCTGTGTGAGGACAGCTGTTGTCTCAGGCTGTCCTTGATACTGCTGACATCTCCACACCTCAGATCAACCTCTAAGGCAAATGTAATTAGGAATTGTAAAGCTAAGAAAACTGCCACTAGTTTTATTGTCTTGTTTAGGTGGGGAGAGAGTATCTGCTATATCATAGCAATTGAATTATTTTCCACATCTTGCACTATTGGTGCTGACAAGAAGTAGAAAAAGTATCGTAAATCTAACTGTTAGTGTTGCTAAGATGTAAATTTCATTGTGAGGTTACATTCCAGATCATCACTAAAAAAAATAGAGTCCAGGAAGCAGCTATGGGCTAAATTTGAAATGTTGTAACGACAAGCAAATGGAAACATTATTCAGTAGAACTGTTAACCTGTTAAGGAGAAGCTGTGCTCAAAGTGTCTTTTACTGTTAGAAATGGGTGGATGGTGAATGCACATATTAGCAACACCATGATGTGTTTGAATTATGGAAAAGCCAAATGCATCTCCAAAATCCAGAACACCTTTCCTGACATCCTGTATCTGCTCCCACTGGGCTTCCATTGACATTGGCCCTAGAAAGTAATTACTGGTAAGGAACCTAAAAAACTATATTCAAGCCACTCTTCCAGTCTTCAGGCACAGATTTTAATGACAGAGGTTGTGCATTTGCATCTGGTGGCTGCCAGACTTGCTGTTTTCATTGGTACAGTTTCCTGGTGCTTCTTCAGATATGGAAACTTCTGTTTATGGTAATTTCCCAGTGACTCCCAGCAATGTTTTGAGAACCCCTTACACAGAAGGGCCAGGAAGAAGCTACATCCTATGCCATTTTTATGTTTTTTTCTTTTAACTCCTGTGGAACAGGGGCAACTACACTGGTGTTCTAATTGACTTGTCAGTCAGATAGCAAAAAACTACAATTTCTTCAGATTTTTGGCTTCTCAGTGGTAAAATATTGGTTCATCATTGAAGATGCACAAATCTATATAAATCATGGAAACAAGAAACTCTTGTTCAAAGGAATATGCATATTTAGAGTCCATATTTCACAAGAGACACATTGCAATCAGCAGCAGCCCTTCTGCATACAAATCATACCTTGGTAATGATTCTTGGCTATCCTGTATTTCTGTCAAGTGACTGACCTTAAAGATAAGCAATTTGTGAGGAGCTATTTTCCTCTCATCTTGCAGCCTCTAGCTTCTGTAAATCATCCTGTACTTCCTGTGATTTGTGCTTTGAAAATTACTTTTGCTCTTTCCAATTTATATTACGGAGCTCGGATGGAACATTATGCATGCACTGTGCCTGTATCTGTGCACTTCTGAGCTATCTGAGAGGCATTGCACTGCCTGCCAGATGGAGCAGCCCTCAGACCTGGAGGGAAAAACCCATCCTGAGTTTTTATCCCAGCTCTGAAGCTGCTAGAACAAGTTGGTTACTGTCTTCATATGCCAGATCATGCCTTTCTGAGGGTGTACATGAATGCAGACAAAGGCCACTGGTTATTTGATGTCCTTTTGCCAAACCAGAAGGGGTTTGTTCTATATAGGAAGCAAATATATATGTATTGCAAATACCACCTGCACTTAATATACCTCATGTGTTTTTTGGTTTTTGGTTTTTTTGCTGTAAATCATCCAGATACAGAGAGCACAGATTGTATGTGCCCTTCCCCCTGGCAATAAATAGGTTAGCAGCCTCCAGCTCCTCCTGTAGGTGGGGACAAGTCTCCAGGCTTTTCATTAACATCCAGTACTTGTGTGTTTCCTAAGTTTGGCCCTTTTTGCTTCCTTTTCCATCTGGAAATAGAGCATCCGTGAGTGGTTTTCTCCCAGCAGCATGGAGATCTCTTCATGCATGCTTTATTTGGGTGATATGAAACATGCAGTTACAGCTCAGAGTTGTCATATATGTGCTAACAGGAAAATGTAATGGTTTACATGGGTTCTGGGTGGAGTCAGTTGAAAATGATAAAGAAAGTGGCCCTGTCCGTGTGGTTGGGCTAATTGCAGTATGTTAGAAATACAGTGCCCAAGGGAACAGTTGAACACAACAGCTAGGAAACACATGTTGGCCAAAAACATACAAATTATCCTCATTAAACCTACAGATGCAACCCTAATTTTAGCTGAAAAAAAAAATTATATCATTGCCTCAGTTTCAGCCTCTCTTGGCATCTTGTCTCTGGGCTCACTGCACTGTGTGCCTGTGCTGTCCCTGGGTCAGAGTACCTGACCTTCCTGCGTCTGGAGGAAGCAGCTGGGTACTGAGCCACCTCTCTGCTTTGGAGACCCCTTTTAAACCAGAGCTGTGTGCTGATTCCAAGTGTGCAGAGGCAGCCCAGGCTGGGTGTAGCTCTCAGCTGGTGAGGCAGGTGAAGGACGACCTGCTTGAGGGTGGTGGGGACCCATCTGGACCCGGGTGAAAGGCTGTGAGAGCTCTGTTTCAGTTCTCCTTAGTTTGTTTCTGTGAGCAGGTTAATCAAATGGTGGGACTGGAGGGAGCTGAATGGCTGGGGATGGGGAGACCTTGGGAGAGGTGTCGGTGGTTTATAATGAATTTGAAGGTAACCTGTGGTACCCCCACCTCCATGACTGACCCTGAGCCTTGTCAGTCTGCTGAGTAACACCCTGCACCAAAACTGCCATCCTGATTGTGCTGTTATTCCCTCTGCTACAAACGGAGCTTGGTGTGAGGGAGATGAGAATCGAGAAGAGTTTTAAGCTTGGTAAAGTGCATCTTCAAATGGCAGAAGCCTTTACTGCTTAATTCCTTTGAAACAATGGGAGTTTGAAGATGGTATCTGTGATTTTGGGGGGAAATGGTTCGGTGTCTCTTTGCATCTAAATAAAAGAAAAAATCTGACCATAGGCATACAGCCCTAAAGCAAACATTGTTTCCTTCAGTGGAGTTTCATGGGGTGAAACATCAGTGACAGTGCTGATGTTTTCATTCTATCCCAGCTTCATTTCTGGAAAATGCTTGGCTTTTCTCCAGCAGGGCTTTGCAGAGGAATGCCTAAGAGCAGATATGACATTCCTCAAGATGTATGGTTTCTTTTGCTAACAATAAGCACCTGATGAGGAATAAATTCAAGACCTCTGAATATCATTCACTATGTTTATGCTCAGAGGAATTAACCCCTCCTTACTTCTGTTGCCAGGATTATGTCTACAGGGAACTCCTTTGTCCCTTCATGTGGCTAAATCCTTCTGTGTCCAAACTTTTTCTGAGATTCCCTTTTACCCAAAACTGCTCAGATTTTGCAAAGCAGACCTACACCCTGTGGCAGGCAGAGCTTTACCCCATCCTTCCAGCTGGGCAGATACAGCCCACCCTCCCTTCCTCCAGCCCAGTTTCTGTGCCAGCCATTTGTTGCGTGACCAGCTCTAGGAACCACTTTTTCCTTCCTTACAGCTATGTTTCCAAGTTCCAAGTGCTGCTCAACACTGTCTGGGCTGAAATAGCTATTTTTATGTTACTCTGCTCTCACATTTCTGGTCTCAGAAAAGTGGCAGAATTACAGGCCTTCCCTGGACCTCTTCTTTCTGCTTGAACAGGAGAGGCAGATGAAAATGGATTTAATTCAGGGAAGGGTTTAATCTCTCAGGCCATTCCCTGCTATGGATTGTTAAAATAATGAGTGTATTATCAAGACCTAATGAATATATAGACATGTTCCTAACATAAGAAGTGGAAGCATTAGGGCATCCCAGTGGGGGCCCAAACCCTCTCTTCAAACCTGTTGGCCACTGTGAGAAAGATGCACTAGGTTATGGATTTCAGGAAGCTTTTATTTTATAAACAAAATAGTGTGAGGAGTTGGTTGCTTGTGTAAGATACATATTATTGCTGGGAAATGCTCTGCACAAGCAAGTGAGCAGTGAGAGAAGGGCAAAGCAGTCAGTGCTAAATGAAAGATACAGAGCTGATCTGCTTTATTTCCTCTTTGTAACTTTGTCCTTCATTGGCTGTTGTTGCGTGGGATTGGAGGGGGTGGCAGGAGGCATATTTGTCTCTAAGCCACCTTTCTGCCTGGCTGAAATGTCTCATCAGGGAGATGGGACTGGCCTGAGTCTGAAATCAGAGCAATCAGAATACTGCTGCTACGTGAAGTAGCTGGAGATTGTTATGAAGATGGGCAGATTAAAATGTGCTCTCAGCTCCTTCTCAGTCTGACATGATGTTCACAGGATACTCTCTCAGAAGTCATCTTTGTACTTGATCTTTCCTTTCTGCTTGCATAAGAGGTGGCTCCTCTTGTGCAAATTCTGTGCTACAGAGCACTGTCTGTGGGACCCAGAATCTGAAACCTTTATCTCCTTTGTCACCTTCATAGTTTGGAAGAGCTCCAATTAAGTGAAGGTGATTCCTTCTGATGAGAAGTGGGTCAACCACTGGAAAAAAAAAACCAACAAACTTCAAAGTGGTTATGCCACATCCAGCCCCATTTGGGTTCAGTTGGCTTCATTCCTTCTCCAGTACAAAATGGGTAACAAAAATGACCTCTCTGGAAAAGTCAGATTTCTCTGTTATTAGGAATTCCAGTTCCAAGTCCTCCTTTTAAGAAGTTTATGATAAGATGACTATTGTAAATAAGCTTCCCCTTTAGTAAAGAATAAATCATCAAATAAGCTTTGATTGGTGAGATCTTTGGCAAAGGAATGTAAATAAACAAGCTGAATAAACTGAATAAACTTCTTTATCTGATGTGTTGAGCAGAAAAGGCAGCAAAGTTAATCATTTAGGAAAATAAGCTGCTCTGCTGTGCTTGCTTCAATAACAGACCAGAAAGAGTCTAAGGAAACAGTCTGGTCTAGCTCCCTGACCCTGGACTTCTTGCTAGGTCCTACAGGCCAGGACAGATCATGTTTATCAGTCAGGAAGCAATGCTATTTCCTCAAGGAGATGCCCTTCAGTCTAGGTTTTTTTATTTGTTTCTTTTTCTGTGGACTGCTCCCCTTCCAAGACAATTCTCTGCAGCAGAGCACAGCTCTCTTATGAAGACAGCTGTGACGTGTCTTCCATCTGCTGGGATTAGTACACACATGGACCATTTTCTGAGTTTGCACTGTCTTAAGCTTTGGACTTCATTCATTGCTCCGTTTGAGCAATTCTGTGGGCATTTGCGTGTGACTGCACGTGGATGTGAGTCCACCACAGCTCAAAGAAATGGGAGTGTGAATGTTCTGATCTTCACCAAAGTTTTTTATTGACTTATGTGGATTTGAACTGCTCTAAAGTAAAGCTGTCTGGAATCTGAGCCTATAAACCAGACAAAAGTTGCTCAAGTTAAGAAAAATGTGTGTAGCTGCTGTGGAAAAAGAAAAGAGCCTAATGCAATTTAGATGATTTTGGCATGTAGCAGCTGCAATTATTAGTTTGTCAGCAGAAGACAGCTCTTACTTCCAATTTTAATGGTTTGAGGGGTGATCATTGCTGAAAGGTATCTCATTATTCTCTGCATTCTATCTTTGCTTGTAATGTATTTTCTGCCCTGCCACACTAGGGAATAAACATCTTATGGAAAAATTTGGCGATTGCCACCATAGATTATGGCAAGCAGCAAAAGCAGATGAAAACATGAAAATTGGTCAATGAAGAGTTCTCAGCTGCAAATCTCTTTGGCAAGCCAGACCAGGATGAACCTATGGCATTCTCTTGACTCATCTATCTCTGATTAGTTAAATCTCTTCTTTTTCCCTTCCCATAAAGGCTTTTGTTGGTGAAAGACTGCATCTGGTATTGCATCAGGACAGCAATATATCAGCATGACATTGCTCAACCAGGACTGTTGTCTTTAGAGCTTAAATGATG
The DNA here is from genome assembly GCF_003957555.1 of Calypte anna. Lineage (NCBI taxonomy): Eukaryota > Metazoa > Chordata > Aves > Apodiformes > Trochilidae > Calypte > Calypte anna. Next base: position 10,213,232 of record NC_044255.1, on the reverse strand, counting down.
CATTTATAGAGGTGGTGGTCTGTAGCCTGTGTGAATGCTCTTGTTTGTGCTCAAGCCATGGCTTCATATTGTTTGTTTCATCATTTTGGCATAGTTAGATTCTGGCCTCTTTTGTTGTGTTTGACATACAAACACAAACTCAAGATCACCTGGAACTCCTCCTAGGTGAAAAGTACCTACAACTTCTAATAATAACAAAGATGGGGTATGTTTATGTCAAAATATCAGCACAACACACACTTCCACGCTTACTATTGACCTGTGAATGTATCCACAAAAAACCCCAGCATAACCTCACTACTCAGGCTGGTTGCTTGGGACACTTCCATGGTTTGAGTAAAAGCCTTTGCAGCTGTGGCATTGGGAGTGCTGTCCTACAGCTGCAGTGGGCAGAGATTACAAGAGATTTGTGGGTTGTCACCATGAGTCTCCTACTGATTATCAGCACAGCTCTTACAATAAACCACTGCCCCATGGTAGTAGTTTATCCCAAATTTAAATACTTGCATATAATTAAATTCACCTCCTTTACATTAGAAGACTTAGTGAAATTTTCTGAAATGTTCTGTGATCTTTTAATGAAAGGCTTTTATATGTCCATGACATATTAAAAAAAAAATAAATTCTCAAACTTCCCATTTAGCTAATGACTTACACTGTGTTTTGGTACATGTGAACTTTGTGAATATGTATAAAATCTTACCAAAATCTCAGCCAGATGAAAAAATATGATCAATGTTCTGTTGAATGTTGAAATGAGATTTTTGACAGACCTTCTTAAATATTTTGACTAGTGTATCTGCCTTTGAGCAACCAGCATTTTGTGAAAATACCATCAGGAAGGCTGTTTGAAAATTGTTGTCCCATATGATGGCTCAGTCTACATTCTTGTATTAAAAGAATTGAAATATAATGTTATGTTAGCTAGAAATAGCTTTCTGGGAGTTGTGTCTTATGCCCTCAAGCGTATGAAACCAAGACATAGAACCTCAGTTCCTATTTCCTTCCAGCTGCACATCTGACCACTAAAAGCTTCCAGAAAATGCTTTGGGTAATGAGTAGGAAGGCCATGAGAGCAATTTCATGCCTGATAAAACTTCATTTACTTCAGCCACCTTCCCAAAGGTTGGCTTTAGCTTCTCTTTTGTAAAAATAATGGCTCAAGTGTACCAGTTCTTTTGTTTCCTAGAAGTCAGCTTATTTTCTATACTGTATTGAGAGCACATACAGCAGGTTCCAGTTCTGATTTTTAATCCAACAGGACAGTGAAACATATGGATAAGTTACAGAGAGATGAAATCAGTCTTGACTTTCTGAAAACTGTTTTTGTAAATCCCAGTGTATGGCATTGGTATTTATTCTACAGCAGCCTATGGTTGTTTGATTCTCTCTATTGCACCCATCATGTGAAGGCAGCAACTAGGCAGGGATTGTCATGATCCCCAAGTAATTTCTTTCATGGATTTTTTAACTAAGATGTGCTGTCCATAATCTCTTGTCTGTGGTCTGTATGTTGACACCAATACCTCCCATTATAATTTGAATATACATTTCTGGTTTTGTGTGGCATTTGCTATAATGGTCTGTCAAAAAAAAAAATCTGGCAAAATGTCAATAAAAAAGGATCTGCTTTCATGTGTGCCTACTATACCCATCCACTTTCATCTTGCCATGAATTTGAAATTGACATTGTTCTACATATAAAAGATGATGACCAGTTATTTTTATCTCCAGCACTTAGCAACGCTGCTTCCCCACTTTCCCCATAGACCTGGTTTGTCCTGAGTGTGATAAGGAAAAAGCCTGGAGATCTGTAGAGACCTGAGTTAAGTGCAGAGATGATCAGTTTTCCTCCCTATTTCCCCCGTGTCAGTTCCACAGAGAGAATATTTACAGTTCCATGGAGATGCCTTAATTCCTGATGGCTTTGAAGAGCCACTATATTTTAATACATACACAATTTAAAATAGAGTAGTAAGCTAATAGTATTGACATGTTGGGTTTATATCAAAACATCTCACAGCTGTGATTTACTTAGTGATGCATGTTGCTGAATTTTGAAATATTTCATTTGGAATAGACTCCAGAATGCTAAATACGGTGCTGCTTTTATGACATTTTAAACTTTAGTCCAACATACTACAAAATTTCACTACAAATTCTCTAGTATTTCCCAGTTTTGCTCCACTCTAAAGGACTCCTGTCTGTAGAGAAAACCAATCTCTCCCAACAGAACCACAGCCTTACCCTGGCAGTAGGGCTGGTGTTACCCCTGGTTTTTTCAATTCTTTTTCATGAAGCCCTGATTTTGCATAAGCAATATAATCATCTCTTTTTTTCTATCTGGCAGTAACCCTCAAGAAGGGCAGAAATTGCTGGCAGAGAAACAGTATCAGACTTCAAATTAACAGTTAAATGTGCTCTTTATTGAAAAGCAACTTGGCCTTGAAATTTCTGATAATTGATTCTCTTTTTCATTTATGTGTCAGCTCTGATTTACGTCCTTCTTCAAATTTCAGTGTCAGGGTGATTTAAGAGGGCAATTTTTTTGTATAATATTGTGCAGTGATCATTGGCAAATCCCTCAGCATAGGGATGCATTCTTTGTTACACACCAAAGAGGCACACAGCCCTTGAATTTCTTTATAAAGACAATATACAATGCAAATTCTATCTCACAATAATCCATCTTATAATTAGACATAGACATGTTCTTGTATGAAAACTGCTCTCTGTGGCATTGGCATTTTATGTGACAGACTCATCAAGAGCCCCTCTGACTGCCAGGTCAATCTCTTTAACTCATCTTTTGCTTTTAGCATGAAACAAGTTTCCCCATGGTGCTGAGCAAGCCATGTGAGTCCAGCTGCATTGCTGCACTAGGGACTGGTCGTGCTGAAGTTTAAGCAGGAGCTTAATGAAGGGTTTTTGAGGTTTGCCTTCATATTGGTTCTTAAAAATTTAGGAGGGACTTGAGTCTCGCTAAATTATTGCATTTTATGTAAGAGCGGGATTCTTGGGCTTCTCTGGATCATTGTAAATCTGTATATTCAAGCTCTATAGATATTTGCCAGCAAATCAGTTCACATCTACCTAGCAGCACATGTGTTTAAAATCTTCCTGATAATCAGTGCAGTGCCCAGAAGAAGGCCCTCCACAGCCCACTTGCCCATCTGTCTTTTCTTAGTTAGGACTTGGGTGAGTGGTTTCACCCCTGAACTCTGCTGTTTCCTGTCTCACACATTTTATAGCATAGAACCACCGTGAAGCAGATAGTACGTGTCTCTTGTCCTACACTGCAGCTTGGTTTTTTGCTCTCCCATGTGCTTTGTTATACTCAGACATTAGTGCTTTATTGGTACCAGTTGTTAAGCGTGGAGGACAGTAAGTTCACTGAACAAATGATACTGATACTGTTACACATCCTTATTACACCCTTTGCCATTAACATCTCAGCAGTGGTAAGTGAAAATTAATGATAATTTTAGCTGTGAAAGAACCTTTGTATGCACAGGCATTTCCAGGACAAATTGGGTTGTTGTAACAGGGGCTCTTTACACCCTGTGCTCAACTAGGGAAAGGAGAAACATCTCCCAGGTTGCCACATAACTCCTTATGCCTATGAATAACTAGTGGGTACTGAAATAGGAAGTGTGGCTTCTAGTAAACTTCTTATTTTCACTGAGAAACTCGAGTAGTTGGAAATTGTGAAATCTAGAAGACAGATTGCCAAATCTTTTTCTTGCTATAGGGATGCTCTGCAAACAAAAATCTTGGAGAGTCTTAAAGTCTCTTTTCTTGGTAAATGTTCTAATTCTGAAGGAATACCCAGTGCATATAAAATTGCCCAAATATTTATCATCTGTGATTCTTCATTCCTTTTTATAATACAATGCTGTCTCTCAAAATAGCTTAGCTGTATAGATGTGATTCTCATCTTGCTTATGTTGTTAAAAATCATGAGGAATTTAAACTAAGTTCACATATTCTTATCTGTGCAAGTCAGAAAAGGCACAGACATCTATGAAGATGCCATGAATTTAGCTTGGTGTAAAGTTTTTAATATTTAATATTTTAATTTAATAACCAAGTGTAATTCACAACTAAATAGAGTCAAGCACAGAACTGACATGGCCCGTAACTACAACTGTTTCAAGTTCTTCTGGATCTATGAGAAAATGAAGATGTAAGTATCTGGTATGTGTCAAACTGAAGATTTTATGCCGGTTGTTTTCTGCTGCTTGCATTAAGAGCTGAATTTGAACTCCTTTGGCCATGCTGAAGCAAAATTTGCTGGTAAAGGCTGCAGACATCATTGTCCCTGCAAGGAGGTGCCTGGTCACCAGCTGTGTCACTTGCACCATGGTGGAAGCACTCCCAGGTGTGTGTGAGGACTTACTCATCTTTCCCATCTCCTTGGCCTTCTCTCTGCCCTCCACCCCTCTTTTCATTGCTGCCTCTAAATTCCTTTGTGCTTTGGCTTCCTCAGGTTTTCTCCCTTTCTCATTCTTTCTGCTTCTTTTCTCCCAGTCCCACTTCTGTTGGAATCCCTCAGGACACATCCTGCACTGGCACCCCCTGTGCCAGGGATAGCTCTGTCCAACCCAGCTGGACATGGGGACTGCCAAAATCCCTCCTTTTGCCTGCCCTGCCTTTCCCTTGTCCCCAGGCCCACCCGGTGCCCAGCATGGCTCATAAAAAAAAAGGAGCAGGGCTGGTTCTGATCTGAGGGTGTTGGCAGCTCCAAAAGATCTGCTGTGTGTTTGCAAGGAGGCTGATGGCCCGGTTTCACTCACTCACCTGGGGCCCTTGCCAGCTGTGCCTGAGGTGTTGCTGAGATGAGGTGATGGGAATGCTAAAAAATAAAACTTGCTTTTCCTTTTACTGCTAGATATTTTGTGCTGTCCAGAACTGATGTGGCCTTTTAAATCCTGGCAAGATCTTTACCATGACTTTGGTGGTTCATTTTCTGTGCTGCTGGGAATGGGACTGATGCAGTGCAAAAGTGTAGGAGAAGTGAGACTAAATATCTGCCTTTCTAAAGGTAAGGCCAAAAGATGAGACAAAAAAAGGAATACCACATAAATATGGCCAAATAGGTTACTACTTGTGAATTGCTTGCATTTATTTAGTCCAGTCACCTTCAAAATCATGTTGCAAGTTATTTTTGCTAGAGGAAGAAAAGAGTTATCCTAATACTTGGAGAAAGTGGCCGGGTGGTTACAGCTGATGAGGTAATCAAAACACAGCCTCTTTTGGCCATCACAGGCCATTAAGGACACCTGGTTGCTGTGAGAACTCCAGCAAGAGCTTTTCAAACAAATTGGAAATCAGGTCTTCATTACACCTGGCAAGCCCAGCCTATATAGATGGGAGAATATGGCATGTCTGAACCTGAATTATCTCCCTTCCCTGCATTTGTTACTGCTGTCTCAATTTCACAAATCATTAACATAGCACCGCTTCAGGTGTAAAGCATCTCCTAATGCCATTTTAAAATACTTGGAAAGGGGAGAAGGAGACAGATGTAGGAGCAGAAGTGACCTCAGCTGAACTGCCTGTGGTGGAGCTGCACTCCCACATCTGTGCAGTCATCCCAATGCACCTACATAATCTGTATAAAAATAACTACCTAAATAATGGTACTGCAGCCCTGGGATTATACAGTGAGCATGTATGTAAATAAACTTCCCTTTCTATTTACTGAAACACAAGGCTGAAAGGAAATCAAAGTCCTTTGGAGATATGTGGTCTGGATTTTGTCAGTATCTGAACAAAACTCCTTTGCTGTTGAATTGCTGGTACTTTAAAAGCAGCCAGGCTTTAGGCAGCTCCCAGGTACAAAATACAGAGGCAGATCTTCAGATGCTCCTGCACTAACTGAAGGGCATATTTGTGCCATTTAGATGTCATCATAGTTTGTTTCTTAATAGCCCCTGAACCTTGCAGATGACGAAGTTGCCTGGAAATCCATGTTCTGTACCCAGCCTTTGCAAACTGCCAGTGCTCTAACATCACCCCAGATCCTGCTTACCTGCATCCCATGGGAGGCTATGGCACTGGAGGCTCAGACTGGCTGTGTCCCTGTGTCCTCCCTGAGCAGTTCCCACACTGGGTCTCCAAGGACACACTGTGCCACAGGAGCTGGAGGTCTCCAGCTTGGGTATTTATTCTGCCATATTTTCATCAAGTTAGACATAAAGTTGGGCTTATTCCATCCCATCTAGCTTTGCCTTCTGCAAGAGTTCAGATTCTATTTAAAGATATGTTTATTGGTAATTTAAATATTAAAATATAATAGTTGTCAAAGAAAACAGTCTGAATTACCAGGATACTGTGTTTTGGGTTGCTTAGGCACAAGACATTTTTTCAGGAAGCTGTCAGAAAATTTATACAATGTATCTGCTGTCCTATATCCATGCAAAAGTGCTGCAGTCCCTTGGAGAGAGCTGACATGTCTCAGGGTAACAAGTGTATATAGATTGTAGAAGTATGTTATTAATTACAGCACTTTACACAACACTAAATTTGCTAATTAGGCAAACTCTTACTCTGCAAAAGGAAGGTAAACTGAATTGTTAAGGGAAAAAAACTGGTGTTTAATGACTCATGTACGCTTTGTAAACTTGTGTAATCAGAAAGAGGATCTTGGAAACAGGACTTGCAAAGTCTGCACAATATTTGGGGAAGCAACATTTAAATAACTGAGTGACACATCTAGTGATGTTTCAGTGAGAAGTAATAGAGCTCCTAAAGCTAAATGGGGCTTATGAAGTCAAATAGTTCACTGTGATCTGTGGTTTATTTTTGTTTTCAAATGCAGAGTAGCCATGTTGCTATAAAGACTTTACACTAGGGTATGAAATGGTGCAAAAGGAAGACAAACTAAATAAGTAGGAGCCATTAAAAGAGAGAAAATATTCTCAAGTCACTGGAAACACTTCAACTTCACTGTGTGAAAAGAAGCAAAATTGGTCCTATTGCATCAAACACCCCCCTTTGAAATGAAAGAACTCCCCTGACACCAGCATTTCCATCTTGTGAGCACAGAAGGGAAGGAGACTGAGAGAAGTGAGACCAGCCTGTGTAATATAGTATTGCAGTCTTTGGAAAGAGTTGTCTTAATATTAACTTGTTACAAGAAGAGAAACTCTACAATTTGGCACAGTAAGAGAAAAATTAGTAGAAAAAATACCTGTATCTTCTAACAGGCATATTCTGGAACGTGGTACATCCTGGAAATAAGAATTCATAATATTTATTTAAGTATATGCAAAAATTTCTTACTGGGAGCAGAACTTACCTAATGCAGAGCAGCTTAGATACCCAATAACAAATCACGCTTGGATTAAAATATTAGAAATTTTGGCAAAAATGACCTCATCTTAGGGAGATTGTGACATGTCACCTGAGTTTAATTGACTGTTTCCTGAGCTGGGTGCTGGCTGGGGCCATGACCACCCCAGCAGCCTTCCATCAAACCAAAGAACAACGTTCCTGCAGAAGCATCACAGGGAACATCCTAGAGGGCAGAAGCAGAGCTGACTTTCCTGACACAGTTGTAACCCAGGAGATGCTCCAGGATTCCTGGAGACTGAACAATTCCAAGCAGGGTGCTCTGTAGCTGTCTTATCCCTGCAAAGCTGCTCACTGTCTCAGCTCACAGATTGCTTTTAAATCAAACAGTTTGATTCCAGAAATTTACAATTGAGCTGCTCCTCTCCAGCTGTATGTATATTACTATCTTTCTCTCATGCAACCTCAGCCTGAAGCCTACAATGATCATCTTCTCCATTTCCATATCCTTTCGGAAATACAGTAAGCGATTGTTTCTGCTTCGTTGTTCTAATAGCCTGCCACCCATTTTGCAGTAAACACAGATTTTCGTGTTTTAGTTTGTATCAACTAGTTGTTTTAGTTTGTATAAAACTCATGTAAACTAAGAGAGAAGGAGCTTCCAGCTGTAGAGTTGCTCTCCTGCTGAAAGCAGATCCCAAACTTCCTTTGTGTGCCGCTGCTGCTGACAGTGCAGGCTGGTCCAGTGCTGACGCTCCCAGCTGGTCCAGGCAGCAATGGTGTGTGAATCTACACAGATCCTGGGGAGGAATCTTCAAGACTTACGTTAGTAAGGCCATCACTGCTAAGGGATGTACCAGTGAGGTGTTTTTAGAAACAGTTTAGAAGTTTGCGCCTCACATGGATCCTGCAACATGTTGCAGTGTGTTGGTCCCTCAGCTGCCAGAGCAGCTGTGTGGCCCTGCAAAGGCACAGTATTTTTCTGCAGGCAAATGTGATGCCATTGCAAACCCTGGCTTTTGGGGAAGATGCTCTTAAATACTGCTTTGCTGTGCTATGTAAAGAACTGACACTGCAGTGATATCCCACTTGCCCCTCAGACTTGTGCACCTGCAGTGGGGTGTGGGAACCGTGGAGTGGATCTAAGGAGATGGAAACATCAACTAAGATAATTGTGATGGTGATACAAATGTTGCGATTCATGTCACTTTAATATTATTTTTAATAATATTGACAATAATTTTACTAACACACCTGTGTGACCTGGGGCTGACGGACAAGAGACATCCTGACCAGAAACTCTGGCTCCCCGTACTCCATTGGCTCTTTAAATGCCAGCAGCACCGGCAGGGCCTTAAGGAGTAGGGCAGTGTCCTGCTGACTTGGAAGTGGCGTTAACTTCTTGAAGAAGAGGAGGGAGAACTTTCAGCTGCCACAAGGAAGGCAGTCTCTGGGGAGGACTCCCCTGGACGGAGGGTCCCCTCCATCCTCCCAAGCAGTGTTCAGGGAATGCAAGTGGGGACGTTGGCACCGCTGCCCGGAGCGAGCGATGCCGTGAGGGCGGCTGATGGAGTTTGTTGTCAGCCGGAGGTGTCCGCGCTGATCCCTCTCCCGTGCACACCGCGGTGAGAGCCTTCAGGCGGTGTCACGAACCCCACACCCGCCCCGGGTCACGCCGTGTCCCCGCTGACGGACGCGCTGCAGCCGCTCCTCGCGCTCCCGCGGGGATCCGCGCGTGCCCCCCGCCCCGCGGCGGACGCGCGTGGGCGGGCCTTGGGCGGGGCGTGGGCGGGGCGGCTCGCGCCCGCAGAGAGCCGCGCGCGGCGCCCGCTCGGCAGCGCCTCCCGCAGCGGCGGCACCATGTGGCAGCCGGCCAGCGAGAGGCTGCAGGTAGGACGGGGAGGGGGGGCGGCCCGGGGTGGGGGTCGGGGGCTCTGAAACAGCGGGAACGGGGCCGGCGGAGCATCATCCCCCGGTACCGGGAGTTTGTTCCAACTTCTCCCGCCTCCGCGGAGGGAGACACGCGCGGGACGCCACGAGCGAGCGGTACGGGGGCAGTCGGGCGATGCCTCAGGGGCGTCTCGGGACGCTGCTGCCGCTACCCTTGAGGGGGCTTCGGTGCCCGGGAGCTGCGCAGCTGCGGCTCCCTCGGCCCCGGGGGCTTCGCGGCTCGGTGGTGTCCGGTGGGCGAAGCGCCGTCTGGGGGTTCCGCGTGCAGCCCTCAGGTGAGGGGACCCCCCTCCCCCTGCACCCGCGAGGCGGCTCGGCTGCCCCTGACGCGGTCGCGCGGGACCCGCGTCGCGCGGCGCGGGCGACTAAAAACCTGTGGGAGCCTTTTGCCACCCACAGACCTGCAGGTCCGGGTGGCTCTGGGACCTCGGGACCCCCGCATCGCTTCTCTGTGACCTGCCGGGCTGTCCGCACCCCGTGCAGTCAGTCGGGCTCTGTCATCTTTTAATGCGTGCTTTCAGGCGTGCTTCACAGTCGGGGTAAAGTTAGAGACAGGCAGAGAGCAAGATAAAATAAAACTCACGTTGTAGTTCACTATGTGGACTTCATATAGTTTTCATATAGTTTTTCATATAGTTTTATAGAACAAATGTTTAGCGAGTGAGAATTGGACATTTTAAGTAAAAGTCGATGGTCTTAGATTATAACAAGAGAAGATTACTGTTGCTTTTGCACTTTAAATTGAGAATTTGCTTTTACATCATCAAGGAGAAAAACTCAGTGGTTTGATTTGATAGTAAATCCAAGCCAAACAGATCCATGAGCATTAAACTGCACCACCCAGTCATGGAAGTAAATCCTGTTCTGAAGAAGGCGAACTTCACAATGAGAAACTTGATTTTCCATGGATAGGCATGATATGCCACATCTATATTTTATGAATTGCAGGGTAATAAAACACTGTGAGCTCGTTATAATTTATTTGTTTCCTTGTGTTAGCCATAACTCTCTGTACTAAGCACATGCATCAAGATCACCTGTGTTAATTTCTTAATGCAGTTAAGCTGTGCTGGCTGTGGATTTTGAAGTACCAGTTTCACCTGTGCTCTGCAGGGATGGTGTCCCCCCAGGGGGTCCTGCTGGCAGGGGAAGGACCTAAGCTGAACCTGCACCCAACATCTAGGAACAAATGAGGAAGTGAAGGAAGAGAAGGGGAAAGCTGAGGCTGATAATGGTGTGCTTGTCTGGATCACTGGGACTGGTTATGTGCTCCCTTTGTAGAATTAGAAAGTGTTAAAAGTAACAGGATACTGGTATCACAAATGCATGATACTGCCCGCAAGAACATGCAAGGTTAAAGAGACCCAAGTGTTTGTGTTTTCCAGCATAAGGTTGAAAGTGACACTCTGTTCAGCTGCCTTGTGTATCCTGCACACTGGTAGGGATCTTGCCTTAGGGAGACACCTGGGAAGGGCCACATGCTGCAGGGAGCCAGAAGGGATCTGCTGTCTGGGCCTCTTCTTTACCTGCTGCAGCAGGGAAGAGGCCTGGAGCCAGGGGAGCCTGTGCTCTTCCCTGTCACTGGAGGGGAGCCACGAGCACCAAAGTTCTCAGCTGTGGCTGCTGACTTCATGGAACCTACTGCTAGAGACTCCAGACATTTGTGCCTCCAAAAAATGCTAGGGACCTGTAACTGTGCTTCTTGCCACTGGGAGTTGCTAGGGAAGTGTATGGAGAGCTGTACTTCCTTTAAAAAAAAACCAACCAACCAACCAAAAACGCCCAACAAAACCAAAAACAAGACAGAGGGACACAAAACTGCAGAATTAAATGATGCTTTGGACTTGTACCAGCTCCCCGAAATGGGGAAAAACTGAAAGCCTTGGAAAAACCACAAGAAGCCTATAATAATTCTGTGTTCACACAAGTTTAAAACAGTGTAGCAAACAGCAGACAAAATGAATACAGTGAGTGGGAGGATGATGAGGGTAACTAGGATGTGATTCAGGAACTGAATCCTAATCCATATACACATAAGCCAGAGTTGTGTGGGCAATAGACTATGTAATATCCCCAGTCCCTTTGAATTTTTTTATTTTCTCCAAAAGGAACTTTGAAACATCACTCCCAAGTAGCCTCATTTCCCCTTCTGTCCCCAGGAACTATATGTTGTCTACCACCAGCCTGCCCAGCCCTGCCAGGAGAGCTTGTTCAAGGCAATAAGCATATGTGTTTATGCATTCCACATTCTTTCTCCCCTCAACATATTAATTCAGTCTCAGGTGTCTCACAATACTCCTTTTGTCCCAGGTTCCCTCTCTTTTGGCACCCAGAGGCTGTGGTGCTAAAAGCGACACTAAATTTTGGTGTCATTGGGATTTTGAAGGGGGGCTCACTGCTGGTCCCTGGCTGTGTTGGGAGGGTGCTGGGCATGGGATTTTGATTGTGGCAGGGGAGTTTTTGGTCCCTGAGTAAAGTAGATGATGTGGTGTCTAGTCAGGTGTTCTGTGATTATGGGTTATGCCAAGGTACTACTGCAAGAACTTTGTGGGATGTATAATGGCAGGTCCAGTCGTCTATAGGTTCTTCTTTGAATGGGTATACGGGTGCAGAAAGTTAAGAGCAGGCACAGACTTATTAATGTGTTCATGTGGGTGTTTTAGGTGGTGTTGTTTTGAAGCAGATGCATTAATATTCAGCCATGGCAAAGTGCAGCTCTGTCCTGAGTAAAATGGCAGCAAAAATGTTTTCATCTTTCAGAGTATTTCTTTTGGCCTGGCTCAGTAAGGGAAAGAATGAATTGCCTTCAGAAGTGGTTGCCTTCGTGTGGGTCAGTCCTGCCCTCATAGCTAAGGGCAGCTGGGTATGCTTAACTGAAATGGCAGTGAGCATCACTCCCTGAAGTCTTCTGTTGTGTTCTGACAAGGTCATCTGTGGCACACTCCTTTCTCAGTCCCATGCTGTCTGTAACAAGGTTGCGTGTTCCTGGTCTGTGGCCCTCCATGTAAAAGCTATTTTTCTCCCAAAGAGCTTGGTCCTATCAAGTTTCACAGTCTGTGCTGAAATGTTTGGCATTGACTAGATGGGTACAATTCCAGTGGTGAGGTCAGCAGCAAAGCTCATGCATACGCAATAGGAATGAAGAGTCATAGCAGCTGGGTTACAAAAATGCAGGGAGCTGGGGCATGAGCTTGACTTTTCCCCACTACTGTTGTGGTAACTTACTGCTGAAATGCACCCCTCTTCCAGGAGCTTTGGTTTCTGTCTTTGCTGGAATAAGCAGTAATAATCCTTTTTTTGTTTGGTTGTGGGGTTTTTTGTTTGTTTGTTTGTTTTTCCTTGTTTTGGGTTTTTTTGTCACTTGGCTGTCCACTCCACCTACATCTGATGGAAGATTTTCCTGTTATGCTGTCGCTTAATGAAGAAGCCTTGCTGTTTCTGGAAGATATGATGAGTTAAATGGGTTGGAAGAATAAGCCAGAAAAATATTTTTGAAATTTCAGGTTTTTGGAATTTCCTTGAAAATGTAATACAGTGAAGCCTGCTTTTTCTTCTGCTGTTTCTTTCCTTTCTCCTTTTGTGATTAGTTCACCTATAGCAACATTGCAGTGTATTTTCTCCAAGGTTTGTGGGACATTTAGTTACATGGAAAACAGCACAGCTGGGACACTGAGGGAATGCAGCATGGGCATCAGCCAGTCCCTGGTGCTGTGCTCAAGGTGGCTGTGATTTTGCAGGAAATACAGGCATTAGCATTATTAATTTATTTTTTTTCGAGAGAGATGATGTTGGACTGTGTCTTTTTTGAAGACTTTTTTCTCTTTGATTTCTGTGATGGTATTTCTGGTCTGTGTTTGTTAAAATGGGAGTGAACATGCTGCATGTGTGAGTGTCTCCCTGTCTCCTCTGCTGAAGCAGTGACCAGGGAGGGCTTCAGGTATTGAAGGGTTGTTCTTCCTGCTGGGAATGCCAGTGCTCCAGCCCAGGGTTATGGTTTTCATCACTGTGTTCTCAGCAGAGCATATCGATGGTTGTAAGCAGTGCTCTCTGATTTTTTTGGCTTGAGGTTTGTGGCAGCAGCATTAGTTGAAACAATGCCAAAACTCTTCTGAAATCTTTCTTTAAAATTATTTCCAAATGTACCCTCTGTGCATGGTTTGGGACGTGACAGTCAGGAGCCCTCAGTGCAACAGCTGGGATTTTGGAGCCACTAACCTCAGTGATGCTCCTGTGGGGACTCTTCAGTTTTTGGAAATTAGGAAGGTCTTTATGAAGTCTTGCTTGCCTTTCTTTCAAACCTAAATTTTCCTGGAAGCTTGATGCCAGATATTAAATCCCAGTGGGTGCATAGTTTCCGAGGTCATGCTGTTTACAAGCCCTGTTTATAAGTTTTCCTGCTTCTCTTAGCACATGTAGGTATGTCCAAAAAAATTTTCTCCTGGAGGAGGAAATGCAGCAGTGCTGGTGCTGCCCAGCCTTGTGCTAAACACCCCTGAGCTGAACTGTGTCTGCAATCCCTTCTTTTGGAGAAGTTCTTGCAGTTGATGGGCTCCTGTGGGTGGGGGTCAGGTGGTGGGCAGCAGACCGGTGCTGTGTTGTGTAGCTGGCTCCCATTCCACATCCTGACCCTGCTCTCTTGCTGCTCCCAGTTGGGCCAGATGCCTCCCTGCTTTGGGCCAGGGCACCGTTTGATGAAGTGGCTTCGTAAGGACTTAGAAATGGCTTTAGTGATTCTCCATCTGCTCTTTGATTTTCTTACCAAAACCCTCAGTTTTGGGCCATTTCTGGGCAAGGCTTTAATAGTGGATGGCTGCAGTGTATTCTCATTCTGCTATGATTTATTTCTTTCATAAAACAGACTTTTGTATCTCTTCTAATGTGTTGTGAAATACTGAGTGGGAGAGCTGCAGGTGGGTGAGATGAGACAAAGCAAAGTGGGTGAGGTCAGGTGGGAAGCGTCAGGTCCTTCTTTGCTCAGGCAAGTTTGATTCCCTGAACCTGGAGGCTTAATTTTACCCTCATGGAATGTGCACAAAATCTCCAAAGTCCATGGGAAATACATTTGTGCAAGGTTGCTTTACCACAGCCTCTGAATTATTAGTGTAATTTACCTATACATTGTTAAGATACAGCAGTATAAACACAGCACAGGTATTGATGGAAGTGGAAGCAGTGAAAGCAGCAGCAATGGGGGTGTTGCTGCTCACTTTCTGGCCTGACTTCAAGCGCTGCCCTCCAGGGCTTCATGAACACTTCACTTGTTTTGCGGAGATTTTTCACTGCACCCTGTAACTCTGTATCTTGAGTCCACTGATACATTTATATTTAGGGATGATAGACCTTGTTGCTAAATACCTGGGTGTTACTTGCATCCACTACCACCTAGTATATGTACATGCTGAATGCCTCTTCCATATCAAGAACGTTTAGACTCTTCACTAAGAAGTCAGTTCTGGGCAGTGTTACCCATGTGTGATGGCTTCGAGGTAATCCTGGGCGCAGTGGTTTTATGCCAATGTTTGTTTGCATCTTTTTGAATGTACTGTGGTTTTAGGTGCTGTTGGTGCTTTCCAAATGAAGTTCTCATCTTTGTAGTGTGTGCTGGTGTTCAGATGTGTGCATCTATTGAAACCACAGTATACACTCTGTTGAAACAATTGTTTGCCAACTTTTAAAAGCATACGGAAAAACTCGCTGTTAAACCAAACACAAACAGGTTGCAAGTGTAAAGCACACAAACAGCTGTCTAGGCAGAAACCTCTGCAAGACGTGTAGCAGGACTGACACTACTACTGAGCTCTGGTTTTATTAAATATTATGTCAGAAGGAAAAAGTGAAAAGTATTTGAAATCTAAGCTTGAGTCATGTGGATGCAAATGTCTGGGAAGTCTTGCAGCCCATTGTTTTGGCACTATATAGCTTCAGGATATCTTTCAAGGCATCAGAGCTTTTGCACTAGTTTGCTGCTATGACTTTACAGCATTCAGGGATCTTTAAAACAAAGCTCTCTGATTCCAGCAAGCTCATCTGGCACCACTTAGCTTGGGCAGTTCTTTTTTTTCTACATTATTTATTCTTTGTAGAAAATGAATGGCTCTGAAAAAAAGCTAATTTTGGGAAGCATTCTATGAGGAAAAGAAAATCAAAATCAGTGACTGCCTTGTGGAAAGCCCCCTGGGAAATGATCTGAAGGATTCATTTATAGTATACTACTAGTTTCTGTTTACAAAGCTGACAGCCTGTTTGATGACCAAGGAAAAAAATGAAACCCAACAAAAAAACCCCTAAACCATGATTTCCTTGAAGGAAGACAAACTAAAGCATTCAGTTTAAGTAGTGCAGAATTTTAACTGCCCATTTACTTTCTATTTGTCCCTGGTGGCAGTGAGCAGTGCTGTGTCCTGAGTGGTACTGCTGGTTTCCTGCCAACTCTGATTGTGTTTGCAGCACACAGACCTTCAGCTGGGTGGCTTGGTGCTTGCATCTTCTCCTGGAGAGCAGAACCAGGGTGACTTCATTTGCAATTTGGCTCTCTGTGCAAACAAGATGAGAGTCTGGCCCAGAGACATGTAAACTTGTAGATGAAAAGTCCCTTTAAGCAATGTTCAGTACTTGCTTTCTTTTTTTCCCCACAGTGCTTTCATGTATAATAATTGAACTTATTTGCACATCAAATAATAGCTGGTAAAGTTACAGGTAACAGCAGTAGTTGTCTTCTGGGCTGTTTCTGCATGACTGCATCAGAACTGTTTGACCAAAGATTTTAAATGTGGGTCACAGTAAATGTGTCCTGAGAAGATCTGATGCCATGGCTCTTCATGATTGCTGCTGCAATTCTGAAAACATGGAGTGGCTAAAATAAATCTTTGATGTGCATAATCTTCAGAGAAAAAAAAAAAAAAAGTGTATTTCTGGTTTTTGATGTTCTTTTAATGATGGCACTTTAGCAAAATTATACACAGCCCCAGAATGATGAAGTTGACCTCATTGCACTGACCCTTAGCTTAGCAGTTCCATGATGGCTTCTGAAGTGTTGGTTATTCTTTTGAACTTCCAAACATGTTTTCATTGGGGGTGTTTAAATAGTAGCCACTTTTCTGACAGAATTATTATCAGTGGTAGTAGTTCCAGTGTCGATTTGGGAATATAAAAATTTGGGAATATAAAAATCTCCTTGACAGTTGTTTACCTCTGTCCCTTTGCAGGCTTCCCTACCAGGTTCTTCTGAGTGCTTCAAGGAAGAGGGTGGTAGTTCTGAGGGAGGTTTGGGGCCTTTTTTGGGCTGTTCCACTCCCCTCTCACAGCTTTAGGGCTGTTTGTGCTTCCAGGATATTTTAATGGCTACATTTCTGACCTGAGTTTATCATAATTTTTTTTAACTGACCAAGCTGTGCTGCGAGTGCAGTGCTGTTTGGTTTGGGATCTCTGTGCTGTAGCACTGGTGCAGTCAGTGCTTTTGTGCTGTACCCCTTCATGATACTGAGCCTGTGTCAGGTCAGGCAACTTTCAAACATCTCATGTGAATGCATCTTCCCCAGATATGTTTGATAGGAACTGCCAAGAACACTGAAAGCAGATAGAAAATTAATTAAATGTCCTGAAGCACAGATTTGTGGCCACCTCTTTCTTCCTTTGCCAGGTTCCCTCTGGGTTTGAGAGATGATTATTCCACACATTTCATGTGAAGCTTTCAGGATTACCCTGAAGTAAGTTTCTAAATATTAAGAGTCTCCACTTACAGCCAGGCTTTTCTAGAAAGCATTTTACTTGGTGGACTGAGCTCTTCTGGAAGCCTTCCCCCTCATTCAGAGCCTGGAGAAAAGTGATGTTTGGAGTCTGGTCCCTGGAGATCTTCAGTGGAGCTTGGACCAGATCCCATTGTGGGTCAGTAACAACCTTGAGCTTTACTGGATTTTGGAGCAGGATAGCAATCCCTCCCAAGAGATCCTGAGGGTTTGTACAATCCTGTTTAAAACAAACATTTCTCCATGCTATGGAGTTTCCTCATGAGAGTGGCTGCTGGCTGGGAGCTAAGGGCAGAGGCATTTGGGGTCTGCAAGGGACTAAGAACATGGGACCACAATGGTGATGGTGGCAACATCAAATACACCATCTGAACCTGCAAGTTTCTAGGTCTCTGTTCCCTCCTTGGGTGGTGAGAGACAGAAGGGGTGGATGGACACAGTATTTCCTCTCTGAATGGCTGCAGGAGGAGGCTCTCTGGAGCAAATCTCAGCTTCTCTGTAGCTTTTCTGTAGTTGGGGATGAGCATTCCTACTGTCAGGACTGATCTGTGCTTTCTGAGTCCACGAGGATGATACTAAGCTGGAAATGGTACTGTTCCTTGGGACAGGAGAGGGGTGGAATTATCCCTCCCTCCAGTCATTCGGGTTGAAAAATTAGCAAACAAAAATACCTTTATTATTAATTAAAATTATCCAGTCCAAATTGACATGCTGACCTGTGTTTTAGTGTTAAGAAATAGTTTCTTAACTATTTAACTATTGTTTCTCTCTGCTGGGGGCAGGGACCTTATGAAAAGAATTCTGTCATGGGGTGCTGGTTCTTCTGTTTCCAGCTTGAAACTGAAGAGTGTAAAGACAAACAGGAAGATTGTTAGAAAAAACATACATCAGACTTCAAAAAAAGGGATTTAATCTCTTCTCTGATTTGAGACTATTTATTTAACAGAACCTTTTGTCCATTTTTAGCTTTTCCATCTGGAATTTATAAAATTTTACTGGGGTTTTTTTTTTTGTTTTGTTTTGTTTTGGTGTTGTTTTTTTTCTCCAGGAAAGTACTCTTTGGAACTTGGGCAAACACCTAAACTGCAGCTCCTTTTACTGCCTGGGTGTCGGGGCATTGTGTGCCCCTGCCCTGGCTCCATGTTCAGTGTGGCAGCAGAAGGTGGCAGTGAATTTCTTTTATACTTCAGAAAACTGGCAGTTTAAACATCAGATAAACAGGAGTAAGTCAATACAGAGATTAGAGAGAGGATTTTGGCTGTCTGTCACTTTCTAGCCAGGGATTTCAAATAGTCTGATGGGCTGAGTGATGTTATTTATGGGATTTTTGTGCAGAGACTGAGGAAGTGTTACTTCCAGGTACAGAAGCAAGCAATGTAACAGATTTCTTGTATAGTGATATTTTTAGGCAAAGAATAACCCACACCTGGAAGCATTTGCATGTATGTGCAGAGGATGAAGTGAGATATTTCTGTGGCTGGCTTGCTCATTCTGTAGTGTCCACAGTGCTTTCTGTGCTGCCAGTTCCAGTGTTGCTGACTGACATTAAATCAGTTTTAATGTGAGGTGTTTTTTCAGCTTTGTGGGGGTTTTTTTCTCTCTTTTTTTTTTTCCCCTTTCTTTTTTTTTTGCTAGTCCATAGGGATTTGCTCTCCTTGACTATAAATTTGAATTAGAAAATGTAGGAGCTTGAATCTTGTCCCAGTGCTTTCAAGAAGGAGCCCTTCCAGTGTGGGTCTGCACAGGCTTCAGTTTTCACAGCTGTGCTCTGTTGTTTGGATTAGAATAAAAACAAAGGCTATTTTGAAATTTTTATGCTGATCCTCTCAATAGTTTGGCTGAAAGGGCCTAATGGGACTGGTGCTGTGTGTTTGAGAAAGTCCTGGTAGTAAAGACATCTTTGGTGCCTCCTGCTAAAATGAACTGCTGAAGGGGTGTGCCTGCTATTCAAGCTGTTAGCGTGCTGCTAAGTGGTTACTTCTTCTGGAGGGCAACGAGGAGTGAAGGCAGCAGTGATTCCTGAGACACCTGAAGCCAAGGCCAAGGTGCAGGGGTCTGCCCGGGGATATGGGACCCTCACTGCCCCCTGGCAAAGCAGGTGTTGGGGTGAGGGGGAAAGTGGAGTCCTTGGTCATGGTTCTTGCTAGAGGAGCATCGGTACCGAAGTCTCCATGATGTTACACACTGAGATTGAACAGTTCCCTCTGATAAATAAATGTAAGGATGCAGTCTCATCTCCATGTCTTTGAATTCATTAACTTTTATCTTGCCATTTGAGATGGCAATATCACTTTTCAGTGGTTTCTAAGGAATGTTAGGAAGCATTCAGCTGTGAGTAACTGGTTTATTTTGATCTGGTGTTTAGAGGCTCTGTTTTTTTCATTAAAGAGCCTGAAGGTTGGCACTAGGATCTGTAACATTTTTCAGAGAGCAGTGTTTTAATTTTATACCTCTACAATGAGGAGTTGCTATGGAAGGAAGAGCTGCACAGTTTGAAAGGATATAGGAGCAGGAGTATCCTGCTGTTGCCTTTTCCTGCAGATCAGCATTGCAATATTCAGTTTTTAATCTCTATTATAGCTTTGAGGTTGCCTGTGATCCCCCAGCACTTCCCCTTCACAGTTCTGCAGCTTCTGGTTGCAGGGTGTTTGCTTCTGAGGAGTTACCCCACTGCAAAGCCTTGGAATTTTGTTTTCCTCAACTACTCTCGCAGACAGAGCTCTGGGTGTCTCCTTGGAGGCATCCAGGGGGGCTGCTGGGTGTAGGAAACAGCCCCATCACAGGGTCTGTAGGGGTGAGGAGCATCCTTTCTTTGCATCACAGCATGCATGTGACTGGTCTCTAGATGAAGATGACTGCTTTTCATAATTAAGGGTGTTGAAAGACCATGGCACTTGAGGACAATGGAAAACAGTCACTGAAGTTTTAGTCATTGATGAATTGTTCCTTTCCTGAAGCTTTCCCACACCCTTCTCGCAGGTAAAATGCTGACAAGTTTCAGGCTGCAGATGTGGTGTAGCTCATCTACCCTAGGGAGAGTCACAGTTGAAGAACCTGTGTGCTGCAAGTGATAGCTGAAATGGGTTATGGCTGGATCTTCACCTGGAAAGAGACATCCCATGGCTGCTTCTTAGGGATTTCATTTCCATGGCCAACCAAGCTCCTTCTGGCTTTCTGAGCTTGGGACAGAGCTCAAGCTGGTCAGAGCAGAGGTCCAGCTGTGCAGGGCACCAAGGTCTCTGTAGGTGGAGGGATCTGGGAACAATTGTCAGAAATGTAGAATCTAAGATGGCTTTGGACTAATATAAAATGCTTCATAGGGGGGTAGGAGGAACAGGTTGGAAGCTGAGGACTAGAGAGGTCTGAGTGGTCTGGAGACAGGCACAGCCTGGGAGCCCCCTCTGAAGAAGCCTTGTGCTGAAACAATTCTCTTCTGGTTGGTTACAAGAAACATATATATTTTAAATTATTTCCAGAGGGTACTTATATTGTCTTTTCATATTAGGATTTTTATTTGTCAGTGTCAGAGTTTATTAATGCTGCTTACAGGGTATTAAAAAAATCTGCCACATGCAGCAGGCAGCATTGACCAGGGAAATGCTTATACCTTATTTTTTCTGAAGTTCACTGGGCTGGTTCTAGAAGTAACAGCCTGACCTTTCTTATCTCTGTTATGGTCCGAGCGTGTTCTTAATGGATGTGGGGCTTTCGAAGATAAACAAAGTGAATGTGGTTTGGCATTTATATCACTAATGTTGTATCAAGCTAGAGAATTTCAGAAGCCATAATGTTTAAAGAGATGTCATTTTGTTCACTTGGGGATCAACTTTGCCCCTGCCTATATGTGGGTCTTTTTTTGGGTCCAAATTCAGATCTTGATAGTGGTATAAATTGAAGTGCCATTGCTCATGCCAGTGGAGTTATTCTGTGTTTATTTAACTTGATGTGGTTTTGACAGCCCAAATCCTATCTGATTTTTTTTCCTCTCTTTTCTTTTTTTGAAGAGTAGAGATATGTGACAAGATTTTACTTCTGAGAGCAGAAATGAATGTTTCTTTGTTGCTCTTTTTGTGAAATGTGGGTTATCAAAGTCATTCTGGATCAGTTTTTGGTGCTGGAAGGATGAGTTCTTCTCCTTTGGACCTGGCATAGGATCAACAGGGCACTTTGGATGATGGGGAGGTTCCCTGCATTACAAGTAAGCGTGGCTTTTTCCCTTCTTGGTGGTTCTGCCCTTTCCTCCCAGGGCATCCAGACCTCAAATGCTGTGACACCATCAACCAAGATCTTGGATGGATAACGGCTGGGTCCTCACCTGAGGAGCCAGAGATACAACAAGGGAACAGGACGATTTCAGTTTCTAATGTGCATGTTTTAATTACTATCTTGTTAACCTCTAACACCATGTGCTTACTTGTACAAATATTTATTCTTGATATGTAGCTTTAGATATGGATAGGATTAATGCTAAATTGTTCATACTCAGTGTAAGTAAAACCAGTTTGTCAGACTGCTCTTTTAAAAGTTTTTGTTTTGTTTTTTCTGTTGTCTTCTTTGTTTTGTTTTGTTTTTTTAATTGGCAAAATAGTATGCATAAACAGGGTTCAGGTGGCCAGAGCTTCCAGAATATTGTTCTTTTAACTGAAAAATGTCAGCCCTTGACATTAATAAATGATTTAGCTAATATGTTATTTAGTCACTGGGGAGAAATGGAATTGCCTGTTACAGAGCTCCTTCACTTCTGGATGATATTGATACAGTGGAGCCCACAGCTCTTCAGAATCTGTAGCTTTGGGCTTAGGATATTGTTTACTTATATCTCAGTCCTATTAGATTTGGTAATGTTTTATTCAGGAATACCTTCACGTAGAAAAAAAATCTGGCAGCTGCTCAAAAGGCATCCTCCTTTATTTTATAAAGTCTAATAAGCTGTTTAGGCAATGTGTGGGGATTAGCTGTGTATAAAATGTACACTGTGCTCTGTTTGCAGATTTTATGGAGTCTTCTGGAAAAGAAAAATTTTTCTGTCTAAAAAGCACTTCCTAGCCAGTGACTAGCTGTGAAAGAAACAGCTTAAAATATTTTGTGGCCAACGGGAAAGATCAGTACATACTTGTAGTCTGCCATTGTGGTTAACATTGCTGTGTGTTTTTTTAATACTTCCTCAGGTTTCCCCAGTTTTATGTACCTAATGTTAATAAACATAGGTACAGAAATAACAGTCTGTCTGAGCCAACTCATTTGATCTTTTATTTTGCTAATGCTGATGTTGGGATTTTGCGAAGGATAATCTGAGGATTCAGGCTTGGCTTTCCCCCTGTGTGAAATCACTGTTAAACTACTGACAATTTTGCTGCTGGATTAGGGGGCTGAGGGTTGTGCATTTTTTTTCTAAAATCCTAGATCAGTGAGAAAAATGTAGCATTAGTGTATTAAAAGAGATGAGTGGGTGAGGTGCTGGTGGTGTCCTCCACACACAGCTGTGCAAGCAGAAGGTGGAGTTTGCCATGAGATGCATTTCGTAGCACAGCCAGGGACAGTTGGGTTCTGATGAACCCAAGCTTTTGCCTTTAGAAACAGAAGTGTAGTGTTTATTTCAGCTTCTAAACCAGGTTAGTGAACAGCTCTTAGTACCAGGTGACATGCAGCTGTTGGCTTGCTGAGCTTAGTTAGTGTTTTTTATGTCATCACCAGGCATCAAAGGGATGTTGGGGTTGCCAATACTGGAGTTGCCAGAAACGGAGAAACCAAAAGTGGCAAACATGTATGTCCTCAGGATTTCTGCTCAGCCTCCCTGATAATGCAGGTTTTTTTCTGGTGTACCTCTGCCTTTGCCAGCTGTAGTTCTCCACAGCCAGTGGAGGGGCTTTGGCCACTTTTTGGGCAGTACCTCACTGGCTTTGCTCCCTCTTAGCAAGCTGTCCTATGAGTTCCCTGAGCTACTCATTACCCAGCAGTATGACATTGCTCCAGATTGAACAAATCCTTTTCCCTCAGACTTTTCCAGCTGTTTTCCCTCCTGCCCTCTCCTAGCCATGGCTCCATGGAGCTGGGCAGTCTGCCTTCCCTAACCAGGTGTTTCGTGGGTGCCTCTGTGGTATGCCTATCTTTTTGGGTCTCCTGACACTTAAGGTTTCAGAGTAATTTTGCTGTTGTATCATACTACAAACAAGTGCTTAACTTATTTGATCTCCTTGCTGATTCCTGCAGAGTTGTTTGGCTTCTTTCAAATATTGTATCCTTTAGCCTGACCTTCATATTCTGGGGTTTCTGTAGTGCCTTATTTTCTATAGATATGTGATTTTCTGCCTTAAATTGTTGTTGTTTTTTTTTTTAATTTGGCTCTTATCTGTTACAGTTGAAGATAGTATCTAAAACTGTGATTCTGAGATGTGCAGAATACCTGGAGGCAGATGAGAAGATTCCTAAATGTATTAATCCCTGGCACTCTTTCAGCCGTGGTGGTTTCCATACCAACAGATGTGCTACAACTTTGGGAGGGCAGGGGTGAAAGCAAGAAATGTTAGCGATTATGACCTTGGTGGTACAAAAAAACAGGCTAGACAAGTCCAGTGATTCTTTGGTAGCAAAAATAGGTTTGAAATGTTTTTGAAGGCTTGGTACAGAGTGAGAACCATAAATAGATTCTGTGAACTTGTTCTCCTGAGTGGCAGAACATCCGTCAGTAGGTCAGACCTAAAGACTGCAAGCTATTCATGCTGCTTATACTCATATGTGAACATACTGGAGAGAAATTATCACAAAACTGGGACTAAAGGAAGCTGTAAATGCAAAAGCTGAGCCAATCAAAACAATTATAAGAAAGGGCACGCCCCTAATAAATACTGTAGTGTAATTGCTATAAAGTGTGCAGGTATTTGCAGTAACAAAGGTCTCATTTCTGCAAAACTTCAGCCAGTGCTTATTTGTGCTTCCTGTGAGCAGCCTGCAGTGCCACAGGGCTGTGCACTGCCTGGTAAGTAAGGGTCTGATTTCCTGCAGGACTGAGGCCTGGCAAAGTGTTCAGTGTTTCAATGCACGTGTATGTTTTCTGCAATAGAAAACTTCTTTTATATTCCCTGTGCTGAGTTGGCAGCTGGCACAGAAGGCAGTCTGCTTTATGTTTATCAGTCCAGGGAAGAAGTCCAGCCATTCTGAGTGTATTTCTCATCTGCCAAGGTCATCAATAGAAAGTTTAACTATCTCCCACTCTTTTGTTGTTTTTTTTTTAATTACTTAAATATAATTATTGAAGGAGGTATTTAATTATTTAAATATGGCAGGGAAGGCGTTAGTGATAAGGGTAGAGGATTTAACCCCATGGATTCTGAGGTGTTGCTGGCGGGTGGCTGTATGCCTTGTGAGGATGTCTGTCCCAGAGGGCTTGCAGGACCTTCCCTCCTGCTGCAGGGAATCCCCTCCTGCCTCTCCCCGTGCCCCTCCCTGCAGGGATGCCTGCAGAAATTTTACCTATGGACCACGTTCTTTTGGGAAACCCTGGTTTGAGCTATTGCTCTGTGCTGCCCTCTATGCAGAGTGTATTTGGAGAGGATATATGAGGACCAGCAGTCTGGTCTTGATACATTTAAATTATTCTGTTCATTTTAATTAGGCTAATCTAAGCTGTGATGTATGTGTGTAAAAATTGACCTCAATACTTTGGGGCTTGGCTGAAACCCTGTTGTCCAGGGCTGTAAGTAAAACTCTAGCAGTGAGTGAATGCCAAAGAGCTTTAGAAAGATCTTTTCAGATGATTCTTGTGCCCATGTGTGTAGAAAAGGGAATATGCAAAAGGTTTGCCTTGTAGCTGAGGAAGTTTCAAGAGTTTGTAGTGGTGTGTTTAACCATCATGCTTTCTTAATTATTAGAGTTCTAGTAAGAAACTTTCTTGCATAAATTGTGGCAGCCCTTTTCCCTAATGGAATGCCAGGTTTATTACTATGTAAACTTGATAATTAGTTTGTAATCTGGGCATAGGTATTTCATCCTGGTGTTTTTCTCACAGAGAATAATTTGCCTTTTATTTGTTGAGGATATTTTTTTTTATGAAACAGAACTCTCATTCATGATGGGCACAGCAAATGTAGTAAAACACTATCATAGCTGGGATTTGTTGTACGCTATGGATTTATGTCAAGAATGTTAATGATTTGTTTATGAATAAGTGAGCCTGTAGTATTGTGAAACAGTGTCTGGCAGAGCTGCTGAATGGACATTTTGAAAGCAGAGGATTCATGAACTAAATAAACCATAGATACTCGGATGTCTCAAACTAGTCATAAGTAGGCTTATGGATTTTAAACACAAGTGTTTATTTAATGCATTATTGTTGTCTACAGCTCTCATCTGGCATACGTGTGGACCACTTGATAACAGGCAGAGAGATTGTTAAGTATTTTTAAAGTATTTTATTTAAAATAAGATTTGCTTCCAGAAAGCAACATGAAGCCTCAGGCAGAGTTGGAGTGGAATGGGAAGGTACTCTGGATTAGCAGTGTCCTGCTTGGGTGCAGTGCCTGGTTTAGTGTTTCTGATGGAAATATCACTTGGCTGCCAATACACTGTATGATCTCAAATATACAATATACATCTTCCTAATGAGAGCTTGGGAAGGCTTTACCACTTCCTTGTGATCCCTGTTTTCTTGGAAGGATACCTGCCAGTAGGTAGGAGAGCTGGTTCATTCTTGTCTCAGGTGAGTCCAAAGGCTGACATCTCCTGTTGGGGAGTGTTGGGGAGTGCTTGTCTGAGATAAAGCACAGGTCCTTAGAAAAATGATTTGGGGACTAGACTGAACCTCATCCCAGGTAACTCTTCTTTGCTTTTTTTGTTATAATTTGCGTGTTCCACTTGTGGAATCTAATCACTGGGAAATCAAACCAACTTACCAACAACTGCTAGCCATCAGCAGAAAGCAAGAGCTCTGTTACAGTTTTGGACTCAAGTTTTTAATCAAACTAATATGTGAATTTTTCTTCTATGTAAGTATGGAAATATGAAGTTTCAAAAAAAGATTGCAGTATTTATCTTCACTCCAACAGTCCTTCCTGTAATGAGTTTGATATCTGGTAAAAAGGGCACAGATACTTAATATGAAGAAAGGGTTGCCACCTGAGGGAGATTAATGCATTTTTAAATGTAGCTAAGCCTCCTGAAAAACTGC
This sequence comes from Calypte anna, assembly GCF_003957555.1. Taxonomy (NCBI): domain Eukaryota; kingdom Metazoa; phylum Chordata; class Aves; order Apodiformes; family Trochilidae; genus Calypte; species Calypte anna. The sequence continues at coordinate 10,187,078 of NC_044255.1, read as the reverse complement.
AGGCAGGAGATGATGCACTGGTCACTGTAGCAGGAAGCTTTTCTGTGTGACTTCGTGCATCATGGGCAGATGAGCCCAAAATTTAGGGACTTCAGTTCTGGACTTGGCAAGTGTCAGAGGTGGTCGGTGCTGTGCATCAAGGCTGCTGTGTGGAGCATGACTAAACTCTGCCCATTAAATTATGGCATTTCTTGAAATAGTGCCATGTACTTTTTAATGAGCTGGGCTATCAGCTCTGCATCAGTGGATGGTTAAAATGGAAAAAGAATCGCTTTAGCATTAAAACTGTGCCTGGAAGGCTTCTCTGAGAAATTGCTTATGATTATTAAGTGAATATAATACGGTAAGACAACCTTGCTTCGTACATTTTTTTCATACTGAGTGCAGCTTTGAAAGTTGAAACATGTACAGATGGAAAGTAATCTTAAAATAGGAATGGCTTTGGGAGCCACGCAGTGCTTTCTCCCTTTGAACAGGGATATGGAAGAGAGAGTAGACATAACTTATTAAGATGCAACTTTTATAAAGAATTTTATTTCCTCCCTGGTGATTGTGTGCCAAACAGAGAAGAGGCTGAAGCTAGAGCACTTCATGCACTGAGCTGGAGAAGAATATATGGGCTGGGGAAAAATGAACCTCACGTTGCTTATTCCTTCTTCCACGTACGCAAACACACAGCTAAATAAATGAGAAGATAGCCATCCTCTGTAGCCATTGATGATGAAGCATCCATGGGGGATGGTCAGATGAGCTATAACCTGACCTCTCCTGGGAGAGCAACACCTTGGGAGTCTTTCATGCAAGTGAGGGCAGGTGGCATGGGTTGCTGTAGCTCTGCCAAGTTACCACTGAGATTTACCTCTGTGTCTTGCACATGTTGTTTCTTCAAGGAATTCATTGCTCGCGCTGTTTACAGATTTAACATTTCTTTCTTCCCCAGAATTGTCTGGTCTGAGGTGGTATTTTAGCAAATAAATAGCTCACAATTTGCATGCTGCTCCCATTCTCTGATACAGCAGCACACATTCAGGAAAGAAGGCAAAGAAGGAAATTGAACTAGAGCTGATAAATTAATTTGTACTCTAGATAGATGCTTGCATCTTTTCCCCACTCAGATATGTGCTGCATGATTAAACACTATCAAATATAAACAGCTTCACAGGAAGCTGCAATTCTGATTTGTCTACTACATAGGCAGGAAAGGCAGTCACAAATGTGCTTCAGGAATGGTTTTACTCTTCTGGGTTGGAAATATCAGTGATAGCCACCGGAGTCTGTTAATTTCCAGCTATAACGGTGATAAAACATGAAAGTGGAAATGCTTGTGTTGTAGGGCAGGAGGTGGAACTAATCACTTGTCTTCACTTTTCTACAGATGCTACAGGGAAAATAGATAATAGCCACAGCCCTCTTTAATGTACTGGTTGAAGCTGATTCTCATTTAATCTTTGTCTTTGTGATGGAGTGCTGCATGGAATGTCATGGTTTTCAAATAATTGCTCATCTTTACTTCTACAAGTAAATTCTTTTTAAGAATAGGTTTAAGCAGATGAACTTGTTTCATTTTTTTTCAGTGTGCTGTTGTCAAACCGCATTGCTGCCATTCTGGATGACTACAGTGTACTCTTGCCTGGCTTTAGCAGCAGAAATGTTGGTAGTTTGTGTCCCTGTTTCTGCAGGGAAATGCTGTAGCTCTTCAACCTCTGTGTTGTGCCCTGATGGCATGGATGACATGGAGATGCATGGGGACACCTCAGCAACTGGGAAAAAGCTTGGAACACTTATATTATGGTGGTTGCTGGACTGTACACTGGAAGGAACAGGCTTTGCTGAATGATCAAAGGCCTTCTACATCCATCAGATGCTCATAATAGAGCAGACAGATGTTCATCCAGCTGTTTGTCTTTTAAAACTGTAGACTTGCCTTGTGCAAATAGCTAGACATGCAAAACTTGACTGAAGCTTTGCTAAGGTCATTTGAAAATCTGTTCCAGGCAGAGAACACAGGATCTAAAATTGAACAAAAATCAAACAAGGGTACCCTCTGTTTCAAAATCCATCTAAGACCAAAAATATTGTAGTTGGATTTAAGGCTGTTACAATGGAGGGGAACTAGCAGTGATCAGTTAATGTGGAGTTGAAGTTCCCTCTTAAAATCTATCACTTTCAGTTAATGGCTTGCTCAGGCTTCCCACTTTTGAGGTTATCTGTTTCAAGCTTTGCTTCTGGACTGAAATGACTTTTTTTTTTTTTTTTTTTTTTAACAAAAATATTTTATTAATGGTTGTTCCATTTAATTTCCATTAAATATAACACTCAAAAAGGAAGAAAAAAAAAGCCCTGTCACCTAGCTCAGAATCAACCTTCAGGGAGAGAAATGTCCATTTTCAGTGTTTGCCTCTCCCTGTTCTCTGAGTTCCCAAGTGGAGATCGATAGGCAAAGCCTCAGTCTGTGCCTACGTGGAATGTTTTGTGCTAATCTTCTCTATGGTATGTAGGCAGAGAAGCTTTGCAGTGGCCCATCCTGAGGATCTCAGCAGCTGTTATGAAAACTCTGAGGGAAGTGAGTAGTCAGAGAGATGCCTTGTTCTCTTCACTGGTAGAAGTTTTCCATTGTGGTTCCCTTCTGAGAATGGTTTTCCATCAGAGTAGTTGGCCTTGATGATTGTAGCTCCTGGGTTGATGTTTATTTTAATTGCTTTCTAAATGATCATTACTTTCTAAAACTATGAAACAACAAGAAACACTATGAACTAGACAGTTAATTTTCCTAGAAGTGTTTGTGGAAGACACCAGGATACTTAACAGATTCCCTTCCAAAGTCTTCTGTGGATTCTTCTTCCATTGCAGAACCAGGGCTGACCCATACAGAAGAAGCACTGCATATTCCCTGTGCATGCTTTCATCTCCTCATATTTGCAGCCCAGCTGGTTACTGTGATATTGGGAAGTGTTCAGAATTAGGCTTTCCCCCCACTCTTTATTTATTTTGGCCAGATTACATAATTACATACGTTGACATAACTTAGTTTGGCTTAGGGATTTTTTCATAGAACTGTATGACCATTATCTTTGCAAATAGCTTGGATAAGCACAGATGAGAAGCCACTGATAAGATTGCAGCATAAGGAATTTATATTATTAAAAAATGAAGTTACAGGATTGATAACCCTTGTGCTTAGTGGTCAGGTTGCAAATAACAAAAGCTATAAATCTGGGCAGACACATGCTATATAAGAATTATTGCAAGCTTAAGCTGTAGAAGACACATTTTTGCATGGTAGTCTACTAGATTTATTTTGACATTTATTTGGGGTGGTGATGGTTGTGAAAGTGGAAATTTTAGCAGTCAGTGTAATTATAAATAATTGAATTTGTAAAGCTGCTCAAAACATTTTGCATCACAAAATGCTGTTGTGTGGTGTTCTTCAGGTAAATACATACATTTGTCTTGAAACTTCCTTTCCCTGCAGGAAAGACTAATTGGTATTCACAAGATTCCATACTTTCATATTTTATCAGAGGCCCCTAAATTCTTTCACTCACTTCTCTTCCAGGGTAAATAATTTAGATTTCAGATGCATCAAGTTAGATAAATGCCCCCTTGTTAACATCTCCTGTAGAATTAAAGCTCTTTGTGCTTTGAGGAATGCTGGAATAACTACTATCAGCAATGCTTCTGAGTTAAATTGAATGAGGCAAAGGGAGAAGGCAGTTGGAAATGCTGGGCAGGTATTTAGTCTAATTTTGTTGGCTCTTTCACATCTGTTTAACTTGCTCCATGACACAGGTACACTGGAGACCATAAATGTCACAGCCATTCAGAATACTTCCATTATGTTGTATTATAGGAATATATATTAGATCTGCATCTAGAGAAGCTCAGGGCTTTAACAGCCCAGGCTCTTTTCCCTGGATGTTTATGTTCTTTATTATTTAATTTCCCCTAAGCCTGAATCTTATTAAAATATTGTTTGTAATAATTGGCAGAGTTTACACTAAGAAACATTTATTTCAAAACCCTTTCATTTATGTTCCCGTTTCTTCTGCAGCTTCCAAGTTGAGACAAAACTTGCAGATAGAAAAAGTTGACTGGCTTTTTTCAGTGAAAAATTACTTAAGTTGTAAAGTGGCTGAGAATGGATTGTGTTTAAGGTTTTCAGCATCAACGGAGGGAAGAAGAAAGTTGAGGCTGTACTGAGAACAAGGGTGTTGCTCTCTCTGTCGCTCTGCAGGACTGTTTATTCTGCAGCTGTGTGGAAAAGTTGTAAGTCATTGCTGTGTTTAATGAAGTTTGGAGAAGGCTGGACAAAAGTGAGAGTATAATGACTGGAAAAAGAAGAAGTAGCCTTCACAATGTAAAGAGGCTGAATGGTGATTCTTTTACATCCTAAATGATGATCCTAAAGTCTTCCAATTCAGCTCATCTTGCTGGAAGGGAACATTTGGATAATTTGGGACTCTTCTGTTTTCCTTATTCAAACAATTTAGTATTTCTATAACTCAAAGCTGTTAATCTCATTGGCAATATTGAATATTGATACTAAAATTAAGATTTAGTTACTAGTCTAAAACAGTGATAATACCTCATGTAGGTACTTTATATGTAGTAGCACAAATAAAGAAGCAATAAAGATTTGGACTAATTTTCTTTCTGTTTGGTCACAGATTTCTGTGGAAGCAGGGGGAGTTTTTTGGGGTTTTTTTCCATGGCATGGGATTCCTAAAGACTCAGATTTGGTTATGAATGAACATGTGTTTCCAGGATGGAATTACTTGAGTTTGTTTAATCAATTGTGGATTCCTCCAGAGTGATGCCGCAGTGCCTGTGTGAGGAGTTTACTCCTTCTTAATTGGTCCCATATGTACTGGCAGATAGTACATTAACCATGCCTTGGGGAGATAAGGGCGTCTGGTTGAATCTCATGGTGTATATTTTATTTATTTTCTGGAGGGATTTGCTTTTTAGCTTGGTCTTGTCTTCCCTCCTTTGTTATAAGAATGGTAGATATGTATATTTGTGTATAATCACCAGTGTTTTGAAATGTAATACTCGGCCATGGGATTAGTTAAGCTTCTGCAAAATTACCTGAACTTTGCTGCCAAGTAAAGAAGAAAACTGAGGTTTTAGGGAGCAGCTGGAGTTTTTGAGTATCTCTAAGTTTGGGTGCTTAAATTATGAGAACTCAGAAGCCTCATTTCCCTTTTTGTCAAGAGCTAAGGACCTGTCCTTTGGAAAAAGAAAGGATGGAAACATCAGAAAAGATTAATTACTTTTGAAAAACCTTGAAAACACCATGAAGGTTTAACCTTTATGTCTGCAGGATATGCATATGAGAGGGCTGTCCTGCCCATGGCTGCCAAAGGTTGGCACCAGCAAAGGGAAGCACTGTCCTGGGCCACTTTATTTTCTGCACTGGGACAAGCACAGCAATTTTGCATTGTTTGTTTTGGCTTAGCGTGACCAGTAAGGCAGGAGAAATAGGAATCTGAGCAAGTTGGTTTGATTTTCTTTTGTAAAGGCTTCTTGGTCCAAATCCTGTCAATAATCCAACTCAAAAGCTTTGCTGAATTAATGAGGCACTTTATAAAGGGTATTTTTGATCACTTTCTGTCAACTCCCTTATTCCTGATAAAGGGTCTCTGGTGTGCTGCTCTTATTCATGGCTTTAAGAAGTGGGAAGACTTACAGTGTGAAGTTTTCCTTTTAAATAAAGGTTATGTGTTTGTACTGCAGTGGGATCCAGATATTCTCTAGATGCTGCATCATATGCTCAAAGGCTTCTATAGCCATAAATCCTGTCAGAGTTCTCTCGTGATTAGTCATTTGCTGGTGGAGGTATGAAAGGAATAGTATTGCAGGAGCTGGAATGGCTGTGAGTGTAGTTGGGGTCAGGGAAGTCTCTCTGGGGATGTGCATGTGATGGCACAGCAGTACTTGGGAGTGTGTGCTGGTGGATCTCATGGGGACATGTGGAGAGAGGGAAGGCTAAAGCCACCGTGCTGGTTTCTTTGCCCTCTGCAAGGCTTGATGGAGTCTTTCCAAAAGAAGCAGGTCTGTTCACTTGGAGATGGCTTGTGTCCATTGGAAGTAGAAGGAATCTCTCTGAAACCCTCAAGAATACCAGGCTTAGATCCTGGGAATGTTTCAGACCTGGAAAAGGCGGTCCTGTAAATTAGCATCAGTGGAGTCAGTGATAAAATGACTGGCTTTTGGGGAAGGAATGGATTTGCATTATCTTGTAGCTATAAATACAAAAATTTGTTAGACCAAAGTTCATCTGGTTTATCTTTAAGTAATAAAAAAGCCTTTTTGGCAAGAATATGTACCCTTAGTGTTGGGTTCAGTGTTATCTCTACAAATAATTGGGGCAAATTCCCTGCTTGTGTCAGGCACCTATGTTATCCAGCCCATATCCCTGTCTGGAGAAACAAGTCTCAGAAAAGCAGGAGGGAGGTCACTGAGCTATGTAACCGCTTTACAAGATATTGATTTGTTTCAAAAAATGAAGAGTGAAAGAGTGAAACGCTGGTTTTGAAAGAGCTGTGTGAGGGAATGCAGTGACTGTCTGGCAGGTATTGTATGAGATGGGATTGCTCTGCCAGGCACAAAGTGAGGAGAAAGAACTTTTTTAAGCACTCTCTGACAGAGAAATTATTGGAAAGCCTCCAAGAGCAAATTGAAAAAGCAACAGCCGCCTTCATGCTGCAGGATTCCATTATTTTAATATTGGGCCAACTATACCAAATAATACCTCCACTGGAAACTCATGTTAGGAGAAAAATATGTTGGAAAGCAGCTAAGGGGTCAACTCAAAATCAAAGTGAATGAACTTGACGTATCTATGCTGCTGCGAGCCTTTTTTTTTTTTTTTTCTGTAACCATTTGTCTTGTCTTGGGCTTGTATTTTGACTGCTATTTGTCCAGAAAAATGCTGGGGCTGGGACTGATAGGTGCCTCTGCTTGCAGGGAAATTCTGACATACTGATACAAATTGCAGTCTCGTTTAAAATTCCAGGCTTGCACACAAGCACAGTGCTTTTGGGGAGCCACTGCTGCTCTGGTGATGAGAAGATGAACAGCAGATAATGGGGATTCCTTCAGTGTGATGGAGCTGTGCTTCTCAGACTGGTTTTGTTTGCTGGAAGATTGCACTTAATAAAATACGTAACACAGCTATGTATTACTTGGATTCGAATGGCATGAGAACTAGCTCAGTCATGAAAGGATTACTAAAATTTGAGAGTCAATAATGATATCTGTGGCCATAATTTGGGGAAGCAGTTATTTATGAAAGCAGCTCAGTTGATACATTGGTGGAAGTCACAAAGCTTTATTTCTATTGATGCCAGAAGAATGTTGTTCTGTTATAAAATACATGCCATGAACCCTAGGCACTGGAAACTCTAACTAATTTCCAGATATGTTTCACAGTCATCAGGAAACAATAAGCTGTAAAAGATCAAATCCAAACAGACATATTTAGACTTTATCTTCCATCCACATGACTGATTCCCACTGAAATAATGGACTGGGAAATTGGGTATTTTAATGTAGAGACTGATCAAACCCCTTTTTATTTCAGTACTGTGACTTCTTTTACCTCCTTCACTGATATTTTAGGGAGTCCTTATTATATTTTAACGATTATGAGTGCCATGAAATATTGACTCCTTTTTATTCTGTAGATCTATATAGTCAGACCTCAGAATTCAGCAATTATGGCTAAACTGGTAAGTTACTGTCTGAATACCCTGTGCATTCAGATTTGCTTAGATTGGGGGGTTTACTCTGGCTAAGTGTAGAGAGATGTTTGGGGATCAGTCATGAAATTCTCATCTGGCTCTGAAGTTCCCTGCAGTTTGGAGGGTGTTTGTATCTGGGATTGTGTTTTGTTTGGGCAGCGATCCTGCTGATTGGAATCACATAAGCTTGGCAAGAGAAGGGAGGCATCCAGCCAGAGCAAACTCAGAGTACACAGAGTCTGAGAACAAAACGTTTCACATGAATTAAATTGTGAGGAAACAGAATTGTAAGAAATTGTAAGAAAACAAGGCAATGTGAGCATCAGAACAGGCAGCTGTGTGATCAGGGGTATGGATAGGGAGCCTCGATTTCCCCTTGTACCTGTTGCAATTTCTCTGCAATTGAGAGATTTACATTCAGATGTAGTTATCTGCTTTTTCACCTAAGCAGCATCTGTTACCTGAAAGAGATTGCATGGATTTGGTTTGATAGGCTCAGAAAAAACAGCTCTCGATATATTAGATGGGAAAGGCTTTTAATAACCAGATTTCTGGAGATGGTTTGGTTTCACGAGTACTCAGGCTGGATCTGCTGGAGCACAGAGTCGTGACACAATCTTGGATTTGTGCACACCAGTCAGTTTTGTGTTACAGAGCAGGCTGCTGATGGGATGATTTGTGATTTTGATAAGTGCTTCCATTCCCTCTGTAGAGGGTTTTATTGCAGTGTTCAGTACAATGTTTATATGAACTGCTAGTAAAGGATAAATAAATACAGCTCAGTAAAGTTTTATATGGGGGAGGGGGGAAATATTTAAACTATATTAGTAATATTTGTTTAACAAGAACTGGATCTGGATCGGATGTGACATTTATCTGTACAGAACAGCGTTTGCTTTAAACAAAAAGCCACATGTGAACAATGTCAGAACTCTCTTGTTGTTAAGCTAGAGGTGTGGTGGTGTGGGGCTTGTGTCACTGAGAGTGTGACAGTATGGCTGATGTCTACTGTGTTGTCATCTCCTCTGACTATGAGTAAGACAGTGGAGTCTTCTATTTACAAACCAAATACATTGGTATTAAAATTCCACTGGGAACAGTCAAAAAGGGACATTTGGACTTTCTAGAATTCTTTTACAGTTCATTGCACTTGGTTGTCTGTTTCACCTCCTCAGCTGCTGTGTCTTGCTATGGGATGCTGTTGAAAAGTTTTGGTTACTTTCCAGAACAGAGCAGATTTCAAAGGCAGATGAAGTACTTGAGCCGGAGTAGTGAATTATAGAGGTTATTTTTTAATTTCCCAGGGACTGATTTTTTTGCTGGTGTTCTAATGCAGATTTCATCTGGGAATACCTTTATAGGTACTGTAGAAGGGATGAGCTGTGCAGAAGATTGTTTCTCATTCCAGCAAACTCTTCTTTCAGAGGCTTTGAACTTCTAGCATAACAGTTTTTTACAAGTTAATATCCTATGATTTTGGAGTTTGTGGTCATTGTGTATCACTAGCATAATTTGGCTAAATACAGTCATCTGGAAACGTGATGCCAGTTTATGCAGCCGTGTGTTGGTTGTATTGCTGGCATTGAGATAATGGGGGCTGAGGTGCTGAATCAACCCCATTAGACTGCAGATTGTGTTCATTTTGCTCAATCCCTATTGCTGGATTACAGATTGCAGTGATTTACACTCTCCTCTTTCTTAACCTTTTTGTTTGTTTGTTTTTATATTCACATCCCATATATATTCTTTTCTTTAGATTTATTGAATTTTAAGCCTTTGTTTTATTTCCATCATGAAAATTAAAAGATCAGCTAGCCAGCTGCTGAGTACTCAGTATCGTGAACAAGACTGTTTAAGTTAGGGCTTGAAGATGAGGATCTGTACAGAAGTGTTAAGCATTATTATTACAAATTGTTGGTGCACCCTTTTTTTCTTCAAGGCATGTTTAATTGTATAGTCACAGCTGTTTTCTCCAAGACATTTGGCCTGGGTTATGGAAGTGACTATTTTGGTTAACAAACTAAACGAAAACCAAAAGAATTTTTTAGCAGAAATTGTGCTTGGACTAAATACATGGGACCTAAAATATGCAAATTGAATATTGTGAAATAATTATTCTAGATGTGTGACTGTTCAGTTGATAACAAAATATGTGTTGAGAAAAGTTTAGAAGTTCTTGATTCTTATGTTCAGTTAAGCTGTAATTGGCAGGGTTAGTGATGACAGGGCTTTCACTGAAATAGTGAACACTTAGGTCACCAAGGGGGCATTGAACTGTACCTCTGTAGTGACAGTCTTGGAGGGCTATGGGTTTAGGCTATCAGGTATAGTTTTTGTGTTGAGGAAATAGGAAAAATACAATGCCAGTTACAGTTCTAACCCTTTCTTTGTTAATTAAGGTTTTTTTTTTCCTCAAGGGATTTTAAACTTGCTGTTGATTTCTTAGTTATATTGCTCTTTGCTTTTCTCTCAGACAAAGTCTGTATTGGTAGCAAATGAATGATGTGCAGTCATGAGCTGTTGTTAGTCATGCCAGTTAAGAATATCTACTTTTTGATGATTTTTCAGAATAAGAGCTCCCAAATGAATGTAGTAGTTCTGGCATACAAAATGTGAATGGTATAGTGTTCCTGAGCCTTTATTCACTGAATTGCCAAAGTCATGCTTTTCAGGAATGCTGTGAAGTTAAGCACTTTAAAGAAATATTCTGGGTTCACAGCAATGGAGGACTAATGCCTCTTCTCAAAAAATACATTGGCTCCTATTATAGGGTAGCACCTGCCAAAAGTTTCCACAGGAGATGCCAGTTTGGAGTGGGAACTAAGAAATGGGCTCAGCAAAGCACTTCATCCTGTTCTTGGCTCAAAGCACATGAATAATGCCATTGATTACCCACGTGTGCTTTACTGGGACTGCTCACATAGTGAAAGTTAGGCATGAGTTTAAATAACTGGCTTCTCTGGGGGCTCACTGCATGACATGTCCTGGCAGAAGCTTGACTTTGCTTGTGGCAGCCATCATATGACCTGTGTGCAGGGAGCACAGCGTTGTCTGCACTGGTCCTGCAGTCCAAAGCAAGAGGCTTTTTCTGTGTCCACCACTAATCCATCCTGCACTGCTCTGGCAACCAGTTATCTGTTTGCTGCCAATCGTGCTCTAGTGTTTTTGGCACCTAACCACTCTAACTTGCTGCCTATACAAGTGCCTTTGTAAGATAGAAAGTAGTCTCCTCCTTGTTTAAGACTGCATATTGGTTGTTAGAACATGAAAAAGAAAAGTAGATTGTTGTCATAGTTTCCTTCTTTTCGGTGAAATTGTGCTCTCTGTTAGTAGTCCCATTGAAGTTGGTAGAGATGCTAACAGAGGAGAGGAACTGTTCTGTAGGTCCAAGCTCAGAGAGGATAAATGGAGTTTTTTCAACTATTGAGTATCTAATGAAAGCTCTGTTCTTTATTTGAGAACCTCTGTAAATGAATCATCTGTGGCAATAGAGGTCTTTCAGCCCACAAAGAAGGAGAAGTGAAATGCTAGGATAAGATCATCTTCAACCTGGTGCTTTGCAGCCATTATCTCTGGTTTGTTCCAAAATTAACCCACAGCAAAACATCACAGTTTCAGGTCACAAATACATTTATGTAAGTTTTCCACATCTGCCTTCTTCTCCCATCCCTGGATGCCCAAGGCAGCAGATGACCTTGGAGACAGCATTTCCCAGTGCTTGAGAAGGGGCTGGTCAGAGGTGGGGTAGCACCATGACCTGCACACAGCAGGTCTCCAGCACCTTCTCCCCTCTGTGTATTTTCTCCACCAGAAATAAAACCTCTGAAGTAAGCAGCAGACCTAGAGCCTCTCCATATAAAAGAAAATCAGGCTGAGAGAAGAACTGTGATTGTAGTAGACAGCAATTAGTGTATAGGACCAGGAAACACAGCACTGGTAATCAGCAGAGCTCCCTCATACTCAGGATCTCAGACTTTGAGGTTGCTTTACACCCATCATTACTGGTTATCTCCTGTTTAGTCTTGCTAACCATAGCTTCACCATAGAAGCCCAGGGAATTCCCAACAAAAGGCTGAGTTGCAACTGAAAGGTAAAATGAAATAGGTTTTCTCAGTAAGCTTAGTAATCCTGGCAGGCAAAGGGCTCTGCTATCCTCAGAAATATTGGTCAAAGAATATTCTGTAATGTACAGTCATCTTAAATGGACTACTCTCTTACTGTAGATGTGTGCAGGGAAAGTGAGTGGGGTAACATTATAATGAGCTAGATGAAAAATTAGTAGATTCCTTTACTGGTATGGAAACTCTTGCACAACCAACATGGCAGTCCTAAGGTGCTGCTGTAACAGGATGTAATGCATGTGTGAGTTAGGAAAACAAGTAACATTTTCAAAGACTGTTAGTGTTTATGCCTTGAATATGCTTATGAGAGTGTTTAAGATCCAGTATGATAACAATTAGACAGAAACACTGATGGGCTAAGGATTGAATTTCTTTAGAAGTGTATTAACAGGCTTTCAGTTAGCTAATGATAAAGTATATATGAATTAAGTAGTAAGTTTATTTCTAAGAAATGTTAAAGTATTTTGAATGGAACACATGAAAACATAAAAATCCATATTAAAGCAGCATAACATCTAAATAGTTGATTCTTCCCCTGTGTATAAATAAATTTTTTAATAGTCACTCTCTTCACATAAAACACAGGACTGAAAAGCAAGGGCCAGAGTTGATTTTCTAGCTCTGATAGAGACTTTTTTGTAAAGTTCTGAGAAAACACTTAACATCTCTATCTGTGTGAGCCAGACCCTCACACAGAGGGTTTCTATAACTTGCAGAGGTGAAGGGGAAGCTGAGGAAAGGGGTGACTGGTTTGGTTTTGACAAAAATAATATGGACTCATTGCTCATAAGGTCTTACAACTGCTGAGTTATAAAAATCAAGGTATGAAACTTTAATAGGTGTATATTTAGACAGTACTTCAGTGAGTTAGTACCTGGGAATACTACATTAAATTGCTTCATATCTGTATGTTTTTCCCCTTAGATACATAGCAGCAAGAAAAAAATTTCAATTTCTCTAATTTCTCCTCTGAGTCAACAAAACTGATTTGGAAATCTTTTAAGAATTGTCCTTCTTCACTCTAAGCAATTGCTGACAGCCTCTTCATTCAGTGAGATTAATGTCCATTTGGATAGATCTTCACCCAAGCCCTTCACCAAGGATAGATCTTCACCAAGCTCTTATCTCTTGTGGCAAGTTTTGAATGACATCTGTTCTTTAGTACCAGTAGTGACGTATACATTGGAGACTAAAAAACTAGTACTTAAAATGGAAGAGAATGTAAAATTCACATCCTAAAGGCAAACCAATGAGGCATTCATCTAAGTGGAAATTATAACATCTGCAAAGGTCAATGGGATGAAATTTAAGTCGAGGAGAGAAAACAAGAATGGATTAATCCATAGTTCTTTCAGTGGTCTTTGATCCCCTGTTCTTCTCTTCATATGGTCATTCACAGAGGAACTGGGTCTAGGAACAGCTTTAGAATATGCCTGAGCGTGATCAGAGGTTCAATTTAGATCCTTTTTGGGATATACAGGGGTTCTCATGAATCCTCTCGTTTTATGTCTGTCTTTTTTAATTAGAAACACACTTCACATTGCTAATAGTAATTAATATATACTGCCTTAAGTTATTATACTTGTCAGCTCTCCTTATGAAAACTTTCAAAGCACTGAACAGCAGGTGAAACCTGCAGACACATCCAACTATTAACTCATTTTTTTGCACTACAGATAATTGCTTTTCTTTCTCATTTAGCACTTTCAGACCATGTTAAAGACTAAGTTGAATGTCCTAACTCTTCGGAAGGAGCCTCTCCCAACAGTGATCTTCCATGAACCAGAAGCCATTGAGCTGTGCACCACAACTCCCCTCATGAAGACCCGGACTCACACTGGATGCAAGGTATTGGGGAGTTTAACCTTAAGGGACAGGAGCACTGAGGAGGTGTCCCACGTATGAGAGAGAATTTTAGAGAGCCTGAAGTAACTGATGTGGTCACTGCTGCTCTTCTCTAAACCCTATTAGCTACTGTTCTTACTATGCAGTTTCTAAATCAAAAAAGTCATTGGGTGTTCCTGACCAGAAATTTTGGGCTTCGGGAAAAATGGTTTGGGTTGTGTGTGGCAATGCAGATTGTGGAGCATTTCTATCTGCCTGCACTGAACACTCCCTTTCTTCCTGTTGGTACTAGTGCTGAGATGGGAGATGAAGGGTTGAATGCTGTGTATTTGCATTTAACTGTATATACCAGCAAAAATATATACCAGCTGAACAAGATTAGCTTGGATTTTTTGTTGTTGGGGGTTTTTTTGGTTGTTTTTTTTGAAGGGATTAAAGAAAAAGGGACTAGGAAATGTAGATCCTGATTTGGTTAAGCGACAAAATGAATTTGCCCAGTTATATCAAAGCACAGCTTCTAAAAAAGTTCTTTTTCTTTAAAGTTTAATGGCTTAAGAGTTTTGAGGGTGTTTTTCAGTGGTAAGAAACCATATAAAAACAGCAAACAAATCTGGTCTGTTTACATCTTCTCTTTAAGCCATTTTCCTTGGTTGTAGAACTCACCTAGCTTTGCAGAGCCACTGGCAGCCTTGCAGACTGAGCTGGTGTGGCCTGTGCTGCCAGCCCAGCTGTCAGATGTAGGGAATATCCACCCACCCTTCACAGTGCTGGTGAAAATGTAGAAAATGTCTGTCCTGTACTGACACAGAGGAATGCAGGGCAAGTGACCCTAATATGCTTGGTGTGGTAGCTTGTAGCATCTGCTCTTCCACGGTGGTGTCTTCTGTCCTTTATGTTGACAGCTAATGATTTTTTAGAGAATATTAGCTACCATTAAAGTGGTTCACAAAGTATCTGGCTTTCACCCTTTGTGGGAGAGAGTTCTAATGTAACAATGCTTTCTGAAATCAGTTTATCTCTATAAATGTGTGTAGAATTTAAATGAACCTTTTTACTTAACCTACAGCTCTTTGAATGGAAAAGATGAGTTACAGAAGGGTGTTGAACCCATCAGTTAAGCGAATCTGAATGTAGAGATACTTTTTTTTATTAATTTAGTTTTTATGCAATGTAATATATATAGTGGTGTTGACAAGGGAACATCTGCTATCACCAGTGCTCCCCTTTTCCTGCTTGCACAGTTTCTTCTGCCTTTCCCCCTGAGGCTGGTTGACCTTCTGCCAGTGCAGGAGGTTGTATAGTGGTGATTTTGGGGTGGTGACCAGCCCCTCTTCAGCTGGTTCACCAGCTGTGATTTCCAGTACTCCCCCTGGGAAATGATTCCACATACACATTGTTCCTGTGGCTGAGAAATCCTCTCTAGTCCCTAACTCAATAGCTCTGATTTTATCTGGTGTCACAATCTTTTTCTTCTCTCTTCTGACTAAATGTATTCTTCTCTTACAGGGCTTGCATCCTCTTGCTTTTTATAAGTAATCAGCCTTCTTCTTTCCCCTCTGATTATTAGTTTCTTGATGAGTGATAAGGTAATACTGTTGCCATAACAAAGCCAGTGTTTTGTAATATGAGTTTTTCCTCACTGGAGTATGATCTGTCACTTCAGGTGTAAGGGGGGTGATGTTGCAGTGTTGCTGGTACCACTGAGTTTCTCTGGTTCTGAGACTTCGGTTTTTCGTTCAAGAGCACAGCATCCAGTTTTCACTTCCTTTCATGAGCCTTTTGATCCTTAATCATATTATTCCTCTTGACTGAAATCCCTCCAATTTTTCTATGTAATCCTATTAATGAGATAGCATCGTTCTTCTGACAGAGGCTCCAGACATATAATTTTATTGCATGGTTTTAACATAAGCCTCAGCTGGCATCATCTTTTTATGGGAACTTGACACATGCAATTGCTTTTTTGGTCAGAGGTCTGGCCATTGGTTTTCTTATGTGATTGCTCTTTTTTCTTGTCCTTTCATCACAAGACAGGCTTTTCTTTTCTCATTCATTCGGAATTAGCTGCTGAATCCTGAAGAAACAAAATTTTTCTGCAGACATCCAATCTCATTCAGAAATTGAACGGGACAGTTTTAGAGAAATGTCTTGCTTAAAGTAATCTAGGGGGAACTGCTACAAAATCTGGAAAGCTAAATAATTGAAGAAATTCAGAGGGCTCCTCTTTGGTGCTCAGTCCCAGCTCTGATGCAACTTTGTTTCCATTTTGTTTCCTAAAATATATATAGATATATATGTTTTACTTGCAAGGGAAGGCTTAGGAGTCATTCCTCCTGTTACTGCAGGTCTACAGCTGCCTGCTTGAGCTGGCTGTGTTGTGGCCGTTCCCACCCTTCAGGACTCAAGGGCATAATTTAATTGAGCAGGAGGAATAGAGAGCATGATTTGCAGCACAGAGCTTTAGGTGCCCACATTTTTAGTTTGTGATGCTGGTTGCTCAGTGACACAGGGGTTGACTCAGAGGCTGTAGTTCTGAAAGAGCATCTTCTCACCCCCTACCCATCCTTTCTCAATCAGTCCTGTTTGCAAACAAGGAATGACAGCCCTACACCCTGGGATGGGACTGTTGCAGCACTACTCAGCAGACAGCCTTAAACAGATCAGGATTCTTGGGTGCAGTAAAGCATTTGGGGGCTCTGGGTTTTTCCTGGGGGGATTGTTTTGCTTTTGTTTGAGCTATGGTGTATGTTAGGTGAGAGGCAGGTCTCTGGCCCCAGAGGAACCACAGCTTCTCATCCTTCTCCAGCTGAGACCATCATGGCAGAGCTGTGGGATGTAATGCCCAGAGATTTTCATCTCTCTGGCAGCTGTGGTTGAGCCCCCATGTGCATCCCATGTGCATCCTGTCTCTTCCCTGCAATAGACATGGCTTTTTGTGAGTGCCGGAGCACCAAGACTTAAGCTGCTGAAAAAGACCCAAGTGGCTTATTGTATGACTTTATATATGGCAAATCTCAGTTTAATCTAAACCACATATTGCTAGGGAAGGACAAGAAAGAGTGATAATAAGTCTTTTGTTCTTCCTAGCTGGAGCACACTTTCAGTCTCCAGTTCCTAATTTCCTATTATTTAAATAGAGTCTGTTTCTGTATATAGGCATGAGTGTGATTGAGGTTTGTGTATATAAAAATGTGTCCATCCTTCTTCAGATCCTAGGAATTTTGATTAGACTGACTGTCCTGCATGCTGACATGTCTTTCATGTCAAATGTTGTGCACTCTGTGTTTCAGCTGGAAACCTCCTCTTCCCTTATCACAACACTAAGTACCACCAGACATAAACTGAAAATCTGGAGTGTCTCCAGAAAATAAGTTGCTCTCGGAAATGCTTTCCCTGTCCCTTTTAACGGATTTTATTTATGTTCTGTGTGGTTTATTCTTCCTTAATGTCCTAATCAGCTTACATTGATTGTAATGTTTCTTGATTTCTGTCCTTTTGAGCTGTGGTGGTGGCATTAAGGAAGTGCCTAAGTGATTCTCTTCTGATGGAGCTTTTCCAAGCACTGCTGCAGTAATGAAAAAGGACATTGGTTAAAAATGCCACCTATGATTTTTGAAGCAGTGTTTTAGGTTTTAACTTGATTTGTTTTTTTTCTGTTGGAAGGCTTTTCAGAGTGAAGTTAGTGCTGAATATTTAGCAGCTCTCTCTTTTTTATCGGGGTCAGGCAATCTTACTCCTCCAGTTCCCACCAGTGGACAAGCTTTCCTCAGCAGCCTGGGAGGCTGAGTTGAAAAGAGCATAAACAGTGCAAATAACTGCATTCCTAAGATTATAATTCTAATAAATGAGAACATCTATATATTAATGATATGGCATTTGCATGGTACTTGTTGCTTGCCTGTTTTATTGGGTTGAGTTGGTGAGAATTTAATTCAGGAATTGTGGAAGGTGTGATTTTGGAGTTCCTGTGATGGTGTATCTTAGTTGAAGAGTGGTGAAAGTCTTGCTTAGCAATTAATATAAATTACATTAGAGCAGTACTGGCTTTTTAAAATCAAGTCATGCACATATTGACGGCATTTAAAATTACCCAATAATTAATATAAATTATCTTTCAGAAAAGCTTAATTGCTTCACTCACAAGGCAAAAAAAAATTGTTCCTATACCAAATCTGTATTTGGGGTCTCTAAAGTAGGAAAGGGCCATGGCCACAGCCATAGCTAGTAAAGTGTCAGCATTTAGGCACCCAGCTTGACTATATTGCATCTCGGGGCACACCTGGTGATGTTACAATTATGTCAACCTTTTAACAGGACTTGAGTTATTTTCTGGGAGAGCTGGGCAGTGCCTGAGGGGCCTTAAGCTGCTCCTTCCAGCAGCCTGTATGCTGGATGCAGATCTGCCCTTTCACCACAGCCACTGGAGCTGCCTGTTGCCCTTGTGCTGCTCTTCTGGCTTTGCTGCTGCTGCCAAGAGTGTTCATTCTCCCTTTTGTCTCTTTCTTTCTCCCATTTTTCTTCTTTTCTCCAAAGTAACTTCTACCATTACAGACAATGCATGCCATCATCTGTGGGCTCTCCTAATAACTCTCTCTGCATGTGAAATGATCTCAACAGGCTTTGGGCAACATGGTTTTACACCAGAGTAGGAGAGACTGGAAGCTGGTCTGCAAGGGAGAAGCTCATAATAAGTTTATAGGATGAATAGCAAGTAATATGGATTGTGTTTGGATTATCATCGCTAGGAATAAAATGTTTCTCATTGAAATACTTATTAAATAATTAAAATATTGTCTGGAAAGTGCCCTGCTATGTCTTATTCTAATTCCTTGTATAAGAGAGCCATTTAGGAATAATGTCTGCTCAGATATTACTGCCTGTTTTTGGTTTTCTGCCTTGTTAATTTTTATTGCAAAGGCCTTGCAGCAGGACTGTCTTGCCACATGCTTGCAAAATACCCCATTTCTACTCCACCACAGATGCCTCTACAGAAAATCTGCTAATGCTGTGCTGCTGCTTTTATTGGTCATTTTAATTTTAAAATTCAGACTGTTATCTTTTTTTCCCTCTAGATCAGACTTTCCCAAGCTGTTTTGCCCAGTGTTTCTGTCCTGTGCAACCTCTGCTGCTCGTGTCCTGTCCTAGTCAGTTCAGTCATGGTGGTGGACCATTACAATATTGCTTTAGCTTTCAGGAGACAGTGTGCTTCCCATCTCCTGTGCCTGGTGGCCCCTCAACATTCTGATAATGCCCATCCTCCCAGCTTCATGCAGCCCACTCAGTGTTTTGGTTGTGGCATTCCCAGCCTCCTCCCTTGCATTGGTCTCCAAACCCAAAATTTTTGCTTCTGGCCAGATGAAGTGCTGGTGAATGACTCTCCTCTGACATACTATTAATGTGCACAGGTTGGTATTGTGTGTTTTGGTGCTCAATCAGTCAAAATTAATGCAAAGAGTGCATTGTCTCTGCTTTCAATCCCCAGAGACCAAAGTGTGCCTTCCTTTCATACTGTCCTTTAGCTCAAAATTTGCCCTAGGATATGGGAAAAACCAGAGGACATAGAGGGGTGGTTAACAGTCTGGTGTTTTACATAAATTTCCATAAAACCCTTACTCTGCTCCACTTGAACATTTATTGCTCGTTTGCCTACTGAAAGCATAGCTGATTGGAAGCTGCACATATTCTTAAAACCACCCCACTTTGTCCTCATAAAGCTTAATAAAAATGTTCTCTTTGCAGCTACAGCATGGTCAGGAATGATTGCTTTGAGTGCAGGTTTATGCAGCTGTAAATACAAGTCCAGTGAGCTGCTTTGTCTTCATTATAATTTTCTAAGCCTGTAATATTAAGATGGCTCTTGACATTAATAAAAAACCCAAACAAATAAGAGAAGCTGAACTATACCAGCACTCCCCAGCCTACTGTTTTCCACCATGTTTAATGTGAATGTGAAACATGCAGCTTATTATCTTCTTGCTTCATTAAAAGCCTTCTTTTGTTACCTCTAAGCATGGCATATTTTGTACTGTGCATTGAACTTGTTTTTCTACTTCTTTCTCCCTCCTCAAATGAACCAAAAGGACCCATGTGAACTCTTGCATGGGGCCTATCTTAGTAGCTTCAGTATATTTTGGATATAGTGCTCATTGGTAACTGATACAAAGGCTTTAATGATGTGTTTTCCAAAAGTGAAGTGCATCAAATAACCTAATGCCCCAACAAGTATTTTATGTGAAGATGAAGGATTTTGTTTACTTTTTCTTCATGTAGTGTTACAGAAGTAAAATAATAATAATAAAAAATGCTTAATACCAAAGTTAGGGAAGAGTAAACTTCCAGAAACCTTACTTGTGTATGTCAGAATGCTTTAGAGAATTTGGCTGAGTCTTGTTCTAACACTGAAAATAGAGAGTTGCATGCACTCGTTTATTTTATAAAGCATCATGGCCTTCAGCTTCAGAAAAGATCTCTCTTGCATATGATTTTATTTCTCATTACATGCACGGAAAGCTGGTTTATGTCATTGAAGATTTATGTTTTAAATAAATGCAGAGGAGCTCATAGAAATATGAAGGGTAAATTCAAGTGGAGAATGTTGTTAAAGTGTCATAATGCTTCATTTCCTGAAGTCCACGAGTCTTAGATGTGGAGAGAATAAATTGGCTAAAGCGATTGAATTAATCTTAAACTGAGCCTGCTTTAAATAGAATCCTCTGCAGTCTTTGTTTCTGCTGTGCTGGATATACTTTGGCATAATTTTATTTGCTTACTAGTAAAGTGGCATTGAAGGACTTACATATTCTGAAAGCAGTGGAAGTTATGTCCCGTCAGATGTGTTGTTGGTAGGTTTTTTCCTTAGTATTTGCACTGGTGACATTTTTCAAGCCACAGTTCAAATAAAGGGCAGCTTCTTATTGAAGAAGTTCCTGCATTGCATCTGCACATGGCCATGTGTTTCAGTTAGCTTCACGTCTCTGCTTTACCTGCCTTTACAGGAGAAAAAGTGTAGATCTGCTTCTTATGTACAGTGGAGTAACTCTACTGTTCATGTATGTATACTAACTAAAGGAAAATGCTTTTGCCTATTTTCTGCTTATTTTTGGATTTTCATTAAGAATGTGTCTCAAACCATTTTAGAGTTCCATAAAAACTATTGAGGAGAGTACTGTTGACAGAGAGGACAGGAGGATTTCTGGGAGCTGCCATGCATGTTGATGGCCAGCACAGGCCTTGAACTGTTCTGGGTGCCAGACCCTGTGGTTCCCCTTGGATTTGCTTCAAGCTCAAGGCTGGGCATATTGTGAGGAAAAGTAAGGTGTGAGCTGTGTTTCACAGAGAGATTCACAAGAAGACTCACAATAGTTTTGTGTGTGTAGTGCCAGGAGGACTACAGGGTTGTGTCCCCTTACACCTTGGGCTGGCTAGGAGGGCTTCCAGTTATTGTGGTCTGTGCAGAAGATGCCCAAACTGGTCCTCTGGGAAGGGAAGTAACCCCGAAGTCCTGAGAATTAGTGTGCTGAGGGATTCCTCAGCTGTCTGTGGGGGCAAAGTCCCTAGATTTTTCCCTAGATTTGTGTATGGAGTGACCTGCTTCCAGCACTGAAGTCTTACATGAAGAAATGTCACACCAGGTAATCTGACTTTGCTCAGATAAATGTTTATTGAAATTAATTTTCCTTGGGAATAGGCTGCAAAAAATATTCCCTGCCAACAAAAAACCCTCAAAAAATGCAAGGAAATAAAACTCCAGAGTATCCATTCCTTTAGCATATCATTCTTTACTCCTCTCCTTGGTGCCTGCATTGTATTGCTTGCACAACCATTGTGCACCCTACATTTCTTCTTATTGTTGTAGCTCTGTCACTGCAGTGGATGCAGTAAGTCCTGGTGAAGAAAATGGGAGACAACGTATGATATGGAGCCTGGGAAAAAGAGCTTTTAGCATGAACAGAAATCCCTTTGGCCAGAATCAAGTACTTCCTTTGGCTTCAGAGCTTTGATGTTATTAGTTGCCTTTGATTCAACAAAAGCTTGAATTGAAAGTCATCAGCCCTTACCTTTGTCAGCAAATGGTATTTATCAGCAGAAGGAATTGAAATCAAACCTCTAAGTGTAAAACAAAGCACTGAACAGTTCATATTTCAATTAATTATGGAAGGGTTATTGACATTCAAAGGGCACTGCATGAAACTCAGATATATAGGAATTAAAAGCTCTCCCTGTAACTTGGTTGAGAATCAGCACCTCTGCCATTCCTGAAATCCACCATTGCTTGCAAAAGCAACTGGGAAACCTATGAGGTACCAAGGAGGCCCAGGCACTGTGTGCTGGTGAACGCTTAATAGCTCTTTACTAGGTACAATTTTTGCTTCTGTAGTATTTCTCACCTAGAAAGATCCTAAAATGCCTTCTAAAGCAGCTGAGTTGTCCCCTGCGAATTTGCAGAGGTCAGATCAGCTCACCAAAGCTTGGGGAAGTGTTGTATTGGCACACTGTATCATGGATAAAATAGGCTAGGGAAAAACTAGTATGATGCTGAGAATTAAAATGCATACTTCTATGAAGGAGCAATGACTTCAAAGAAGGTACTAAAAAGCAATATATATTAATGAAATTTCTTTGATGCATAAAACTCCATGGAAAACTTCTGTATCTTAAAACCCAAATATTTTTAGTCAGTTCTAGAAATCTGCCTTTTCAGGGTACTTGGAGCTGTTGTCTAATTATAGCTATCTTTGTAGGAGATAGCATACCAATATAGTTTTCTCTGAAAGACTATTTAAATATTTAAAAACAATTTAATCTCTCTACAGCAGGAAATATTTAAATTTTGAAGTTCTAAATTTTCAGAATCCCTTAATCTTCAATTACACAAATATATAATGCCACAGAGCGAATGCCAGTAAGTTCTATCTTCTGCAGTGTGGCCCAAAGCCAAAGTATCAGTATGAAGCACAGTAACAACTGTAAGGTCTGAAATAGCTATAGATGTGTTAGGATATTTAGTTTTCACACTGCAGAAAATATTGTGCTCATCACAATTGCTCAGGCAAAACCTTCTGGTCATAGGAGCTAATTGCTTCCACAGTAATTAAGGTTCAAATATCTAAGACCTAATAGCTTTTGACGTGTAAAAATTAAAATGAGATTGAAATTTATTATGGTGGTTACTCTGACCAGATGCTGCAGTCACTGTGTTGATTGTTTTGTTCTCCTGTGTCCTTGAGAAACATTTCCATCTTGATGCTGCTTTGTAAGGATGGAGCTGTGATTTGTGTTGCTGGAGGGCGTGGGGAAAGTGGTGCTTCTCCCTGGCCCTTAGAGTGTAAGGGAGGAGGAGGAGGGACCTTCCTTCAGAGCACATGAAGTTAGTCTTCAACAAAATCAAAGAAATTCTGGTTCTGGGGCTGTTGGTCCCTCCTGCTATTGCAGTGAGCACCTCCCCACTCAGCAGCATGCATGTGCTGGGAGAGGTATTGGCAGATCTAGGAGTGCTTTCTCACAACAAAGATGTGCTTATTCTGTATGGCTCTTTCCCTGAAGCCATGGGTATTGTTTCTTTGATTGCTATTAGAATACTGAAAGATTTGCATTTGGCACTGGGTGCCCACTGGTCACACTGGCTTGAGCCAACCTGAGCCTTCTCGGGAATTGTAATCTCTGTTTACAGCTATGCCAAAAACCATCAGGTCCTATTCTGGGACTGATCCTGTGTGCTGAAAGCTTCCTACTGAAGCAAATGGCATTGGTGAAAAAAGAAGGCTGAAACTGGATTACAGAGCTGTTCTTCAGTGGAGAAGCTGCCATTGGCCCCATTACTCAGATGCACAGGCTGCTGAAATGGTAGATTAATGGTGCAATCAAAAAAATATTATGTCATCAGAGGAAAAAATGTCCTGTATGTGCCATCTCTCTTTCTGTTGGCTCCAGGCGTTATTCTGTTCTCCTTGTACTATCGTAATATAGCCTGTGATGCAGTGTGATGTATAAATACATTAGGCTGGAAGAGGCAATGAATTTTTCTATGCCTTAGGTTGGATATCAGTATCTGAGACTTATAAAATTGTTTTTTATAGTTAATAAAAAAGTTATTAACAGTAACTCTCATTAGGCAGTATTTCGTGGTAATTTTAAGGTTTGATTTATGTTATCCATTGCTGATCAATTACCTTCATTGTAATCTATTGTGAATATTTGACTTCAGATTTGTGATAATTCAGTAAGCTTTCTTCTCCAAGATTCTGTGTCATATGCAAATATAAAGTGCAACAGAGGTATGATTATTCTTTTTTTTTTTTTCTCTTCTTTAAAGCCTACCTGTCTCCTTTCTTAAAATTTACAGTACACTTTGGAAAATCAGTAAGTGCTCCCAGGTCCTTGTATTACTATTCCAAGAATCTCTGGTATTCACCTTTAATTACTTCACAGCAAGATCCTGTTAAATAACACATATTGTCACATAAATAAGATACTGAATTTCACATCAGTGTACATTTGGAGCTGAGCTGACCAAGTTTTATCAACGAGTGAAAAACTAACGCTGATTTGGTAGTGTTCTGTTAACTTTGATAGAACAGAATGCTACATTATAACTGCTGAGAGTATGGCTTATCTCTTTTAGGGAGCTGATGTTCATTTCCCAGTTGCTTTCTGGTTGCTAGAGCATAGCGTGCTGAGGTAAAAAAACCTGATTTTATCAGCTGGAAGATTAATTCATTATGCTTTCCAGGTTTTTCTCACCTCTAAGGCCATGATGTCATGATCTTCTGGTTAAAATGCTCTCAAGAGATAACTGTTATAGCAGTGACCTGAAAATAACAAACCTGGGATGTGGATAACCTTACATTTAATAAGTGTTCATGCACAAACATTTCAAGTTAAGGAAATAACTTTAACTTAAATGAGCAAATTTTGGGAGAGCAGCAAATTGAAAGTGTCCTTATAACTGTACTTTGTGAAATTCACTGAAGATTCACTGAATTCTTTGTTGAGAAAGATCTGTCAATGGATTGTTTGGTAGGGTTGTTTTTTTTTTTAATCCTCAGGGACTTGTCTTGTTTCCGAGTGTGTTGTCCCCCAGTTTATTATTCAAAAGCAGAGAGAAAACAGAAGGGGAAACACCAAGTTTAAGTCAGCAACAAATTTAAATTAATATCTTCAAGATCAGAGAAAGATTTGCGTAAAGTTGAGTATTGGGAGAAAGAAAAGGTGTATTGTGATTGTTTAGTGAATGTCACTGAAGTTTGTTCTGAGTATCCTATAGGACAGGAGGGGCAGCAAACAAGCTGGTTCTAGTTCTTCATGGAAGCTGCTTTTATGTCTGAATTAGCTATAGGCTGGGAGTAATTCCCTTGACCTGATGTCTGACTTAGTCTTAAAGACAGCACAATAATATACTTTGGCTTTGTCAACTATTTGTAATGACAGTGGCCAGAATCCCTATGGGAAGCCTGGTTAATGGGATGCAGTTTTGGGGTTGGCTTTGCTATGGTATGAACTGGCACACTTCCTTTGACTTGACTCCCATGCTAAGTTTTATTGTCTGAGAATTTGGCCTTTTAGTGTGATGTGTGGCTTGGGATTTCTCATGATTGAAAGCAATCTGTTAACAAAATGAAAATAATTGTGGACAGCACATGTGAACTAGTGCTGCTGTTAATTTTTTATTGGGCTGAAATATTAAAAAAATTTGGTAATTCTTGAAATGATTTTTTTGAAACAGCTTGATAGTGATTTAAAGAAAGGTGTGTTTTTGACTTTCGAGTGAGATGTAGAAAGTCTGATTATAGAAATTTCTCTTTATTTTCTCCTCTTTGAATTAGGTTGCATGCTTGCTCTCCACAAGCAATTACTTTTACATCAGTATGAGTGCAAGAGGTTATAGAAGTGCATGATGTTTCTCACATTGTAGCAGATTTCTGCATACCAACCCCTTTGCCCTTTTTCCTACATGGAAAACTATAAATGTGTCATGCAGGAAGATTTAAATGAGCGCCGTTAAGGTCCCAGACACTCGTTCCAGAGCTACAATTTCCTAAGAGGTATCTGAGCTTTACCTTATGTGCAGCCATTATAGTCATGCCAGTTGAAGTCCTGCTAATTATTTTGAAGACATTTTTGTATGATGTGTCTTAAGAAAAGAATCTGAGCATCTGTGAAGCAGATGAAGTGAAAATCCCTCTGGTGTCTATCAGCAAATATAAGCAGATGGAACACATCCAAGTTTCTGTAGCTGAGGGAGGAGCTCAAGAAAACATGGTCATTTACAGCACAGAGGGAAAATCAAAAGATAAATAATTATTTCTATATCTTAATTTGATGGTACTGTGTTGTGTAAGGCTACTCGAGGAACAACAGCTTTCTGATTCATTTCAAAGGCTATTGCAAGTCAGTTCTCAGGTTTCTGTAGGCTGCAGACCCTGTAGGATGTAAATTCCTGAATCTACAGCTGCACACTTGCAACCTGGGCTCCTTTCTCAGTTTTAAGGGTGTTACAGTGTTTACACTTCTTGCTTGTGCAGGGTTAATCAAGGTAATCACTGCAATGCATTGCTGCATCACTCTCTGAATTGGAGTATTCCTGAAAAACAAATGGTTTGTATGTTTTCAGGCAAACCACAGGAATTTAGAAATAAAAAATATGCTGCTGGTGCCCACTAAAGGAAATGAGTGTGGTAAGAAGCTGGTTTTGCTGCCTAGGATGAAGGGCCAGCTGGCATCAATTAGCACTGGATGCATATGCACTTTTATAGAAATAATTTTTACTGAGCAAGTCTCAAAGCCTTTTAGTGTCAGTTAGTGAATCCTCCTAACAATCCTGCATGGAGTTGCATGATTATACCCATGGGCAGACTGGAAATTGGGGAGGTCCCCAGGGAAATTGGGGATTAATCTGTAGTTGCACAGAGGCAGTTCAGTTCCATCCTGTCCTGTCTGTGCAGGGCAGCACTGCCTTCACTCAGGGAGGAGATCAGAATACATCATGGCAATGATGATGTGGTAGGTTTTAGAACATCTGTCATGAAGTAATACCTTTAAATGGTGTATAGGAGAGAAATAATGTTGTCTATTGCATGAAGAAAAAAATATGAAGGATTAATTTGTACATTAATTTATTTCTCTGTTTCAAGTACAGTGTTGATGTTCTAGGATAATTGTCTAGACAAAGAATGACATTTCTCAGGACATGAAAAGATGAACATGACTGTGCAAAAATCCAGGCATGCCAAATTTGATCCTCTGTGTGAAATGAATGGTTCTCTTCTCTGTATTCTCTGAAGTTTGCACCCACGGAAAACAATCTGCAGTCTGCTTTTCATCCTAGGTTCAAAAGGCCAAGAAAGTCCAATTAAACTATGCAAATATGTCCTAGCTTGGCAGTTCCTCAGTGGTATGACCTGTTTCTTGGATGAGGGCTCCATACATTGCTTGACAGCTTTGTGGTGCTTACCTAGGTGTGTACCTATCACATGTGGGATGGGAGGCAGAGTGAGAGCCTGCAGGCTGCCATGGAGAGAGAGGTGTCAGAAGTGTCATCCCTAAATTACAGGGCTATAGGGTCTGTCCCTACTGTCCCTATAAGATTTTTTTTTTTTTTTAATGAAAGGAGCAGGCAATTCATAGAAAAAACTGCTTAGGTCCCTAGTATCTCATGCTCCTGTTGAAATCAGACAGTCTATAGACAAATTATCCTGTAGTCATGACTGACTGTAGCCTCCAGATATGAACAGTGCTTCTCTATTTCCAGCTGTCAGGAGGTATGACTGATGCTATAAATGAAGATTATCATTGTGAATGAGCTGGAGATGCCCTGTGGTTTAACACTTGGGTTTGATTAAGCTTGTGTGTTGGTTCATGTCTCAAGGCTACCTTTCCAATTAATTGTCCCAAAGCTGATGCACTGAATAACATGAATATTATTAGGGTGCATGTGTCAGGTGATGGTGAAAGTGCTGCCTGATTATATGGATATGAAAAGATATTTTTAATAAATCACTGTATATTCATGAGCAAATTTGCTATTATTTTTTTTTTTTAATAGCAGTAAAGTGCCACAGCAACTATACTAAACTTGTGAAATTGCTCTGATATCCCACCACTGCATTATGAAGCACTGGTTTAAGTTCCTCCAAGATGAAAGAAGTGTTACATAAAAAAACCTGACACATATTGAGCAATATAGGAGACATATTGTTCATATTCTACCATGTGAAATCTGTTTTGTCGTTCTTTTGCTGAGTGTCCAGATCATATAAATGATTGTGGCCGTTGCTGTACAATACAAAGCAAACCAGGGTCTTTTCATGTCTGGAACAGTTTAATGTAATCAACGTGTATCTAAGATATTTAAGATGCTTATCTGGAATCTAAAAAAAGCTATGGCTCAGGCTGCTATTCCCTCTTGTAAAATACAGGGAACTGTAGTAGAAGATGAAACCCCCCAAAAGCCATGCATACCTCACAAATAATCTATATGTTACCATTACCTTAATCTAGTGTTTCATTCTCTCCCTTTAAAAGACAAGACAAGGGTAAGATGGTTTTGCCCTGACCCTTTATGAAGTGTAAATAGCACCCAGATCTCTAACTTGTCCCTGTGTCCTCTTACCTTCACACAGAATGGTTTCAGGCAGGGGATGGGTACACAGAGGTGGTTTTGGGTTTGAAATTATTAAAAAAATACATCTCTACAAATCTGTTCTGGCCACTTCTTGGTAAGGGCAAGCAGCCTCAGTTTAACTTTCAAATTGTGCATTGTGGTACAGATCCTCTCCATATAGTAGTGTCCATCTCTGAATTATTTTCTAGCATCCATAGAGGAAAACTAGGTGGGTGTTTATGCTGGGCAGAGCAGTACACTCTGGTATTGCTACCATGACCAAATCCTCATCGTTTCATTGTGGTGAGGAATTAAGTTATTTCATTTTACCAAAATTTGGTGAATCAGAATTGATTTATCTGATTGACATTGCCCCCCCACCTCTTTCCTTTTTCCTTTGGTAAGGTAGGTACTGATTTATTTAAGCACAAAATTTAATCTGGTTTCATGTGTTTCCTGGAAGTAAGAGGGATACATGCAAAAGGTTGTGTGCACACAAGAACAATTCCAGTTTACTCTATGGTATTTTCAGCATCCTTCAAAACAATTAAAATGGGAATCTGCCTGAAAGCAGATCAAGGCAGTTTTACTGGACTGTAAGCTATATGGATTTGCCTTAGCATTGGCTGGGGGTGTCACTTTCACATTTATGAACAGTCCTTCAATAAATTCTCCAGAAGACTGGGTCAAACAAACAATTTTCCAATTTATTTTTTTTTAACAAAGGAAATAAAATATGAACATTATAAAGATTATTTTCCTTTTTTTTTTTTTTGAAGCCCAGAAAAATACTAGTGTCTTGGGGCCCTTTTGTTCCTCTTTGCAGAGTACCGTGAAGAAAATCAGTTATTGCCTTTTTTCTCTGTCATTTTCTTTAGATTGAATAGAGATTGATTGCTCTTCTGGGATGAGAAAAAACAGGCTGTGTCATTCTGTGATATTCTCCACTGCTTCCACAGAATATGAAGCAAGCAGTTTAGTGGTGATCTTGTTTCTCAATGAATGTAGTTTCAGTTAAGTCCATTTACTTACATTATTTCCTGTTCACAGTCAGCTCTCCTGTTCTCTCATTGTTTGGAAGATGTTTTTTAAATCATGGTTATAAGTACAATTTATAGTCCTGTTTGAAGTTCATAACGCATCTTCCCTTGATATTGGTAGTAGTTATATTTGGCTGAAGGATACTACTGAAGGAGTCCTGATTGGTTTTCCCTTTTTTATCTGTTACATATCATACCTCTGACAAGCAGATGCTAACCCTGGCGTTTTGTAGATACATATATACTGGAAGAAACAAAGATAAATTGCTCATTGAAGGTATTGACAGAAGAAGCTGCAATGCAGAGAAAGACAGCCTGAAAATTCATAGTGATCAGATACTTCTTGTGATATTTGCCTACTTTTTGATGATTTGGTATGCAAAGAG
Source organism: Calypte anna (assembly GCF_003957555.1). Lineage (NCBI taxonomy): Eukaryota > Metazoa > Chordata > Aves > Apodiformes > Trochilidae > Calypte > Calypte anna. Next base: position 10,157,342 of record NC_044255.1, on the reverse strand, counting down.
GCCCAACAGGCACGGATGTCGTTTCCCCCTTTGCAACCACTGCTGGGGGAACTGCATGTACAGGCAGAGGCCATGAATGTTCTGTGTGATTGCATATTCTGAGTAGTCGGTAGAACAGAAGTTATAAAAATTATTTTAGGAGTTTGTTTCCAGCAGCTTTTCTCATTGTAAGGAAATAGTTTTATTCCTTTTTTCTGTATTTTTATACTTATTTGCTTCTTGGCATTCAGTTCCCCATAAAATCAACATCTATGTTTAAAAATATTTTTAAAGGCAGGCTGTCATAAAACACATATGGATGTGATGGTATTAATTTAAAATTATATGTTCCAAAAAAGCCCACAGAAGGGTACTCATTTGAGAAACAGCCTATCCCTACACAATACAACGTGTGCTTACCTAAAGAATGTGAGCAGCTATCAGTAGGGGTATTACCAATGAGAGAGGCAGCAAAAGTGAAGGATCATTCACAAGCTTGGAGGAATGGTTTGAGTTTCATGTAATCCTGTGCTATGTGTTTGAGATAATACAAAGAAGTACAGGAGTTCTGGCTTGTCCAAGCTTGCCTCCCCACTACCTGTATGTGTCAAAATGTGTTCCATCTGCATCTTGCTTATACAGGGTGAAAGAAATGCTCCTGGATTGTAATCCAGTTCTTTATTTTACCTCCAGCAGTGGATGCCTTGAAGAAGATGGAGCTGAAAAGTAAAGAAGACAACAGTGCCCACACTTAGCCAATGGTTCAGTATTTAAAAGGGTGCGGTATGAAGTAGCTTGTGCGTGATCTCAGCCAGTGATTATTCTATGAATCCTTTTATTCTTCAAGCATGAGATGTGATTACCTCATGTCTTTCTGTTTGTGCACGCACAGCTGGGAATATAACACCTGCTGTGTTACCTAACTGTGTGAAGTTACCCACTTTTATAACCTTTTAAGCAGGGAAGTACGCATGGTTAAAAGAGGGAGACTCTTTGTCTGATGTCACTGGCTGAGATAAAGTAAAAGCAATTTTTTTCATTTGTGACCTCTGTAAAAGCTCGTAGATAAGTCTGCTATGCACTGCTCTTCAGGTTGAAATGTTCTGCTCTGCCCAGTATCTGTCCTGCACTGTTCCCAGTACAATATATGGTGCATACAAGGCAATGCAAATGTGTTCAAATGCAATCTGTAGGGTGAGTCTGAAGATGAGATGCAGTGGGAGCAAGGTTGAGATATTTGAAATACCACTGAATCCTCCACGTTAAGCAGACATTCAGAAGGATATTGTCAACCATAGGAAATACCTCTAGGTTCTTACTGAATGCTTACATCATGAGTTACAAAACAAATATCAAATCTCTTGCACTTAAAACCTGATTCTCCATGTTTCTCCTTAGATGTATTATCTACAGAAAATATCAATTGAAGTGCAAGGGCAGATAAAAAAGTTTTGATTGCAGAAGGGAATATTGTGAATTATTGATAAATGACTGGGCCATAGGCATAGCTGTCCTTTATTTCCAATGCCAGTCCTGAAACGCAGCAGCACAGTTCAAGTGTATTCTGCAGTTAATGTATGCAAATTAATTGCTGATTAATTAATTGCCCTGTCCTTTCATATTGATGAAAGCTGTTTTCACTCTGGGCAGGATGAAATGACTCTGATGTCTCATCCTGTTTTTTTCTCCCTTTTTTCCTCCACCCTCATTTCTGGTGCACGCTCTCATTGTTTTTGCTTTTTTCCCTTGCAGTTCCTCTCTGTATTCCAGACAAGGAACCTGGTTTTAATTTTCATGTGTCATGTCAGTCTCATAAAACACACAGGCTGGATCATATGACAGTTGTGCAATATTAGAATGCTGTTGAAATGAACATCACATAGAAGGACTCGTAAAGTCATCTTGAAATAAAATATACCAAGTTTCAATTTTGAATGGGGCAATAATTCCATACAGATGACAGAAGCAAAGATACACTGACCATGAGTAACAAGGACATTTATAAACAGTCCTCTGTCTTTGGCCCCAGTCACTGTCACAGCTGCCCCCCCCCAGCCCTGGTGGGCATGGGCAGGTGTGAGGGGGATGGCTCAGTCCCTCGAGCAGGAGGGACGTGCTGGGACTCCTGTTCAGTGTGGTGGTGGCCCCTGTGTTGTGCACAGAAGAAATCAGCCATCATCAGCATTGACCCAAAGCCTCATCTTTGGATTACAGTCAGTGTCCAATTATAAAACAACTACAAATAACTTAGTTATGTTGTTCTGCCCTGTCCTAAGGCTCTCTGTGACTAATGATTTAATAAGGATTTGCTTTTCACATGCTGTCACAGCTCTTTGTCTAGTGTACAAGTTCAGTAATGCAGTTTCAAGAAGCCCGTGGGAGTCAGGCAAGGGAAGATCCTTCATGCACGTGGTCTGTAGAATTCAATGACTGCTTTCTCTGTAAGGCTTGTAAACCAAGGATATCTCTATACTACTTGTTTTCTTTTGCAGTCAATACTGCATGTTTTTTTAGGATGTTGCAGCAAGGATAATTACAGGATGCTTAAACAAAGTAATCAAGATGAAAACACCTTTTTGTTCCTAGTTTTTCAGACAGCAACATGCTTTTTGTCATGAGACCCCAGATGGGGGTCATATAGGTAGACCTCGGTCTTTACATGTATCTACTGAATAAGTGGAAAAATGTGGGGATTTTAATGATTCATGTTGCTGCTGAGTTGCCAAGCTGATCTACAAAGAGCTTGTTTTCCTCCAACATCAACTCCACTCCATGTATTGCAGCAGGACCCAAACTATTTTTCGGGCTCTGTGCTCTGGGAAAGGTGAATTTGAGCCAAAACCAGACCTTTCTCCTCCACCCTCTTCTCCTCCCTTAGCTGAAGTAGCACAGCAAAGAGCAAACCAGAGAAACTGAAAGGTGAAAGAACAAGGGAAACTGTAAAACATGTAGGATGTTGTAGAAGCAATTTAAGAGTCTGTGCCAAAACCAAGAATTTTTTTTCCACATAAGTGTAAGCCTCGTGCATGTGCTTTAAGCATGATGCAGAACAGTAGAAGAGAGGCTTTTGAGTGCCCACATAGAGAGGAAGGGCTAATGCAGCTACATGACTGACAGGACAGCATCATTTTAGAATTATGATTTTCTTCAGGATAATTTGCAATAGTAGGAACAGGGTGAAGAAGGAGTTCACAGGGGATCTGTTAAGCTGGAGTGCTTCTACACCGTCTCGTTACTGCTGTTACTTACACAAATCTATCTTTAAGAAAATGTCCTTCGTTTTTCTCTTGTGCTGCGTTTCTTGATTTGCTGTTATCTGGGTGTGCTGGATTATAGCAAGATTTCATGAAGGGCTGGTCAGCAAAGGCCCCCATGCTGTCATGTTGCTTCATATTTTTTCCCTTTGAGTCAGCTTTCATGGAAATGGGTTGGGGTGAGTTGCAAGGAGGCTGAGGCTGAGCAGAATAATGCCTCGTGTGTCTGGCATGCCTGCAGAATTTTGGTTGACCTCTGTATTCTTACAAACTGCTTTTTTACTTAAACTGAGTAATCCAAGGTTTTCCAAGGTTTTCCTTGCCCCTCGCTTTTGGAGCTTGTCTGTCATACTGCTTTCAGATTGAGAGCAGTGGGGGGAAAGTGCTGTGGGCTTTGCTGCTTCCGGACATGCAAGCCAGCAAGAAACATAGGGGAACATCATGGCCTTCCACATTTGTAAGAGGAATCCCTCAATTACTGCAGAACTGCAGCCCTGTGATGCAAGAGTGTGAGAGCATCCCCCAGTGTGGGGCTGCATGTCCTCACTCTGTGGCTGAGGGGCTGCTGTGGGCTTTGCTGGGAACCTTGAGGTGCTTCTTGTCTCACATGCCAGTGGGGAGGGCTGAGCTCTCTGTCTGCACATCTGTCCCTGCCCTCTGCCCAGCCCTGCCAGTGTAGGGCTGGTACCCAAACAGAGGAGCCAGAGGCAGTAGATTTTTGAGATCCTATCTCTTGGTCCTGAGAACCTCTAGTTTGAAAATATTTAGTAGATCTTGCAGGACAGTCTCCCAGGGGAAAACGGTGCTCAGTGAAATATATTTTCTGGACAGAAAGTGCCAATTTAAAATCTAGCTTGCTTTATGGAGGGACTTTAGTAAGTAGGAGGCAGCCTGCCGTGCCACAGGCTGGAAGCAATCATTTGTCAAGAACAGGAGGTTTTGGTTCTTGACATGCAACTTTGTTTTTCAGGAATACTGCAGTCGGTGTGCTGTGCTCTGAAAAGCTAAAAGCAAACAGAAGGGTCGTGGCTCTGTCTTCCCCCTCCTCCCCAGGTTTAGGAGAGGAGGGAGCACAGCACACAGGTTTCCAACCGAGCAGAGCAGGCTACAGCAGCAGCTGCAAACACTTCACTTTCGGGTGGAGAGGTAATTTCAGCACTTCTGTGTGCTGATGTTTTGCAAACTGCTGTTGTGCATACTTGGACAAAGCAAAATATTTTCGCTTAGGATTCTTGGACTCCCTTTTGTGCCTCTCTTATTGTACACAGATTCCTGGAGTTCTTCAGGTTTTTTTGTAGAGCTTTTCTGTACCGACTCATATGAAGATTTCACATATGTAGTGACAAATTGTAGTCTGACAGGCTGGTGTAAACCTGAAGCTGTTCCAGGGCAGTATCTGAATCCAAATCTGGTACAGAATTACACTGCCATTTCTAGATTCTGAAACATCTGTGCTTTTTTTCTAATTTGCTTTGCCTTGCACTGCATTAAGTTTTAACAAGGCTAATAGACCAGATTTATGTTGAATTTATTTTTAGAAAAATTGTGACTAACTAATTTTATGATGTGGGTCTGTTGCACATGTGCTTACTTTCTCCATGTTATTGCCATGTATATCCAAGGGCAGGAGTATGCCCATGACACCATGGACATGATGAGAGCCAGTGGCAAAAGTGGCTTTCGTATGTGACAGAGCATCCATGTCTACTCTTGGGCCTTTTCTTCCCTTTCTTCTTGCTGAGGATTTTTGCTTTGCAGGAGAAATGATGTAGTGTTTGCAGGCTGTGTGAATGTACAGTAATGCAAACCTGCAGGCTATCTTATTTTAGGATGTCCTGTATTATTGCTGTTTTCACTTGTTCTGGCTTAGAGAAGCAGGCTGCAAACACACTCTTTCTGTTCTCTGTGTTCTTTGGCATGCAATATGAATCATAGTAACCAACTGCAATCACATATAGAGGTCTCTTTCCATTCTTTTTGTTTCATTTCCCTAGGTAAACTTGCTTGCATGTGGCCATGGATAACAGTGGTAGAATTTTTTTCATCTCAAGGAACAGGGATGATGCTATCAGACTATCCAAATACATAAACCAGTCTGGTTGGTTTAACTGTAACTTTGCCTTACTTAAAGAACACTTCTTAAACAAAATACTGAGTAATTAATATTTAATTTTAACATGCTCTTAGTCCCAGGAAGTAACAAAAGTCATCCATAGATTCAAAGCTACAATAACTAGAATGCCACAAATCTTTTCACTCTCACTGCAGACAGAGATGAGCACTTCTTCCCGGGATCTTTGCAGTGATGGGGCAGTCAGGTACCTTCTTGGGGTCAGCCTTCTGCTGAGGTGACAAATAGAGTGCTCAGCCCCTCTGGCTGCTGCTGCCAGCACTGCTGGAGAAGGACTTGTTGGTCTGAGGAGTCCCAGTATGCCTGCAGGCCTCCTGTGGGACTCAGTAAAGGCATAAATTGGTTTATTTTTTTAATGTTGCATTTCAAAATTAAGAGGAGTCTGGTTTCTGCTATCAAATAAGTGTTGCCACATATGGCCAGATGGCTTTCTTGCTCACTGGATTAAAAATGAGGTAGGCTATCTTGCTTTCCAACAGACTGAGGAAAAGGAAAAGTATTACAAATGGGAGTATTTAGCAAATGAACTGAGTTCTGGAAGAAGTTCTGAAGAAAATTTATTAAAAACTTATTAAATTATTCCATGTTTCTAGGAAACAAGTTTCATCTTTACTTTTGATAACAACTTTAGATACTCTTTCCCGTTGTAATAGTTGAGAAAATTTGTTGCAATGCTTGGTGTTGAATAGTTTTTGAGAATATGTATATGTGTATTTGTGTGTATGCATGTTTCTATATCTAAGCACTTAAAACCTGTTTTGATAGCTTGAGAACACTTTTATGGAAGCCTTTCCATTTTCTTGCCAAGTTTATTTGGGGTTTGTTCTCCCTTCTTCTTTCCTTCTCAAAGTGATTTGGTTTTAAACCTGTTATGAATGTGTCTTTGTACATTATAACCCGTGCCTAAAATAATGAATTGGCTTTGATTAAAGGATCGCCCTCGTTAGAGTCATCCCTTGATTAGTGATTCTTCCATACAAAAGTATCCTGCTGAAGACAATAGAAATTCTGTGCACAGACCCACTAGGGGCTTGGGCTGCAGCAGCCTCAAGGAAAAATCCCAAATTCTTTCATGATTACGTGTTTTGACTGTAATGTTTCACTGTTGCCTTTGTAATTTAGCCATTCTTACAGCAAGTTAACAATGTTGGGGTTTTTTGCTTGGATTGCTATAATGGGTTCTGCAAAGCTCATTGAATTTGCTTTCCCATGTGGCTCTATCCCATGTGGGGTTTTTAATTTTGCCCCAAGCTCAGCCTAAACTTCTTCATTTAAATGCATTTCACATCAAAGTCATGGCAAACACAAATATTTTCCTTGTTTTTTCATGATATTACAAAACCAGCAAAACATTATTTGACTCTGGGCCTGGGTTCCCTGCTAAGGAGAGTCGCTGTCAAAGTTACCTGAATTCGAAAAACTTGGTGGATAAAATAACGTTGTTTATGGAGAGGGAAGTAAGCAAATGATGAAGACTTGGGAGAGGAAATTCATCAGGGAAAAGCTTCAAAGTGTTCTTGAGTCAGCTCCTAGTATTCTAATCCCTTCTACCAATAGAGGTCTTTTTAATGCACACTAAGTGATGCTTATCAATTGAAATGGAAATCTGCTATTTACTTGAGGGACTGACTGTTATCAAACAGGCAGCATTGATGAAAGACTTAGACTTCAAGGAGCTCATCCCCAGCAGCTTAGCAGAGAAGCATTGAAGGTTTTGTCCCTGGAGCCAGAGAGGACCCAGGATGTTCCTGAGGGCATCCCTTCTCTGCTGAGTTAATCACAGTCTAACCTGACCCTGAATTTTCCACCTTTCCCAGAGTGCAATTGATTATTCACTGTCAGTGCAAATCCAGTGCTGTTTGAAGAGTGTCTGGAAGATTTGTGAGGCATTCTGATAACTGCAGGCATAAATTGCTTTCCTGCTTAGCTGGGGAATCCTTTAATTATGCTGTTGGGGGCTTTGTGTGGCAAGAGCAAAGCACGAAAGGCAGGTGGAGAATCAGCTGGCTGCTTGGGATGGGCAACATCAGCTGGTGCTCAGAGGACAAAGGAACACACTTTCTTCTCTCTCCATATGGACTTCTGTGCAGTCAGTGCTCTGTGGGAAAGTAGGTAACTGTAGCCAAGCCAATTTTAAAATGTTGGGTGGAAGTGTAGGAAAAAAAATCTTAATCCCAGTAGATTTTTTTTTTGGTCAAACCTGCCTTCAATACTGTGTAGGGAATAGGCGTGAACACAGAATCAGGAATGCAGTGCACATGGTCTGGCTGTGGCTGTGGTCCCTGCACCCCGACTCATCCCAGCACCCCTCTGCTTCACCCCACCAAAGCAGCTGGGGGGGAGCCTGGGGGTCACCTCTGCAGTGCATGTCCTACAGCAGTTCATCCAGCCTGCAAATGAAGATCTCTGCTACTTCAGCCACAATCCATTCCTATTTCTGTGCAATTCTCTCTAAAGGCATTCCCTATGAAACACAATTAGTGGGAGCCAGAGGCTTTTGCGGTGACTTCTTCAGTCTCACAAGTAAGACATAAAGTATGGAAAATATTTTCCATCACTTTCTGCTGAGTTTCTTTCAGCATGCAATTTCTACTGTGCAGCTCTCCTTCCAGTTTTCCTGCAGGTTGCCAACCTGATAATTCCCTCCCACCCCATGGTGTGTGGCAGGGGAAGCACAGGGGATGTGACCACACTGTGATCCACCAGCAAGTGCCTTGCAGCTGGATTTGTGGATACCCAACCAGTGCAGACAGAACTCTGTGTTGCAGTGCAGGGAGGTGCCCAGGTGCAGGACTGCAAGGAGGGTGATGGTGGACAGGAGGGGAGGACAAGACCTGCTCATAGCAGTTTTCTTGACTGGGTGTCAAGAGCTGTGCAGAGCTGGTCAAAGAGGCTTAGCTCATTTTAAAGAGTTTCTATTATTATTTTGCTATGTAAGTGTATGTTATGATCAAAATTAAGTCATCTGCCCACTTGGAAAATACCCTAGTATTGGTCTTTCAATAATCCTCAGTTTTTAAGTTCTTACTCATATCTCTCCAGGGAAATCCCTGAGGAATCTCTTTCACAACAAGCCTAGTTGTGAAATTGTGTGGATTTTATTGATTTCCATAGGACAGAGCTCTGATTTCCCATTTTATGTACTGTATAAAACATCTTCACTTACCTGTGCTATCAGAGATGTTGGTCAGCAGTGAGATAACACATATTGTGGAAACAGAAACTTTGACCTAAAGTTTTGAGAGTAGGAGGCAACTGTATTAGTTGCTATGTTATAAAACAGCTCATACCCAAATGCTTGGGACTGCTGTGTGGTTTTTAGGGAATGTATCGAAGTGAAGATCTGGCCTTAATTCTTTGTTCAGTAATTACAGAATGGCTCATATTAAGCCAAGGTGAAATGTAATGATGAAAGAGTGATAAGAGCAATTTGTGACAGTTACAGAATTAGTATAACAGGTTGTCATGCATGAAATTAGTTAATTACTAATGGGCCTTCATTCTACGGTAACATCTGGTTTTGTTTTCTTTGCCTACAGTTCTTGGCTTTATCCCAAAAAAGAATGCACCTTCTCTGACATCCAGTTGCATTTTCCAACTGCCAACTCAGAGAGCAAGCTCATTTCAGACCTCTAGATTTCTGGTTGTGAATCTCAAGTAATTCAGCTGATTTCAAAGCAGTTATTTCATAGATATATACATATACATCTGGGGGAAAGATTCATCTGATCATTCCATGTAAAGGGATCTGTCCATCTCCCTGTATATTGTACAGTATTAGCTAATCTTGGCAATGGAAGTTTTATCTGTTAAATGCAGACTTAAGAAATGATGACCCCTGTAATTTTTTGTAGTTATCTTTCTCTCTGGCTTTCCCTCAGGCATCCAAGTGCTATCTCTCTAGAGGAGATCTCAGCAGCTTACAATAGAAATGGGAAAAGAGGCTCATGATATGAGTCATTACATAGCAATAATGAAAAAATATTATAAACTAGAGCTGTCTCAGAACAGGAACCACCTATTGTGAATTTTTAGGATTTTTGTTGGCTTTTGGTAAATGTTTGCTTCTCTCTAAATGGGAAGCTGAAAACCAGGCTGATGTGTGGGCACTGTGCACTTCCACAACTAGTAAAATCTTCATTCACAGAAGTGACTCAAACATCCCTATTCCATTCCTTCCTCATTTTTACTCAGCTTTCTTGCTTACAAAGATATCAGTTGCATTTGGGTGTGGAGGAAGGACTGCACTTGCATCTTGTTTGCAAGCTTCAGTTCCTAGAGGAAAAAAAACCCAACAACAACAAAAAACCCCAAACAAACCCAGGAAGTCCCCTGTAAGACCTGTCTGTTGCCGTGACTTATTTCTGCTGGTTGAGGAAGGCAGTGCTGAGGGCTGAATTGCATCTAGTCCTCATTTGAGGCTACTCAGAAGCATTAGAGATGCACGGCTGTGCCATGTTCTGGGAGAAAAAAATGCAAGTGGGTAGTTTTCCAAAGCTGAGCCCCTGATGTGGCAGATGCAGCACAGCTGAGTGTTGTGTGCAAGCTCTCTATCTAGCATGGCTGGAGCAGTAAACACTGCTTGCTGCACCTCAGCCCCTGGGATGTAAATATTTAAGGGGTCCTGTTGGAGAGTAAGCTCTTTGAAGAGTCTTCTGTTTATAATCATTCCCTAAAGCAAATGTTTCTTCCTACAAAAGTGTGTGGTAGGTTTTTGTGCATAAGCACTTTGCTGAAGTCATATGAAAATGTAAGAAGCTGTTGAGCTCAGCTTCCTGCAGCACAGCTTTCTGTCCCCATGGCACTGGGGGCTTGTCCATCATGGGGTGCATCTCCTTGCTCCTTGCAGAAATTTTTTGATTGTTATTAGGATACAGGGATTTAAAGGAATTTGAGATATACTGCTTTTGATATCCTTGAGGGCAAAACCAGATGATGGCTTTGTAGCTGATTCAGTGGAAATATTTGCATCTTTCAAGGCTCTGCTTGCAGCTTCACAGAAGGATAATGTGGTTTCAGAACATCATCACCGCTTCTAACCTCTGGTTTAAGAAAAGGATGCTACAAAGAACCTTCTGCATTCTGGAACTGCTTCTCATGGTTGCTCATAGGAGTTCTATTGGGAACAGTGAGCTCTCAGATTTCTTAAAAAAATCCTATGTTTTTTGTCTGATGACTTTACCTTGTTCTATTTTTTTGTTGGTTTTTTTGTTTGTTTTAAGAAGTACATTTGTGCTGCCACAGTGTAGGCTCAATTATAGTGACTTTCTTTTGTATCACTGTATCACTTTTGCATTCCCTCTTAGTTCTGGTTCCTTCCCTGTTTAAAATAGGCTTATGTGGAGAAACTGATTGTTTAGGTTAAAGTAAATAAATATAAGCTCCTTAGTGCTACAAGATCTAAAGTTACCTATGAGTCAGGATGGGTTACAGGTCCTTCTACTTGTCATAGCCTGGCTCTAGAGTTGCTTTTTTTGGCATGAAGTTTAAGAGATTCAGCTTTTAGAATTGGAGGTTTTCCAGTTCACTGAGGGTGTGGTGGCTGTCACCAGAATCCTATGACCAGAGTTTTTATGGGGAAGAAAAACATTTCTTATTGTGTCAGGCTTTCATATAAGCAACTGCAGAATGATTGTTTTCAAATCTAGTGGATGCCAAACTGAAGACTCTACGAGAGTTCTTCGTTGGGTTAAATCTCCAGTTGAGTGGTGATAGGTGAGCACTGCAACCACCGAGTGGCACTCCAGATCCAGCAATCAGAGAGGGGAAGGGTCCATTTCTGCCATCCCGTTGCAAGGACCTAAAACACAATTATGTGCAAGTGTGTAGAGAGCACTGAATCAAATTGAACTGCTGAAGGTTAAATTACTATCTTCAGAAATGTTTTTATAATATCTACCCTGACATTTCATTATTCCAGTACAATATAAATATCAAATTTGATTAGCTGTCAAGCAGCAATAAAAATAAACCAGCAACTTTCCATCTTTTTTTACTTCAGAAAAATCGGAGGAGGAATCATAACTAATAGCTGCTTGCCAAGGGTAGATTAAAGTTTGAAAATATCAATTCAAAATGATATTTGGTTGGGTTGCTAGAATACTTGTTTCCCAGAAGGTGCCATTATGAAGAGTGTTGGTGCTGGAGGCAGATGTTCAAGCTGCTGCATCCATTGGGGGATTGCTGTCTGGGCACTGCTCTTTTTTTCATCTGGCCTTAGTGTTGCTTCCAAGATTCATTTTGACACTTTAAGACTGCGTTGTGCTTATAGGAAAAAAACATCCTGGTAGCTTGCTCAAGATTTGTTTTTAATCAATCAAAATTTGAATAAAACATGACATTTAATTGACCTTCTTGGCAAAACCATTTGTGGGCAACTGAGTGTATCTGTATTTTTAAATTAAGATGATGTGGGCCAAGCAAACCTCTGATGTGAATCAAATTGAAGTTACCCTAAATGTGAATGTGGTCCTGTATGCTGTAACTTAGGCAAAGCAGCATTTAAAACATTATTCAGTGTCATAACAAATCATCCATCAGATTCTGTGGGTCTAGAATTGTTTATTACCATTTTTATCACCAGGAACAGTTTTTAGCTCATAATTACTATTCGGGCAATGTGACATCAATCTAATTCTCTCTTGTGATTAATCAGTAACTCTGATCTACTATTTTACACATTAACTGTGAAGGCAGCTCTTGGAAGAGGAATTCTAGCTATATTTCTGAATAGATTCACTGTATCAAGCTCCAGCTTCTAACGATGATTGGATATCTCTGTGGCAAAGAAAGAATTATCATTCCCTCTGCATGTCTGTGGCAGAGCACTGTTAAGTTTCCTGACTATTTTTGAAAAAGGGGAAAGTTGGTTCCATCCACTGCAGGTCCCTTCTTTGTTTCACCTTGTGTCTGGTGGTGATCACACAGCCCTGGGGGGGAGAAATGTTTGCAGCTTCTCTGACATCTGCAGGGCTGCAGGTTTGCACTGGGCACAGACATCATTCAGCTTTGTCTAATCAGTCTTTTAAATATCAAATTCCTGGGATGGAGGCTATATCAGAATAGAACTGAAATTTCAGAGTTTCACTATTCTTTCTTGCATATTTTTTGGTGTCTTTTTGTTTTACACTCTTTTTTTGAGGTTTTTTGTGGTTTTTTTTATTATTATTACAAACGATCTAGGGATTAGTATGCAATCTAGAAAGAACAAAATCTTGATATGCCTTCTGTCTTTTATTGAAGTGGCAAAGGCAGCCTTTATTTTATAGGCTGTTGCTTAATTGCAATAAAATGAAATATTATCAGGTGCAGTTATAATATTTTGTAAGGCATCTGTACTGCATTCTGAGCTGCATCCTTAATGACTGGTAATAGTAATAATTTTGGAAGTGTGATGTTTCTTTTCCATGGTCACAGAACTATAAAATTGGTTTAAGAACAGTGCAGCAGAAATTGTTTATCCTTTAAAGGCTTAAGATGGGAAGCTATTCTTCATTTTTATCTTAACAAATGAAGAAAACACTTTATATTCTTTTTAAGCAGTAGTAGACTGTCATGGGAAAATGTGTGACTAATTTCTCTTGAATGTCTGTTCTGGAACCTGGTTTCCAGTTTTGATTTGGGGGTTAAAAGAGGCATTCAGGAACCTAAGCCAAGAGTTTGGGAACCTTTAGTACTCCATCCCTGTAACCCAGTGAACTTCTCAATTATGGGTTTCCATTGGTAGTGTCTGATACAAGAAAAACAAATGTTTACATTTTAGCATATATTTGGTTTGGCATTTTGCATATACCTGTTCTGAAATGCTGATACTTTTGATCATTCTGGATTTGTTTTGTTGTGGTGTTTGGTTTTGGTTTGGTTTTTTTTTTTATTGCTATTCTCTTTTTGTTAACAAACAAACTGCTTGCTACGTGCTTCTTTGACAAAAAGGTGTTATAAATAATTCAGTGGGATTATTCTGTAGTACATATATACATCTATGATATCCTGTTAGAATATCTTAGTGTCACTTCATGAACGCAGATAGGAACCTGTCTGTGTGCACTGCTGAACAATTTGGGATCTTAGGAACTGGAGGCTGTGATGGGCATTAGGATATGAAAGATTCCTGCCATTTCTGGGAGTTGGGGAGTTCATCCCTGGAAGGGCTGCACTCCAGTTCATTTCTGCCTGTTGTGTGATCTTGCTGTCATGGGAGGGACTGCCTGGTTAAAGATGTGGGGATTTTTTAAGCACTCTTTTTGGTGCTTTTGTGAGAATGGACATTTTGTATCACTTTTAAATGCAAATAGGAATCTTACCTGGCTATTAACAAAACACAAAAACAGATTATAATCTGAGATCTATGTTGGTTGCCATAGCACTAGGTTTTTCAGATGGGGACTAACCTCTATTTCAGTTTTATCTCCATTTTGCTTGGTTGGTTGATTCATTTTCGGTGTGGTTTTTTTAGGGGGGGCTGTTGCTTGGTTTTAGGTTTTGGGGGTTTATTTGTCAGTTTTGTTTTGGGGTTTTTTATGAGTTTCTTGTAGAAGCAGAATGTTTTCTTGTCAGTAAGATTCCAGATTAGACTTTTGCATACATGGCTTGAACCTTAATGCTGTTTGTGGGTTTGCACTGTAAATTAAGAATCTTCTACTTGGCTGTGGCCTAGGAGATGAGATGTCATCTTGTTTGGTGAGGAGACAGTGGAGGAAAAGAGTGGAAGGCTAGAAATGTATGCTAGGGGACAAATATACTACTGTATGTGCTTTTACTGTAAATTTCTACATTTTTAGCATAAAGTAAATCTAAAGTAAACTCTGTTACCACAAATGCCGTTTTCTCTCTGTTCTGCTGTCATATGTAAGCTCATGCATAATTAAACATAAAATATATGTTATTTTTTATTTAAGAGTATCTAACCAAAATAATAACAGCTTTGGTAGGAAACCAGACTGTTAAGAGAGACCTAGCAAGGCTCTGATCCTGTGGGTGTAAGTACAGCTGTGTCTCATGCCAGCATTGCACCAGGCTCCCTAAGAACAGGAGTGCATTGGCTTTGCTTGCTCCAGCCTAGATGGGGAAAGCTACAGAATTAAAAAAGATAAGTAATTCCTCATTTGTTAATGCACACATTGCTCTTTCTTGCCAGACTTCAGTCTGTATTTCTGGTTACTGAGAGTGGTCAGCTTTTCTTGAAATGCTCGACACGTGTTCTGGCTGTGCTCTTTTGAAAACCTCTCTGCCAATATCTCAAAGCAAAGAGAGAGAGAGCACTGTAAACCCATGGGCTTTCTTGAAATGCCTTGAAATACTTGGTTTCTGCTGTTTAGGGAAGAGAAACCTTCCCCTGTGGGCAGTTTATTCCAGTCTTGGCCATTGTGTTGTCAGTTCAGACCCTGCTTCTTTGTTCTTCCTTTTCTGTCTGATACAGGAAAGTTCTGAAGAAAGTATTACACACTGTTTGGCCCCCTAGTTTGATATGATCAAGAACTATTAAGTTCTTATGAAGATCTACTTATTTTCCTAAATAATTTTAATAACTATGTGGAAAATTGTAAGGGCAGGATGATTATATATGTCTAAGTATTTATGTGTTGCAGAGCTGTGGAACACCTTGCTAATGGAAAGTGTTCAAGTAATTTTTAATATAGAAAGAAATCATCAGACTTCTGAGTTTTAGCAGATGTGTAGTGCAGCCATAGTTAGCAATATGTTAATTTTTGGATGGTGAGACTTCACTGAGCTTATTATGCTATGGAATTGCCTGTGCTTTTTAGGATGAGTATGTTTTGTTAGAGACAATGACATAGGCAGCCTGTAGCATTCTTTGCTTTAGGAAGCTTTGTTCTTTTGTCATGCTGAAAAACAACTTGAGAGAGTTACTGTCGGTTTACCCAGAACTGACCCCCCATCCCTAGGTGGGCCAGGCAGCAACTGGAGTAAAGTTGTCTGAGCTTCAGTGACAAAAGCACCTGGCAGGCTCTCTGCTCCCTGCAGCTTGGCTATGTAGTCCCAGCAACTGCCAAGCTGCACAGAAGACAAAAGATAGGAATTAGTTCAGCTGTTGTTGTATTTCTTTTACCCCATCTTCTCTTAAAGCAACATAGGCTGTGGAGAGAAGATAAATGACTGCAGGTTGAACATTTGCTGAATCGGTATTGATCCCACTGTTGTGTTTTGCTAAGGTATCTTTATATCTTTCTTACTATTCATACAAATACAGAAGTACTCTGCAAATATAAATTGGAGCAATTTTTAAAATCCAGATGGCAGTTTTGGCTGGCTGAGAACTGTGGGAATGTGGCCTTTTTGTAATGTTATCGATTCTTATCGATTCTTCATGCTTTGTTGCATGAAGACAATAAGTGTCAAGCAAAATAATGAAACATTTATTTGTTTCCATCATAAGTAGTTTATTTTTTCCTTTGAACCCTAAAATATGCACTGGCTTCTCTTTTATCAAACAGATCAACAGCAGGGCTATTCACTATAGATTTTCTCTTTGCAATGTCAACTTCGGGGCTAGTGGAAACTATGAAAATTAATATTCTCCCCTTTGTAAAAGTCATGACCCCTGAAATTCTAGAGAGGTGAACTGCAGATATGAAGGGAGCTCCTAGGAGTCTGCTGTACAACTGGTGTGAACAGTGATTGGGTCTGACCCGAACTGTGCTGAGGGCTGCTGTAATAGATGATCTAAGTTGCATCACTCATAAGTAGAGCTGTCCTCAGAGAAAAGGACCTTTACCATCCTCCCATTTTGATCTCCATACAGTTTTTCATTTCCAGACTTTGCAGTCCTTCACTTCCAGACTCTCCAAACTAAGGCTTGGTCTTTCCTTTCATCATGGCTAATGGAATACAAAAGCATCCATGTCAGTTTTTGTTCCAGGTGGTTAAGGACTGTACTTTCTGGCTGCTTACTGCCCTAGAGCTGAAGAACATGCTAAGAAAATAAACTGGAAACACTTGAGCTTTATTTGGTGATGCTGTGGTTAAATTAGCCAGAAAAGAAAGGAGACTCCCTCTGTGTCATTGTAAAAGATCTCTCGCTCCCTGGAGCAATTCCTAGGAAATGAACCTCTCTGTAGCCCAGGTATCCTGCAGGAATACCCACTGGGTGCTCACAAGGGGGTTAAGGATTGCTTACAGATTTTTATGTACTAGTTGGAAAGATAATATCCAGGTAGAAAGTGACTGCATGAGAGGCACAGGCAATCACTAAATCTATTGTGAAACAGGACCTTGGAGGCACTGTGAACCTGCTATATAGGATATATATCCTATCCTATATAGAATATATTTGCTTTTTTAAAATCTTTTGTTTAGTATGCTAACATGCTGTTGCATTGGTGAGTGGGAAATTTCTGGTTCAATTGTGATATAGTGTCATAAACCTTAGAGCAGTGCCAACATATTCTTTCTGTCTGTGCAAAGCCTGAGTTGCCATGGCCCTGATTCAGAATTTGATAACACAATCATAATTGGCAAATCAGACTTATTTACTTATTTAGGGGCTCAGTTAGCAATAACAAGTGTTATTTAACAATATTTTCTTTTTAATAATTAGTGCTTTGTGTTAAGTAAATATATGCAAGGTCAGTTTTTAATTTCTGAAAAGAGCTGCATCCCTGTGTAGGCACTGTGTATCTCCTTCAGCCTTTGGAAATTACTTTTTTCTGGAGATGCTTAAACTTTTGAGAGCTGGAGAAATCTCAAGTGTTTTGTGAAGTCATAGAACTCATTTCACATAGTGATGCATGAAGCAGTTGTAAAACTGATGACTGAGTACCTTAAGAGGAGACTTTGCAGATGTGTGTATAGTTACATTGATATGGGGGGTGATATTTCTGTGCTCCCCTGTTTTCATCAGGGAATGGTTTTCATTTGCAGTGTGTGGAAGATAGCAGAAGGAGTAATGCTGCTATTTTGGGGAGTCTCTTGTGTCTGTGGTTTCTTTAATGATTTTATTTTTTTTTTAATGTTACTGGTGTTATGGCACTCAGGGGAAGGGAGAACTCAAATGGTTTGGCTGTCATTATTTTTCTTCTGTTCTTCCTGCTATGTAGACCTGACGTTTCTCATGAAATACAAACCAAATCTGTAGTCATCCTCGGTGGTCCCTGAAGCTGGCTCCCTTCCCTTTCCTTTAATTTCAGGTGTTGTCAAGTTGTGCCAGGAAACAAGTGCAGTTGAGATATTTGGTCTCTAGAACTGAATGTCTTAGTAACACAGGCTTTGTACAGTTTTATTACTTGGCATCTTGTTTTAAAAGGAAGAACTAAAGGGGAAATACAAAGATCTCGTGGAGAATGCGCAAGAAAGGGAACCTTAAGGACAGATCTCTTTGCCTGAAAGATATTGAAAAATGTGCACTCTGCTTGGCTTTCTGGGAGTACTGAAGCGTCCGAAGTCTTGGAGAGTATATAAAATGCACACATCTTGGTGGAAATGGTACCTCAAGTAATGGTTATGTAGCCATTCCTGTACTTGCTATTTGTGTGCTCCATTAAGTACAACCGAAGAAGTTCTGGTAGGACTGGTACCAAAGGGACCTTTCTGTGGGTTAGAAAGGAAAGGGAACAAAGTAAAAGTAAACAGCTTTGCTCCCCCCTCTTCATAAGGGCTCCTTCCCTTTGCTATGAAACAACAGCTGTGAGAAGCCCAGGACCAAAAAACTTTCTGAAACATGGTGAGTTGCTTTATCAGATCTTCATGCTTGGGTTCAATCTCATATAAATGAAGAATGCTTAGGGTAAAAAGTGTGTGTGTTGGTTTTCTTCTCATTTCCCTGGCTACTTCCACTTCTCCCCTTGCATCGAAATATTCCTGAAGGACAATGGGAAATGTACTGGCTTATCCAAAAATTAATTTCAAGCCAGGGCACAGAGAAAGAAGGTAATGTGAAGCAATGAAGGAGACAAAGGAGCAAACTGATCGAAATATTTGGGAACAAAAGTAACCATCAGCTTGTACAGTAGGGCGTCCAACAGCCCTTCTGAGGTTGTGTATGATAAATGTACCTGTTAATTCTGATATGCCTCACACTACAACATTTAAAAATCACTGCTAGAGTTAAATTGATTTCTTGAGTTTTAAAGTGTGGCATAAAGCTTACTTGCACCAGGACCCAACTGTCCCTGACTGCAAGCTAACTGCACTTTGCCAGTTCCACTTGGTTTCATTTCAGACTCATCCTCTGAAGCCAAACCACAAAAAGAGCTTCCTGTCCACTGGAAAATGAAATGCAAGAGGCAATCCTTTTGTTGCTAACGGGAGGTTGCAGGCAGCAGAGCTGGATCTTTATGAGGTTGTGTTTGGGCTTGGTTAACCATTCTGCCAATTAGGCAGAGACCCCTGGTCACTGGATATAAGTTAGATACTCTTAATTCTAACCAAGGATTCTAACTGAGGATGGTAGGAAAGTTTTTAAAGAAGCTCATTGAGCAGCAGCCCCATGTAATGGAAGGTGAAAAGCTTGGGATGTTGCATTTCTTAGGGCTGTTTCCAAAGGAGAGCTCTGCTTGCTGCCTTATTTACCTTGCACTGGCAATTTGGTCTGTGGAGACAGTGGGCTGCTTCTTGTTTGCTTTTGTTCTTTTCAGAGGCTGCAAACTGAGCCATCAAGGGTAAATACCTTTCTTTTGCATTATATGTATTTGCTAAATCTAAAACTTGCCAAACATCAGTGTTTTTTCCTGCTTCTTCCCTGGGCATTGTGGGTTGGTGTTGGTGACGGGGCTGGACATGCAGGGTGAGGAGGGCTTTGCTCCTCTGGGTGCTCTGCTCCTCTCCTTAAGTGCCATCAATAAGAGGCCTCTCAGAGCTCTGCTCTGGGAGGACTGGGGTTTTATTTGGCTAGGAAGAGGGACTCTGGGATGTCTGTGTGCTCTTGGGTGTCTTGCTCAGAGCAGGGACTGGATCTTAAAGATATGTCCTGCACTTGGTGCCCACCTACAGTCCTTGGAGCATTTGTCCTACTCAGTGTCTGAAGAATGAGAGGTCCTTAGTGGGTGAGTTCAGTCCTTTGTCAGAAAAGCCCCATGGCTGAGATGCTGTCCTGGCAGATATTGGACTGGACACTGAGACACTCACCCTGGAGCACCATAACTCCTCAGTTCTCTCTGCTGCCTTGTTAAAGAGCTTTCCTAGGCTAGCCTAGAAGCAGTAGTGAAATTTATAATGTGTTTTCCTTGCTACTGGAAATGAGCAGTTTTCAACAAAAGGCATTTTCACAGTGCCCTAGCTCTTCCTTCTCTTTCAGTTGACCTTAAAGCTACCTGAAGGCACAGAGGCTGTAAAACCCATTAGAATAGTGAGGTTAAAAATAATGACCTCTTATGTCCTTTAAAGGGATTTAATTGGAGGGTTGAGTTATGTCCAAAGTGACTGCCTCACACTATCACTTTACAACTTACTTGTGGGTGAACCCTTCATGGGACTGAGCTAAGGCAGGATCTGCTGCATGGTCACAGCTGAGAAATGTGTTGGGAAATAAAGGCATCTGTGAAGTGAGGTTGTGAGTGTGGCTGTGGGGGCAGATGGATGGATGGACAGAGGGAGGGAGACAGGAAAGGAGCAGCTGCTGTTCAGTGGTTGTTTTTCCAAGGGAGTTATGAAGATGTAAAGAATTGAATCATAGAATCATAGAATCATAGAATTAGCCGGGTTGGAAGGGACCTCAGAGATCATCTAGTCCAACCCTTGACCCATCGGAGCAGTTGCTAGACCATGGCACTGAGTGCCACATCCAGTCTTTTTTTAAATGTCTCCAGGGACGGAGAATCTACCACCTCACCAGGCAGTCCATTCCATAGCCTGATCACCCGCTCCGTGAAGAAATTCTTTCTAATATCTAACCTAAACCTCCCCTGGCACAACTTAAGACTGTGTCCTCTTGTCTTGTTGATGGTCGTCTGTGAAAAGAGTCCAGTTCCCACCTCGCTACAGCCTCCTTTCAGGTAGTTGTAGAGAGCGATGAGGTCTCCCCTGAGCCTCCTCTTCTTCAGGCTGAACAGCCCCAGCTCTCTCAGCCTCTCCTCATAGGGCCTGTGCTCGAGTCCCTTCACCAGCCTGGTTGCCCTCCTTTGGACCTGTTCCAGGACCTCTACATCCTTCTTAAACTGAGGGGCCCAGAACTGGACACAGTACTCGAGGTGTGGCCTAACCAGTGCTGAGTACAGGGGAAGAATCACCTCCCTGGACCTGCTGGTGACGCTGTTTTTGATACAGGCCAGGATGCCATTGGCCTTCTTGGCCACCTGGGCACACTGCTGGCTCATGTTCAGTTTCTTGTCGATGCAGACTCCCAGGTCCCTTTCTGCCTGTCTGCTCTCCAGCCACTCTGTCCCCAGCCTGTAGCGCTGCATGGGGTTGTTGTGGCCAAAGTGCAGGACCCGGCACTTGGCCTTGTTGAACCTCATCCCGTTGGAATCGGCCCAGCTCTCTAGTCTGTCCAGGTCCCTCTGCAGAGCCCTCCTGCCTTCGAGTTGGTCCACACTTCCTCCCAGCTTGGTGTCATCTGCGAATTTGCTGATGATGGACTCAATCCCCTCATCTAAATCATCAATGAAGATATTAAACAGAACTGGGCCCAATACTGATCCCTGGGGGACACCACTAGTGACCGGCCGCCAACTGGATGCAGCCCCGTTCACCACCACTCTCTGGGCCCGGCCCTCCAGCCAGTTCCTAACCCAGTACAGGGTGCTCCTGTCCAAGCTGTGGGCTGACGTGGTGGGATTTTAGCATTGTTTAAAGGCTTAGGTCCACCCTTGTTCTCACTAAAGGAATCAGATGCTGGCTGTTGCCTTAACTGGTGAAGAGGTGCTGACACTTCCAGCTTTTTCTGGAGCTACTCTTTGATTCTTTGGAATGAATAAGACATCTTTTTCTCCCCTTCCTCCTAAACTGGAGGGCAGCTGTCAGAGTCAATGGGTATTTTCCATTAGATGGTTGGTTGTCCAGCTCAGACTGTTCTCCCTCTGAATTTTGTCTCCAAAATAAAACAGTTCTTCACATATTTCTGCAAGCCACATTATTGCATTTACTGGGTGTTTCTATGTCCTGAAGGAGCCCTATGGTTCCCACAAAGATCCTTGTGTTTGTGCTGCAAAAGGCTGGATGGTGGGCAGTGTGGGTGAGGAAGCAGGGACAGGCAGAGGGAAACTTTACAGCCTTAACTGAGTTAGTTTGTTGGGTCTTACTTAAGCAAGCATTGCTTGAGTGCAGTTCATGGTATTTGCTCAGTCATCCAGTGGAATGTCTGGGATATTTTTGTTTTTCCTCCAGAGCCAAAAAGGATTTTTTTGGCTCTAAATCCTGAAGCCTCCAGCCTGAGGCAGTCACGGCTCCTGAGGGCGAGGAGAGCTGAGCTGCTGTGGTGAGAGGGGCACCCTGGCCAGCAGCGAGTGTGCCAGGGCCTGGCTGTGTTAATTAAAAGTGTTGTAAATTGCTCTACAGCTAAATTGCTTTTCCTGAAACATGTGCCGTGATTGACTAAGCTGCCAGGCAGCTTGTTTTAGGCCTGTCCCACTTGTATCCCAACTCCCATGTGGATAACCTTCCCCCCCTAGTTTCAGTGCTCAGAGCTGTGACACTCCAGTGTACCCTGACCCTCCCCAGCCACCCCCAGTGGGTGCACAGGGGGGCTTCTGCACCCCAGCATTGCAGTGGAACTCTCTGATGTCTCCCTTGTCTCCCTGCCAGCTCTCCAAATGCTCCACTGCATCCCCCAGCTCTGAGGGTCTGGCAGCTGTTCTGCGGGGTCCATCCAGGCTGCCCAGGTCTCCTCTTGGAGAGTCTTGCCAAAGCTTTGTGACAAGGAAATGGAGGTCCAGACTTGAGGCTAAAAGAATGTTTGTTTTAAAAAACAGATGGACAAGAGACAGTTGTCTGTTACTAAACTTTGCATAGGATTCAAGATCCTGTAGGGCATCCATCCTCTGGTGACTGCAAATATGCAGAGCAAAAACCTTCTGGTTCAAGTTCAGTGTTCTGTTCGTTTTAATTTTTTCATTTTCTTTGATAATTTTTTTGACAAGGGCTCTCATTATCTGGTGTGGAAGAAATACTTAATGTTAAAGAAATAGTAGTTAATTTTCCATATGGTCCTTTGATCATGGTCTTCAATAGTGACCAAGCCCAGAGGCCAACATGCAAATGTGTTCTTGTGCCAGGAGAGCATCTGCTGTTGTGTAATGGAATAATTATGGATCTTTACAACTTGGATCTGCTTTCTTGGAGCAATTATAGGCTATAAACCAGGGATGGAGAACAGAGGGAGAAAAAGAATTGGATCATGTAACTTTAGGTGCCAAACAGAGGCTCATGAGTTTGGAGCAGCATGGACTTCATGGTCCATAGAGGACTCAGATTGACACATGCAGAAGCTAAGCTGTTCTTTTGTCACCTCTGAGTTGCAAGTAAACAATGTAAGGTCAATGATAATGAAAATAATTGAGTATAGAGAATAAACCCCTTCTATTACTTATGACAAGTCATGCTGTGCTACATAGAAGTGAAAATATCTATGGCAGCTGCTATATTGGTCTTCTAAAGTTGATCAGTGATTGAGCCTAGATTTTTAAAAGGTAGTTGGACCAGGCATTGTTGGACCGAAGGGGCTGGAATCAACAATGTCAGAAATACTCAGATGTTTTTGTAGTGTGCAGAACAGTGCCTGAAAGGTGACAGCAATTAATCTTCGTGTCCTTTGACATGAAACACCTCTACATGTCAGGTGGCTGTTGCTGTGTTTTGGAAAGGCAAAGGCACAATGTTTTTCTGTTGAGGACAGTTTTGTCAGATAGTGACATGGGTGTTGGTGGGTCTCTAGGGTGAAATAAGGTGCTCCTTAGAGCCTCTTTGCTTTTGCTAAAGGTTGAATGTTTGCAGCAGAGAAGTGCTGAAAATTCAAGTGTATTTTATTTCATGCTGAGTGACAGTGGTTTCCCAGGTAGCAAAGATTCAGATGGAAAATACCATTTTGTTACAGAAAGGCTGGAAAGAATGTGAATGTTTTTTAACATGTGCAAGAAGTTGTTGCAAGTTTTCCTGAAATCTGAGGGAAAGATAGGAAACACAAACCAAATGACTGAAAGTTCCATAAAGAAATATATTCCTGTCCCTAGCAGATATGATATGTAATGCCTTTATTGCTTAAGGTTAAGACAGTGGCACTGGCTGGCTTTTCCGTTTCTTTGCTCACTCAAAATATGGTGTCCAAAACAAGTAAGGACTGCAACTACTTGTTAGTAATTTACACTTTACAACCAGCCTGTGGCTATCCTGCCTTGCAGTGAGGCTGAGGGGAGAGAACAAGGCTACTGGCCTTGGTGTGTGTAGGATGACACTTGCTATAGGATATGCCATGTAATAATACATAAATCATTTTCCTGGACCGAGGTTTGCTGCCAGGTGACCTCTGTCCAGGGTTTCTGAGGAAGGAATATTTTTTTATACTTCCTGCTGCCTTCACATTGGTAAGACAGCACTGAATTTAGTGGAAAAGCCAACCAGAGGGAATTTTTGACTCAAAATAATTTTCTTCTTCATCTGATAATGGCAGGAATAATCTGTTTGATCTTTGAGTAGAAAACTTGGAAATCAGAAAGGAAGATGGTTGTACTGGAATAGCTTTAATGGTGTGTGTGGTCTATGTCTTTTCTGGGAGCTTAAATAAAGATGATTGTGCTTTGAGATGTGATGAGGTAGGAGCCAAAATACAGGGAGCATTGCTTGTAGAATAACTTTGTAACTGAGAGCTCAGGGAGAAGTGCCCTGTAAATACATCTTTTGACAGTTTTAGTTCATGCTGGTACCATCCCTGGAATTAGGCAAATGTTAATATCTAAGTTACTACATTGGCAAGCTCCAGATGGATTAATATGTAATTGATAACATGTAGATGATACTTCATCAGACTGAAAACTTTGTTCTGAAATGGATGCTGCCTCTTTTGTGTCAAATATTCAAGGTGTCTTTTCAGCCCCTGTATTCCTGTTCTGTATTTAGCAGGGGACTATAAAGTGATGAAATGTTAGACATCTGTCTTCACTAACAGCTTCAATAATGGTACTGCTGTGAAATGCTCGTATCTTAACTAGGAAAAAAAGATTATAATTTGTTTAAAAAAAAATAAAAAACAACATTAGTAGATGTGGATGTTTCTCCATAAGATAGGAGAGACTCTAAACCAGAGGCTTTGTTTATTCTCTCCTGTGAGCTCCTTCTTGTAAGGAGGAGTAATGTCTGAGCACCTTATAAATATTTATGAACATGTCCTCAAAGGAAAATTAAATTTATATAATGGAGATGCAAAGTGGTGTTAAAGGAAGCAACTTTCCAATGGTTCCTACACAGTTACACCGTGACAGAACTAGGACAGTAAATCAGAGCATTTTGTCCCATTTTGGTAAACAAGATGTCATCCCATCCTTATTATTACTTTTGCCTTGGCTGTTTTCAGAGTAGTTCACTGCTTTCCTTCAGAAAATATGAATACTTAATTGGTAAGGAAACACATTATTTGGTTGTGACTTCACACTTAGGCAGCCCACGCATGGACTGATGGCCAACAGGGAGGTGCAGTTAGCAGTGGGGAAGGGACACAGAGAACATTAAACTGCATTTACACTTCTGTGTGACAACCCACTCTGCTCTTTCTCCTCAGCTGTCAGAGGTGGCCTGAGCATCACTTGGGACCTTTCTGTGCTGAGAAGCTGATGCTCTGTGTGCTGGGGGTGAATTCACAGCTCAGCATCAATAACTCCCT
Source organism: Calypte anna (assembly GCF_003957555.1). Taxonomy (NCBI): domain Eukaryota; kingdom Metazoa; phylum Chordata; class Aves; order Apodiformes; family Trochilidae; genus Calypte; species Calypte anna. The sequence continues at coordinate 10,132,216 of NC_044255.1, read as the reverse complement.
TGGAATCTTCTGAAGGGGGATGCAACTGCCTCTGCTTCTCTTTCCCATTCCTGAGGCTGTTCTGGCAGGGCAGCTCAGGTACCATCAACAGCTTCCTCTTGCAGAAAAACCTGTAATGAAATGTTTCCTTCACTGACTGTGGTGCAGGAACAAGAGGTACTTATTTCTGTGTGCCCCAAGTGATACTGGTCTGCTCCAAACAGCCTCTGGAGGGACCAAATGTTGCGGTGGTGGCAGCATCTCTCCTGCAGCCAGGGATTCTAAACTGTATTTGGACAGTAACACAGTGCATGAGCAGGGGCCTAATTGTCTGTTCCTCAGGGTTTAAAGGCTTTCTGCAAATCTCTCTGAAGTCAGTAAAAGACTTCTGTTAGTGCAACAGGCTTTGAATCTGGCCCCAAAAGCTCAGTTAATTTACAGCGTGTGTGTGTGTCAGTTTTTTGTTAGCTGGCTTGTGAATATCAAGTGGCACTGAAAGAAACTTCTGTGAATACATTGAATGTGCAGCTTTACACACTGATTTTGATCATTTCAAAGCAATAACTGTGGATATATGTTGAAATACCCCCCAGTATGTTGCAAGCACATCGCTCTTTGGTCTTGTACATGCTGTTTGTATGTGTTTAGTTGGCACTATGAGCTCTGAGGTTTTCTTTTAAGTTATTCTGCTGTACTTCAGGGAACTCAACTCTCATCAGTAATAAAATAAAACACTGTAGGTCTTGCATTAACTGTTCTTGCTCTTGTGTTCCCCACTGTTTCAAAAAAATATAAAGCTTTATAAGATTTAACATATTCCCCATGCAAAACATGAATATTTATAGGCAAAGAATAAGACTTCCCATTTTGAAATGTCACTGCTATGAAATTGCTTTTTTGGCAGGCATGATTAAGCCACACAGGCTTCCAATAATGTTTTGTAAGCTTTTTTCTTAATTACAGCTTAATTTAGGTCTCTGAGTTTACAAAACCTATGAAGCTTGCAGCAAAATATTTTTCTTGTGGAAAATTTTGTTTGCATGGAATACAAATCCTGAATTCCTTGTGGGTATGGCTTTTAATGTGTTTAAATGTGGAAAGACCATATTTTTTCTTTGCATTTCTGAAAACATACAAATTTAAAAAGCTGATACCTTCAGCTTAATACAGAATACCAAAGAAATTAATTTGGAAAGCACTTGTGATTACTTTTTTTTTTTTTTTTTCCCAAATGCTTTGAATAAAATGCACATAAGGTTACAAGACATAAAGCAAGAGGCACAAGATTCTGACTCAGGCAGTTATTACCATAAGAGACAAATTAGAAGCAATTTTGCTTCCATATAGTTGTTCCAACAACAACAATAAATAGAATAATCCTCATAATTGTATTTATGCCGTGTTGATCTGTCTTTTCTTGAGAAAATCTCTTATCCCAGAAAAAATAATCTTCCATTCAGCTGTAAGTGGAAGAAAAATCCTGCACAGATTTAGGGCAATGTTTCGGCACAGGCTTAATACAGAATTTTTATATGGACCTCACAGTGAATTTGATTCTTGGTGGACAAAATACAGTAAGGGTACTAAAATCACCATTCCTGTGTAGATGTGATAACAGGATATTTACTCAAAAGAGACAGAAAATCACAGAGATGACATGATTAAAATAAGGTAGATTTATTACCAGATTTTTTTTAATTGTGTGTTTTCCTAAATTGATGTAATAAATGTCTCAGTCCTGCTCAAAGATAGATTTGTGAACAGCTTTGAGCTATTTCTGGTTTAATACTTAAGCAGAATCAGCAAAAGTGGTGGAAAACCAGGATCATTTTGGAAAAAACATTCAAACAATTTAAAATCCTCTGCTGTGATCATGCTGACCCCCTACAGCCTTGCATTATCAAACTGAGAATGTCTCAGTCTCCCTAGTATTAATGTTTTTGAAATATGTTATAAATAAATCATCTGAATAAAAGAAAAAAAAATGGTTAGCATCATAGTTACTTGGTGGCTGCTTCACTGGGTGCTCATGCAAACAAGCTTAGAGGTACAGTCTTAGGCTTGAAGCTGAGCTTTCCAGGGAGCTGAAGAGAGTGAAATCCCTTGAAACTTGGAGAGTGAACATTTTTTAGCATCTGGGTTTGAATGGTGAAGTCAGCATCTGAAAAATCAAATCTCTGGAAAGCAGTGTGAAAACTTTCACTGAAGATGATGGGGAAATTGGAGAGTTTGTGGGAGGAAGCGGTGTGTGCTTCTGTTTTCCAGGTAAAGGAAAGTTCCTTGGGACGGCAGGAAGCAATACCAGGGGTCTGCTGTCTGTTTCACCTATCTTTGCTCTTCTTTGCAGGTTACATATTTGGGTAAGGTCTCCACAACAGGGATGCAATTTTTGTCAGGCTGCACAGAGAAACCAGTCATTGAATTATGGAAGAAGCACACGCTCGCCAGGGAGGATATTTACCCAGCTAACGCCCTCCTGGAAATTCGCCCTTTCCAAGTCTGGCTGCACCACCTGGACCTCAAAGGTGAGGCAACAGTCCACATGGATACCTTTCAGGTAGCACGTATAGCCTACTGCACTGCTGACCACAACGTCAGCCCAAACATCTTTGCTTGGGTCTACCGGGAGATCAACGATGACTTGTCCTACCAGATGGACTGCCATGCTGTAGAGTGTGAGAGCAAGCTAGAGGCCAAGAAGCTGGCCCATGCCATGATGGAGGCCTTTAAGAAAACTTTTCACAGCATGAAAAGTGATGGCCGGATCCACAGGAACAGCTCGTCAGAGGAAGTGTCTCATGAATTTGAATCTGATGATGGCTGACTGAACTCATTCACGGTTCAGCAAAGGCAGAAATGGCCTAGGGAATGAGAGCTGATTGATGAATAAGCAACAATTGAAACTAGGGAATGAAAGGACTGCCAAACGCTTGCCTGACCAGCTTTTTCAATCAAAAGAGCAATTCGGTACCTACAGATACGCATCGTCCAAGTGATTACCTTACATTGAAATCTGCTGCTGTTGTAAAAGTGAGGAAAAAAGCTCCCTCCCCATCTCTCTCTCCCACTCGTCACTGTCCCTTTCTCATCTCTGTAGTTCAGGTGCATAGCATGAAGTAGAGTCATTCCTGTTTGTCTTAAAAGACTGGTCAGGCAAATTTATTAGTTTCTCCTCTGGCATTCTTAGCTGGGAGCTGATGCTGTTGCAAAAGAGCAAGTAGACCTGGAAAGTTTTATGGTTCCTGAAGAATCTTTCTCCGTGATGCATCACAACAGTCCTTTGACCGAACATAGGCTAAGAGAGCCATACGTAGCCTTTAGACTAATGGCCTGGCATTCTGCAGTTAATTCACATTTCACAGATAAAAAATGAAAGAAGACGCTTGTATGTACACATTATATCATATGCTATCCTTTATTTTATTCATTGTACCTGTTTTCTTAATATACCTGCTGCCATGTCTTTCACCCAACACCAGTAGTTGCAGTTTCAGACTGTATACTGCAGGATACCAAAAAGAGGAGGGCAGAAATATTCTACAGTGGCTAGAGGTACAGCAAGCCAGCGCCACTGTCTGCGTTTTCCAACCTCGGTGTGCTCCGCAGGAGGGAGGTTTCCTGGTAAGAGCTGAAGGACACTTGGGTGTGTCAGCCTTTGAACTACGACTTCTCATCAACCTCAGGTCTGAAGTGATGTGAGTGTGGTGGCCTCAGCTCCGTGGTACCAGTCTGGCATTGCTGGTCAAGTGACCCTGGTAGGATGGAGCTCGTGGTGCCTCGTCGTGCAGCCAGGGCTGCGTTGCTGTAAAGATCAAAGGAAGCAATCCCTTAGGAGTCAGGTTTGAACATCTGTTCTGGTTGGGAAGCTCATGTTAAAATTCCCGTATCTTTCCTTGTTCACAAATATACAGTCATGGCTTTCTTAAAAGCAGATGTTTAATAAAACTCAGATAAAAGGAACAACTTGTTTCACTTGACGTTTTTTAAGGCTAAGAGCAGATCAGTAGTTTGCAAACAATGCTGCTCCTTTACCATAATTACGAACAAAGTTGTATAATGTTAGGGGCACTAGGGCACCTTACAGAAGCCTTAAAATAAAGCTAATCAAAGCAGATAGCTCTGTGTCTGTGTTTTGTGGGTCTATGTGTTTGTATGTGAGAGTGTATGTGTGAGTCCAGTGTTAAAGCATGTAGACTGTGCATGGAGATATATTGAGGAGGGCCCACACCTTTTTAAAATATGCTTGTTGCTTTATGATGTATGTAAACTATTCTTCAGCATAAATGCATTCCTACCTTAATAAAAAAATGTTTTGGGTTAAAGCTTGTGAGTTTTAAGCTCTTTCCAATTAAAACTCTCTGGTTTTGTTTTTTGTGTGTGAATTTTGTGCTCATTTTGTATCATGGAAAGAAAAATTTAACTTATTACCATGTAGTATTCCATCAATGCCCATGAGCATTACCTGTAATATTTAAAAACTATTTTCTTTTAAGTACTTAGGTAAATTATTGCTGTGAGGTTTTTTTCTGAATTTTTCTTTTGAATTTTTCTGCGTATAGACATTATTTATAATTTCTGCTTTGCAGGAGGTGACAGAGATAGCCCCCCACACACACACCTGGGTGGCAGAAATGAGCTCTGCTGAGTACAAACAGGATCTTCCCTGGTTACAGAAATCCTGGACTGGCTAAGGTGCAGCATTGGGTGGTGGGATGGGGAATAAAACAGCAGACCAGCAGTTTCGCTTGGAATCTTTGGATGATCAAGTGTTTCTAAATACAGTTCTAAAAAATATTTTTTTTTCTTCCCACAATGCTTATTTGGAAGTGAAGGGTCATGTTTTTAAACCAGCACAAGGGCAATTTGGTTTACAAAAAAAAAACAACAAAAAAAAAAACCAAAAAAACAAAAAAAACAAAAAAAACCAAACAAATCTGAATCATGCCATGTTTTTGACCTTATGCAAAATCAGGCAAAACTTCCTTTGACATTTGACAAATTATTTTCTTTTGCTCAGAGCTGTAATCATGTGTTAGTTTCTTTGCTTTTTTAGATGCTCTTCACCAAAGCTGCAGTGATTCAGCGTGTGATATTCCTTGTTTCATCCTCTCAGCCTGATGTCCCTGCTGACGATGGAGAGGTCTGTCTGTGAGTCCCAGCTCTTAATTGAGGGCTGCTTGAGTGTGGGAGGAGGAGCAGGAAAATGCCACCCTCCTCAGAGGAACTGAAGTGCCTCCTGTCTGCCCTGCAGAGGATAATGATGGATGATTTGGCTTTGGGATTTCTCTTTCTGAAGCAAACACTTAGAAATGTGGGGTGTGTTCCTGCCTGGGGGGTGGCTGTGATCCTTCTGATTGCCCCTGCTTGCCCTTTTCACCAAGCAGTCCAGGCCAGAGCACAACTGGAAAGAAATATTTTCATAATTCTATTTTTTATTACAGTCTTTCCTCTGACATGCTGGGATGGTCTTATCTCCCGAAAATCTTCTGTAGGTGTTAATTATGCAAAGAATACCTTTATTGGGTTTTTTTGTTGGTTTTTTTTAAAGGTCAGTCTAAATTTCTGCTAACAATAGTGGATTTATTTGATAGCAACACACAGAAACCATAGACAGAAATGCAGAGAGTTGCTCCAGTGTGTTTTTACCATGCCCCCTAAGTGGTATCTTGCTGCTCTCCTTGTCATGTCTGTGGCCAGTAACATTGGCCATCAAGAGCCCTGGGCTATGATACTACTACCCTTTCCGTGGCACACAGCCACGTGGTGTTACCCAGAACAGGAATAATCTAGAAGTGTGATTCTAAACAGTTTTGCCTGCAGATCAAGGTCTGGGGGTGCTCCATGACAGGGTCTGGCTTTATGCATTGCCATTAACTGCACCACAGTGCCCTCACTCAGTGAGGAGGATGCAGGTTACTGGGGGGAGTGGAGTGTTGGGTGTCATGGCTTGGTGTCAGAGAAATCGATGCTTTTGTGAGAGCACAGGGCTTGCCTACTTGCTAGCTCTGTGTGTGCATTGGGAAATCTGTTCCCAGGTGCTGATGAGGACTCAAAAGGACCATTAAGTGAGGTGGGTGCCTGGCACTCATTTACAGTGCTTTGAGGAGTCCTTGCAAAGGTATTTGATATTGTGGTGTCTGTGATAATTCCTCAGCATTTAGGGGCTGTGGATCACATTAAAATTTTGAATGATAAAAAACAAAGGAGGAAAATCTAGTCCTTGTGATTAGAAAATCAGACCCTTTGAAACATGAACCAGCTAATTTCTAAGGGTTTAAGCAGGCAAGGGAATATGAGGGAATGTGAAATCCAGTTTGTCTTAGAAAATATGAGATTTGAAAAACAATCAGTATCACGAGTTTGGATACCCCAGGGATTTCACCTGAATTCCAAATTATGTCTATATTATCTGATGGAGAAAAGCTTTTACTCCTGAGTTGCAAGTGTATCAGTTGTCACTGAATATCAAATTGCTGGTAGATACTGGCATGAAACAGCACGTTAAACTTTTCCTTCAATTAGGCCGTTGGAAATGAAAATTCATAAAGTTTCCACCAGAGATTGCTTCCAGTTGGCTAAAGACTTCCCTTTTCAACTACAAAGAGCCCAGTTTTGGATCTTGCTGTGTCCCACTGTGGGTTGACGAGTTCCTTCAGCATCAGCCAGGAAAACACGTAAGGGATTTCTTTCCCTCTTCTGTTTGTAGGAGAGGATAGAAATGTGTTATTAGAACTAGAGAAAAAGTAGAGAGCATTTAGATCATTACATCTCAACAACAGTATGCAGCATCATTTTTTTTTTTGTCAAGGTGATTTTTGTAATTTCTCTAACCACCTTAAGAACAAAAAGAAAGTAAGCATTATTTTATATTAATTAAGTGCTGGGTTTTTAAGCTCTGAAATCTAAATATCTTCATTTCATCCCATATCTTCTGTAGAGCTGTGGGTGAACTATTGTAGCTCAGGAGCAGTTGAGCTATGGGGAGAGCAACACACTGTACTTGCAAGCACAGATTGCTCTCAAATTGTTTGGATGTGTATGGGGTTTTGTGCCTGTGGGAAAGGAGAAAAGCAAAGTTATTTCTTTCATGTTTAAAACTCAAAGGCCTCTACAAACAGCTTAATGTTTTGTTTTTAAAAAACCACCCAAAACACAACTAAACAAAAAAATCCCACCCATTTGCAGTTGGTTCCATTCCTTAACTTTCCAGTAATGAGTGGCTTCATTTTTACATGAAAAAACAGTTGGATGTTGCCAATGAACTGCATTTAATTTTCCTAAAGCCTGCAAATAAATAGCAAGTGATTGAGAAGCTTTGATACAGAGGCAACCTCCTAAATGTCTCTCAGAAAAATGTTACATTTATATTATGTGTTATTCTTGGAAGTTTTGAGATATCAATAGCTGTGTATTCACACTGATTTTTGCTTGAATTCTAAGGTTCTCTGTGTGTCTGTACACACACATACGTGTACATGCACAAATCTTGAAACATGGTGCTTGTTAAAAAACATTTTCTGTATGATGGATGCATGTGTGTGTAGGTGTATGTGTGACAGCAGCCTTGTGTGTTAGTGTTGAGATAAATTGTTTATTTCCTAAAATGTCCTTTACTGGGAAGCAAATTAACCTGTCTCTATACATACAAAATTTGATATACTGTATGCATTATTTAACATTTACCACTAGAGCTGATCTGCTCCATGCCAAATTAGCTGCTGTAAGAATGATGTATGATTTGGCTCATTTTTCCCTGTGGCAGTGAATTAATAATTTGTGTATTATTGGGAAGTGATAGCTTAAATATATGGTTGTTATCCTGTAGACTGGTATGTTCAGTCTGGGAAGAGTTTACAGCTAGAGAATATCCCTTTTGTGAAAATAGGGACATTCATTATTGCCATTTTGTGATTATACCTTTTTTCTACTGCAATTTTGAACAGATACAGGGTATTTCTTAAAAGTTCCTTTTTTATTGAAGTCCATTAAAATTGTACAATTGATCATCATTGTCTGTTTTTACCCCAAGGCTCTTTTCTCTGCAGGAGATGATTTCTATGAGTCCTTGGGTCCAGGCTGAGAGAGTTGCTGGTATCCCTGTGCTGCAGCTGTGGGGAGGATGTGGGACTGTGCCAGGGGCACTGGGCGTGCAGGAGGCTTGTAAAAAAGTTGGTTCGGGCTGTTGGTTTGAATTTTTATAGCTAAGTTAAGGCTATAGCTTGAAGCTTGGGAAGACATCTCCTGTGTGGCAGTAATTAATTTTAAGTGTGGTGACAATTTCTTTGGTTAGGATTGCAATCAGTTTTGATCAGGGCTGTTAAAGCAGATAAAGCAATTAATTGAAAATAGTTGTATGTTTGGAGAGATGATATTGTGTATTCTGCAGTTGTGAAATATCTTGAAAGCACAGACTTGATGCACTTACTGACCATGTTCTGTGAATGAGATTGAAGCTGCATGGGAGCTGGGGGCACAGCAAGGCCCCAGCAGGGAGATCTGTGTCTGTGGGCTGGTGGAGATGGTCAGGCTGAAATTTTTGTTTTCTGAAACTGAGCTGGGTGTATGAAAACCTGGGCAGTTTGTTGATCTTTGAAAGGCTTCCCCAGACAGATCAGTTCAGTGAAGATTGAGGAATGAGGATGAGCTGGAGAGCTTTTTGTGATCAGTTCAGCAGAGAGCCCCAGGACAGCTGAGTGATAGGAAAGTGTTCACCAGAATTAATAAATGTGACATGAAATGAAATGTGACATGCTCAGCTTCCACAGCAGTGACTCAGGGATGCTCTGGTACCACCAGTTCCTGGAGGTAGTTGGGTTTGGCCTCTGTCCTGTGCCAGTTCTTCATGGGGTGAGCCCAGCAGCAGCAGCAAATTGCTGCATTCTGGTGGGCTGTGTCCATGGCAGGGTCCTTGGTGGTCTCCTCAGGTGGCAGCATCTCTATCCTCCCTTTCCATTTGTTGGTTGATTTCAAGTGGTTACATATCTGATATACCTCCTGAAAGAGAGGGGAGCTTCAGGTTGTGCAGCTCAGCAAACAATGTGGGTTGCAGCAAGCTTGTTTCAGAAAAACTGTAAGTGGGAAAGTAGGTTTGTAATGTACAGCAGAGGAAGCTTTAAAATTAATAATCTCTGTCTACTGAGTAGGTCCTGATAGAACATTTGAGGATAATCCTAAGATTGTGCTAACAGCCTAAGGAGATGAAGCTTGAGCCTGGCATGAGAACATTTTAGCACTAGATGGTGTAGGCAGTAGACATTGATTTCCAGTTAGAAGAATGTGAAGGGGGATGTTTGTTTGATTTTTTGAAAATGCTTTTAACATTTTCTCATCAGACTTTTTTTCTCATCAGTGACTTGTTTATGTGCTTGGGCTGGTGAGCCTGTTGAAAACACACTGTTAGGAGCAGCCCAGCACATTTGGTAAAGGAGCAACAAGTGCCTTTGATTTACTGTCCACGTTGTGAGGCACAGGTGCCATGGGTACCTTCATGACGACACTGTTGCTGCACAGACTGGAGCATTTCTCTTCTTTCTCAGCTTCCACCACCAGAGTGGGAAGACAGGACTAGATAACCTTTATCTACTACACTTTGATTTGCATTGTGTGTTATGTTCTCTGCTATTTTCCTGGTGATTGTATTGCTCTTGGAAAGAGAGGAGACATTATAATCCTATGAATAATGCATACTGTGTCTGATATGTTTTTCTGTGGGCAGTATAGATTTTCTGAGTGTCCTGGTTTGGACCAGGATAAAGGTGGTTTTCTGTTTCTGTGCTTTTGTTTTTAGCTGAGCCTCTTTAAGTAGTTGCATTTGCTGAGGTTAACAGTAAGTTTCTCAGACAGTGTGTGTGCTTTTAGAACTGATAACACTTGATGTTTATAGTTACTGCTAGAGACTGGTATGCAGGGCCAAGGACACTGATCAGCTCTGCATGAAAACATTTTACTGTCCAGGAGGATACAGAGGTCCCACCAGAGCCCTCCTTTAGGGAGGAACAGACAAGATAGATGCCAGAATTGACCAAACAGAGTATTCCATCCCATATACGTCACACTCAGTATAAATTTGAGGCATCACGTGGGCCAAGCCAGATCTTTTCCGGATCTTTTCCGGCTTCCCTTCCTCCCCGGCATCCTGGAAGGATCCTGTCTGTTCATCTGCCTGTGGTCCTGATCCGTGCCAGCCCATATCTGTGTGTTCCTGCCTCCGGTTCCCGACTGCTGCCGACTCCAGGAGTCCAGCCTGGACTTTCCCAGGGCTGCCCTACAGCCTCGGTGGTGACGTGAGAGTTATTGGGGGAGAGGGGGGAGGAATGTGGTTTCCATTTTCCTGTATATTTGTATATATTTAGTAATTTTTCCCTATTTACCATTACTGTTTCATTAAAGTTGTGTAGTTTAGTTTCCAACTCATAAGTCTCTCTCCCTTATTCTCTCTCCTTTCTTCATTGAGGGGAGAGAGAGAGATTAAAGAGAGCGTCTGTTATTCGGTTTAATTGCCGGGTCAGTGTTAAACCGTGACAGATTTATTGGCGCCCAACGTGGGGCTGCTTTCGCTCAAGGGCCTGGACACACTTGGTGGGTGATGATGAAAGATGGAGAAGTACAATGTGTACCACAAGGGAATCTAACACTAGGTGAGAATTCCTAATTTCTGCTTGTTTAGCTTAATCAGTAATGCATAGACTCTTTGGGAGTCATGAACTTGTATCCCACCATAACTACTGTTATGTGAACTGTTGCATAAACTAACAGTGTTCTATGAGTGTTTTTCAGGATGATTTTGTGGTGATGAAACCAGAACTAGGTTCATCGGCTGGCATCCAGTAACTTCCTTGGAGTTACCATCTGCAACCTGCAACTTGTGGACCATGGACATAAACTGTGAAGACTGGTCCTTCTTTTGAGAATCTGCTACAATAGATGAACATCTGCAATTGTAGACTGAATTACTCAGTGAATTTTAGCACAGAGATAATAATAATTTGTGTATAATATGTTTAAGGATAAGGGATAGTAATGATTGGAGCATGACGCAAATGGTATGGAATAAGGGGTGGAATGTCCTGGTTTGGACCAGGATAAAGGTGGTTTTCTGTTTCTGTGCTTTTGTTTTTAGCTGAGCCTCTTTAAGTAGTTGCATTTGCTGAGGTTAACAGTAAGTTTCTCAGACAGTGTGTGTGCTTTTAGAACTGATAACACTTGATGTTTATAGTTACTGCTAGAGACTGGTATGCAGGGCCAAGGACACTGATCAGCTCTGCATGAAAACATTTTACTGTCCAGGAGGATACAGAGGTCCCACCAGAGCCCTCCTTTAGGGAGGAACAGACAAGATAGATGCCAGAATTGACCAAACAGAGTATTCCATCCCATATACGTCACACTCAGTATAAATTTGAGGCATCACGTGGGCCAAGCCAGATCTTTTCCGGATCTTTTCCGGCTTCCCTTCCTCCCCGGCATCCTGGAAGGATCCTGTCTGTTCATCTGCCTGTGGTCCTGATCCGTGCCAGCCCATATCTGTGTGTTCCTGCCTCCGGTTCCCGACTGCTGCCGACTCCAGGAGTCCAGCCTGGACTTTCCCAGGGCTGCCCTACAGCCTCGGTGGTGACGTGAGAGTTATTGGGGGAGAGGGGGGAGGAATGTGGTTTCCATTTTCCTGTATATTTGTATATATTTAGTAATTTTTCCCTATTTACCATTACTGTTTCATTAAAGTTGTGTAGTTTAGTTTCCAACTCATAAGTCTCTCTCCCTTATTCTCTCTCCTTTCTTCATTGAGGGGAGAGAGAGAGATTAAAGAGAGCGTCTGTTATTCGGTTTAATTGCCGGGTCAGTGTTAAACCGTGACACTGAGAATGATGAACGGGAGAGGATATCATTCTTGGAAAGCAAGTAATTTTTTTAAGCTGATATGGGTTGTGTACATGTAAAAAAGGAAGTTATTGCTGTCTCAAATTACCTCTCCTTTAGAGACAGTAGAAATAGTTGCAGGCGTAATTACTGAGGATATAATTAATCAAGGTTTGCTTGCACAGTTGGGTTAAATCATTGTGGCTGAGTGCTGTGTATCAGGCCAGTGCTGCCTGGCTCAGTCTCATCTTTAATGGATTCCAGATCTAATGGTTTCAAGTAACAACAGCTTTTCCAGATCCCAAGGCAATAATGAAATATGCAGAGGAACTTCAAAGGTAACTGTTCTTTAAAGAAAAAATTATGTTAAATGATGATATAGTCAATTGTGTAATATTTTTATATCCATTAAAGATGTCAGGCCTGTCCCAGTGTAGGAACAGGTGAAATCTGAAACTGGGCTTGACTAATAGACTGTGGTTCATGTATATCCCAGCTCTTCTAAATGGCTTGGGACCTGATTCTCTCTGGATTTTCCAGGTAGAATTCTTTGTGTTATTTTGTGTCAGCTGTGGCCACACAACGAAATGTGTTTGTTTCTCCCTTCACTGGTTCTACTAGTCTGCTATGTGGTAGTGAAGGAATGGCCTGGGATGAGCTGGAGCCAGGTCTGCTGTGAGAGGAGCTGCCTAATCCCTGCACCTGCTTCTCTGCCATGGCTTCTCCTGCTCTGCCTCTCCTTGGTGTCCCCAGGATGGGGTCACTGTCACTTCCAATGAGCCTTGCTCTGCTCCTTGGGCTATCACATTGTCTTCTGCAGGTAGTGTGCTCTGATTAATTTTGTGTGACATGTCAGAAAAATACACCTTTTCCTACCAGTGTTGTGGAAGTGTTGATGTGCTAACACATTAGACTCTGCTGAGCAAAGACGGAAAGGCCACAGTTTCCTTCCTGCACTTTGCAGAAGGGTCACTGACATTAATTGCCCAGCCCTTACTATTTGACTGGTTGCAGGTCTCTGCTGGTGTGCATGCAGCAGAGGAACCACATCGGCACCACCTCCAGCCATTAAAGTCTTGATGCCAGGATGGTGGCATGGGACAGGACTGGTGGTCCCAGGTGGCACACACATGGCTGGGACAGTGGCCACCGGTGGGCACACTAGAAGGCAGGTGGGGCCAGGACAGCCCTGGCAGTGCTGGCTGTGGGGTACTCTGGCAGCTGGGCTGAGCCCAGGGGCTGGGGTGCTGGCCAGGCTGATGATGCTGCAGCTGCCTGCAGGGCAAAGCGAGGCAGAGTTGTGCTGAGCTTTCCTAAGGCATCACAGTCTCGTGCAGCAGGTTGCAGTGTTCCCTGTGCCTTACTTGCAGAAATCTTGATTTATGCCATTAGAAGCATTAGGAACAAAGACTTTCAGTGTGGTTCATATTTTGCCTGCACGCTGCAGTGGGTCTCAACTAATTCATCGTCAGTGGTTTCTTCTGCTTAAAATCCTGGAGAACAGCTCCTCTCCCAAGGTATTTCTTCCAACTTAATTGCCAAGTTATAGTAAAATATGAGGTTCGTTGTTGTCTGCTGGAGCACTGGGGATTCTGTTTTGCTTGCACATTTTTCATGACCTCATGTCAGAAGCATAACTGAGCTATGAGATAATTTGTATGCTTTAGATGAGCAGCTGCATACATCTTAGCCGGAGAGAGAAGTGAGTGTGATCAGTCCACAAAAGTTATAAAGGTAAAACACTATTAACTCTCATCTTGTAGATTAAATTATGTCAAACCATGCAAGATGTATGTAACTTCTATGCAGATGGAAACCAAAATGTTTTAAACTGGTTATACATCAAGGTTTAATCAAAATGGGAGAAACAATAACTGTAAATGGGGAAAAAAACTATTTAGCCATTTCACAGCCAAAAAGGAGTAAGTGTTGTACCCTTATTTTCTTGTGGTGCTTTGGTTCTGCAATGGTTTGATACTTCCTTCCTAATTAAACAATTTTTAGTCTGTAAGGAAGAAATGCTCTGAAAGCCTTGTTCTTTGTCCTTGTGCTGTTGCAGGTGCCACATGGTTATCAGAGGCCTTTGGAAGCTATTGAGCTTGCTGACATGTTGTCAACAAAAGGGGTCATGGTTAAATACTATAGGGAAAACAGGAGAAGCAGACTTGTAATTGCATTTGGTAGTCCTTAAACTGTCTCTCCTATGGACACTGCAGGAATTGTTTTGGGGAATGATGAAGGACTGACACTGGCTTTTGCCCCAGAGAAACCCCCCTGCATGGGAGGAAATTGGTGCTTCAACAGGACACCTGGCCCCTGGAACGTCACCCTGAGGAGGCAATGGTTAGACATTAGCTCTGTACTGATAGTCACAGCATTTTTCTTATGTATTTGTGATAAGACTTAATCTGTTGAATGTGTTTTCAATGTGTAATATTTGGGTGAAAGTGAACTGTCTGTGTTGTCTTTTGAAAATCTGGGAATTACCTTAAGAAAAAGAATTAGGGTTATTTAGTGTTTGCAGTTCAGAAAAGCAGCAAAAGCATATTACTGAACTGGTTTTTATTGAATTTTATTGAGCCACAGTGTCGGTCATCCTGGGCACCCTTGATAGCTGATATGGTTTGCATGCCTCTGTGGAGGAGGACAAAAAATACAAGAAAAAATCCCCTGTAGTTTGTTCTATCAATGCAGTTATTGTAGATGAGGTGTCAATTCATGAGGCCTTTCTGCCATGTGCTCGCATCACTTAAAAGGAAAAGGAGAGCAATCACTGCATTAGCATGGTGTTACCTACTTGAGAATCTGCCTGGGACTGTCCAACAGAGCACTAAGTGAACACGTGGCAGCAGTGAGATTGTCTCAGGAGAAAAACAGCAGAAGTTAAAGGCTTCATTCCTCAAAATCCTGTAGCCTTTGTTGGTATCCTTTGTTAGTGCCTGTTTCTAAACTGAAGAAGTCTCACAGTGAAGTGGCAAGGTAAAAAATATCATGATGCATGCAAAAGAAAATGGATTTAATAAGTGCTGCATGTTCTACATCCCATAATTTTATCAGTAAGCTCTCAGACTTCTAGAAATTGTTCTGAAATTGGCTGCCCAGACTTTACAACTTCTGCCGTTTTGCCATCACACACAATTTTGGTTCTTCAGGGACTCCAATTTTAAACTCCCAGAAATCTAAAGAGCTGCATTGTGCAAAGGCTGGAGTGGGGAGATGCTTTTGTACTGAACAGCCCAGCTCTAGATTTTATGGTGTGATGGTTATTGTGCCATTCAGACTATGCCCCATTACACAGAAGTGCACTCCTTTGATTTTACCCAAGAGACCATACATATAACAAAAAAGCATAGACAGAAAACATTATTTCATGTCTGAATTTTTCAGCTCCTTGCTACTAAAATGAATAAAAGAAGTGTTCTCTGAAAAGAGGACTGCTTCATCTTTGAAGCAGTGAATAATGTTTGTATTATTGGTGTGGCTAACAGAGCTCATCATTAAGCTTACCAGAAAATATTTGCCTGATACAACATGTGGGGAATCAGGGGACTGAGTTTTAAGACAAAAGGAACACACATATGACTTCCTATTTGATTAGGTTAACATAGTGGAGGCTCAGGCTATGGCAGGAGGAGATTATGCTTTAAACAAAAAAATAAAGGATTTTTCATAAATGCAGAAGTAAAATTCAGCAGCAGCATTCATATGCCTGGCAAAAACTGTGAGGCCTATTTGCTTTGAAATTTCTGATTACATCCTTTCCCTATCCCCTCAAGGTGATGTAATGTTTTCATCTATGAAAACCTGGTTTTAAGAAAGATTTGGCTCTGCAATGGAAATCTGCTTTTGATTCAAAATCAGGTTCTACCAGACAGTACATTTCAGTCCCATTTCTTTGATCATGCCAGCATTTCTTGGAAAAAAAACCCAAAAACAAGTTCCAGCAATGACTGTCAGTATGTAGCCTGCAGGGTCTGTAGGTAATAGTAAACCTTAACCAGGTTTCATCGTTAGTTCACCATCATGACCAAATAAATGAATAATTGTAATCAAAATTTCAAAATAAAAATGAATAGCTCTGCCATCTGGCATTAATGGAGAAATAAACTCATCATGCACAGGTAAAACAATTGAGGATTTAATTTGGGTAATTCAGTTTAATACATAATAAAATTTCATAGTAAACTTCTTAAATGCTCCTAAAGATGTAAAGGCTTACTTGCTCAACATTTCATGGAAAGGTACTTATAACACATAGATCTGTTGGATAATTTGGCAGTGTGGGGTTGCATGCCACTGGCAAATGACTGGCTTCATGCCAGATTTACAAGTACTGTTGCTCTCTTGCAGTTCTCAAATCAAGTATTTTTCCTTGCTAACATTGTTGAGGATTTTTTTGTTTTGTTTTGTTGTTCAGGGTTTTTTTGTGTGTGTGTGTGGTTCTTTGTTTATTGATTTTTTGTTTTGGTTTGGGTTTTGTTTGGTTTTTTGTTTTTCCTTCTCCCTTTCCCACCTTCATATTGCTTGGTGCTTCTCCGAGTGGTGAACCTGATATCTGGCCATGTTCCAGCAGCATTTGCAACAGTCATAGGTAAAGCAGTCCAGACTTCCCCCCGATGCTCTTGTGCTTGAAACTATTGGCAGTCAACATCTTCCCTGCCACTGCTGTGCCATCTTACCAAGGATGGATTGGATGACATTGGTGACAAAGAAGAGATGGAGAGATGAGCCCAGGCTGAGGTTGCAGTCAGAGGGACCAGTGGGGCTGCAAAGTGACAGGGTAACAGAATCCTTGCAGCTCTCCATCCCTGTTTCCTTCTCAAAGCATCTTTGGATGGGCTGGTGGCAGTGCCAGTATAAAGGACATTTGGTAAGTAGTCAGAAGAAAGGTTTAATTAGGTTATTCGCACCTCTGATTTTCAGTATGAGTGGTTAGTACATTGGCCCCACCAAAAGCATGTGAATAAATGTGTTTCAAGGCACTGGATTTGAATGTTATAAGAAATATGATAACAAGAATACTTGGCTGTAGATTAATGCTTCCAGAAACACTGAGACAGTGGTAGCAATTTGCTAAATTTTTAATGGGTTTAATCACAATTTCAAGGCTCAGTGTGCTGTGCTTTTACCATCAGCTCACTCCAGAAAATCAAGAATCCTTGTCTGGAAGCAGCTCAGAATTGCTGGGCATGAGCTGGATAGTTCCAGTAAAAAGCCAAGACAAATTGTGCAATTTTACATTTACGTGGGTAAGCAGCCAAAAATGCTTTGGTATACTTCAAGTATAGTGAATACTATGTGGTCTCAGATGTAAATGTAAGAAGACACATTAAAAATGTTATGAGTCCCTTCAGTAATGAGGAATGAGCATCACAGGCTGAGCAGAGGTCTGGTTGGTACATTGCCAGGTCTTTGGGAGTGACTTTTGCTGCAGGCTACACGTGATGGTCCTGTAAACCTATACCTGCCCACTGGAGAACTTTTTTCTTTGTTCTCATGAGACTACCCTGAAATATGAAAGTTTACATATTTCTAAACTTATTTACCTCATTCAGGATCATCTAAGGTTCTTGTTTTCAGTGGAAATGCCCTACTAAGGTACTGAATGTGATAACGTGTTTATGCACATGCTATGCAAATATTTTTAAATCAGAAGTAAAACCTTAAAGCTGTTTACTCCCCTCTGCATGACTCTTCACTCTGAAGCAATGATAATGTGTACAATCACCCCATTCTTTCCTGTTGTGCCTTTATGTACAACTCAGTATGTATCATGGGTGATTTGATTTCTTTCCTGTAGATGTCCAAGTTCTGTTCTGTGCTGTCTGTAATAGGGACCAACCAATCAACTTGAGTCCCAGTAAATCTCTGTATTTCTGGAGCTTCCATTCTCTGCCTTGGTACTGGAGAGTCCTCTATAGACTTATACCAGTGAAAAAAATTTAACATCATCTAAAACATTTGAAAACCTGGTGAATTGTTAGGGGTTTCTCATGCTCAGTGATCATCAGTAGAATAAATACAACCACAAGCCCCTGGAGGATGGTGAGCAGCATGTTAAAATACAAATCCCAAAAGCAAGACTTGATCTTGGCTGATGGAAGTAATCAATATGTGACATATTAGTAAGTCTTGCCTATGGTATGCTAAATCTGCCTAAAAATTTTCTAGGAGTTCCCCTTCAGTGCACTGTCTTGGCAATAAGTCATCTCAAGTAATAGAGGACAAAGCAATGAAGATGCTGTGACTGAACTGAGGAGAAGAAGCTAAGTAATTTCCAACATGTATTCATTTTCTATATATAGATAGAGTACACAGTAAAAAAAATACATACAAAAACTATGCTTGTATAAAATCTCATTACAGGCCATGTGAGGTACATGGGTTCATGTGTAAGGCACATCCTCCTTACAGAAGAACAAAAGTGTTTCACAGTGCTCTGTTGCTTTTAACAAGTCTGCTCTTCAAAACACAGCTCATACCTTCAATATACACAGTTTGGACTGGAATGTGTTACAGCAGGTTTTTTTATTGTTGGTTTTCTCACTCATAAAGACATCCATATGTTTAACATAAATACCAAAAATATTTTAATTTGTTGAAATTTATAATGGGTATTTTTTCACTTACTGGCAAGAGAGCTATAAATGTGGAAAATATTAGTTTTAATTAATTTTACAATTCTTTGACATTCTGCACTCTGACAGAGCAGTTGTGTGTGTGTTTTGCATAGCACTATAGATATAAAACCAAATTGGTTGATAAAAGTTTTCTGTTTTAATCTGAAATTGTGGCATTGGTATTAAAAAGGGCAAGCTTAATGGAAACAAGCCATAAAGATGTAAAAATGTCTTGAAAAGGAAATACGGCATTCACTTAAGCAATTCTTTTGTCTACAATATATTTTATGTAGATTCTTGTATTGCTTTGCCAGACAGGGCTGCTGGGTGTGTACAGGAAACTTTGACAGCTGCAGAGCTACCAGAAGGAAATGTCTTGATGCTCAGTGTCCCAGAAGCATTTCCAGATCTGTAACAAAATCTAAATAAGGTCTATTTGGGAGATGTAGAAATCCATTAAATACCATCATTATGTCAATACAGGTGTTGGTTGATGCCTCGGTAAGCATTCCCAGGTGATGTCAGGTGTGGTGGTTGAAATATGAGTTCCTCTCCAATATGAAAGGGTGGAAACTTTCAATCTGTTTCATTGCTCTATAGGAGCTAGTAGGTTATATTAACTTTACTCTTTGTTGCAAAACCTGCAGCTACCTTTTGCCTGCTCAGTGTTCTATGGATGGCCTTTGGTCCCCCTCTATGGCCAGCTTCCAAGGGAATGCTGCTGACAGTAGAGCAGCTGCCTTGGCCACTGCACAGGAAAGAGTGCTTACAGCATTTGGCTTTGCAAAGTGTTGAGAAAGGCAGGTTTGCCATAAGTGGCAACCTCCTGTTTGTGAGTAAAGAAACCCCTCACTTGACAATTAACAAGTGGCATCACATCTCGCCTGTGAGTCTTCCTGGGAGGTGATGGGCAGCTGCTCAGCTCCAGTCCTCGGGCTGATAACCACATCACCCAGCTCTGTGCAGTCAAGTGAATCCTTCACTGCTGCTGCATCCTTCAGAAAGCACGTTTGCTACGTAGCTCCATTAATTACAAATTGCATCCACATATTCCGATTAACTGCAACATTTTCCTCAGGAATGTGGGAGATATTTAGCATTACCAACTTCAAAGACGGAGAGAAAGAATTCAGTTCTGCTGGTGTATGAGGTAATGTCAATTCCTTGCAGTCGGGAGGCTGAGGCTTAATTGATATCATGTGGCTAACAGATGTACTGCAAACCAGCCTCATTTGATTGCTTTTTAATAACTAATAACTCTCAGTGGGAGCCCAAAATATGTATCTATAAAAAAAACATGCTGGAGCAGCCTCTCTTTCCTGCCAAGATCGCTATTACTGAAAGAAATTTGTACCTTTTGCAGTCCTGGAATAGCCACTAGCAATGGCTGAACACGTACTCATCCCCACCAGCCCCGGCTGGAGGAGCTGCGGTGAGGTTACAGTGAGGTTGCAGGAGGCTGCAGTGAGGTTGCAGTGAGGTTGCAGGCTCTGTCCTGGCTGTCCCTTGGCTGGGGTGTGCATGGAGATGTGGCTGGAGTGGACTGAATCCCTGACACTGCTCCTCTACCTGCCCACAGCTCCCGAGCTCGTAGGGACTGTGGAGATCCACTGAGTCATATTTCCATGTAGTTCTTTGATTTTCTGAGTTCAGAGCAAGGAATTGTCCTTGCTGATGGCCTGGGAGAAGGGTTCAGCTCCCCAGGTCCCTTTTGCAGCCCCTGGGGCTCAGGGCCTCCCTGTTCACTCCCAGGCCCATCATGGCACTGGTGGTGTCCCCTGGTCCCAGATGGGTTTCCCTGAATGACTGATGACACCAAAGCTCTGCTGGCAGTGGAGGCTCTGGCACAAGCAGATTCTTGCAGAGGGGGTGTATGTTAAACATGATGTACTGATCACAGGTGACAAAACCAGGCCCAGTTCCACCTTTTTCTCTTCTGTCCCTGCCCCAGCAGAATGTCTGAGGAGGAACAAGAGTGTCTCGGGATGTTGCTGCTGTTACATGGTCCCCTGTGCCTCCTTCCCAGCACGTTTCCTCCTCCCTTCTTCAGTGAGTGAGTGACCAGGACAGGGCCACACAGAACCAGAAGTCAGGACTCGGCACCTCAGTCTCTGGAAGCATGTGGTGAAGTAGCTGCTGTTCCCACTCTTGGCAGTAAAAAATACATGTGGGTGAGTTACCTGACTCCACTGTGACTTGTTAGTCATAATTAATGATGAAAAATCCACTGTATTTTGGGGGGGAAGAAAATAAACACATTGAAAGGGCCCAGAGATATTTCTGTGAATAGCGACCAATTACTGGGGCACTTCTACTGTTTCTGTGAAGGAGAGGCAGTGTTTTAAAAGTAGGAGAAATGTTATGAAATTTTTAAATTATTCCTCAGAAAAGCAGAGGTGAGATGCTAAAAATGGATGTTTTGTATGGCAAAAGAAGAAAATTTACTGCAGTCCCTGTTCCCTTGCTATTCCCCCTTACCTTCATACCAACAGAGGTATCAGGCACACTGGAGCACGTCTGCCCTTCTCCCCCTTCCTACAGACAGAGAATGAGGCCAATTTATAAATATAATTCCAGGAAGCAGTGTCAGGAGAGGTTGTGGTCCATTAAAATGACGGGTGACTGCATTTTCCATGTTTGTGTTCTGATTTTACTTTACCTCCATGAAGTTGCCTTTCATTAGATTTTTGTTAGGACTGACATAAATTGCATGATACCAAAGCAGTTCTTTACATAGAGATCTTTCTTTTCACCTTCTACTTTGCCTGTTTTTCCCTGTCAATCGTAGCTCAAAATTACTGAATTTTTCATTAAAGAGTATTAGATAATCAAAGAGTACTGTTATTTCATCCATGACTGTTCAAAAAACAACCAAATAACAGAAACCAAAACTTTTTGCAATGGATTATTAGCATGCTGCTCTGAATATGGATACTTTAGTTATCAACTTCATTAAACACAGATCATCAAATCTCACAAGAACCAGCTTGTAGCACTTAAAAACAAGAGTGATTTTATGCACATTAATGATGAAGCAATGTGGCTGCTGATTGCAGTAGATGATTTTGGCCTGCTTCTATATTTATATGGTATTGATAGACTAAAAAATCCCAAATGACAAAAAAAAATAAACAACTTACCATATAAGTCAACTTTGGTCCCCTGTTACAAGAATGGTGCTGCTTTGGGAAGTAATGATAAGAAATGGGGTTGATCTTCAGGCCTTTTCAATAAGGTTTCAGCTTTATCAAAGATGCTCAGCACTATGTGTGACTTGTTCCTTAAGCTGTTGCAAATGCAGATCTCCCAACCTCCTCCTCTTTATCCAAGTGAATTGTTTAGCTTCCAACACTTTCTCCTCTGTCACTTAGTCATGATATTGGTAATAGGAACAGCTTAAAGTCAGATAGGCAGCTAAAGACTCATTTATTAGGGTTTATGTAATTAGAAGTTGTGTCCTTCCCTGTTTCTTGTCACCTTCCATCCCAAAATGACGTCCCAGATGGAGACCTGTGATTAGTGGAGTCCTCCAAGGATCAGTGCTGGGTCCAGTCCTTTTCAACATCTTTATCAAGGGCCTTGATAATGGGACAGATGCTCAGACAGGTTGTGGAGTCTCCTTGTCTGGAAATAATCAAAACCCACCTGGACATCTTCCTACATGACCTTCTGTAGGTTGGACTCGATGATCTTTCAAGGTCCCTCCCAACCCCTAACTTTCTGTGATTTCTGTGGAAAGGCAATAAATCATTTTTGCCTACCTCCTCTCTCTACTCTCTTAACACCAGAGTTGCTGCAGAACCAGATCCCACCCTTGCAAAACTGAGGGGGCTCCTTAGCCAGTGCCTCACCCCAGCTTATGGAGCTGCTCCATTAACAGTCATAGTGAGCAGGTAAAGTCACCTTTCCCTTCTGTGAAAGCCATGCCTGGCTCCAAGTGCAGAGGATCTATGGAGAGTTCCCCTGCCACAGCCTTGTTCTCAGGCTTCAGATGTGGTACCACTTCACTTAATTGTTTCCATTTCTACAATCAGATGATATAGAAATTCTTCTGACTGAGCATGCAAAGGCACTCATAAAAAAAGTCTATTAATTTTTATGCCTCATAAATGCAAACCACAATTCACTTTAAGTTTGCTGTGAAAACATTCCTCTTAAAATCTTAGTTTATAGGACACAGAACAAATAGGATTTCAGAACAAAAGTCTCTTCTCTCAAGAATTCTATTATTTTTAATTAATAATTCTGTTTTGCCTTTGTTTTCAATGAAGCTCTGCTGATTTACTGCTTTTGTCTTTGATGAATATTTTATCAAATAGCAATCAACATCTTGTAACACAATGGCATGGTTATACACTGAAACCTAAAGCAACAAAGAAAAGCAAAAGCAGAACACAAAATTATCAAACCCTTAAGCTTTCTGAAAAGCTGGAGTGCCATAATATTAATGTATCCTAAAGCCAAAGCAGTGTGTTGCTGTTTTGTCACTGCCTGCCACTTCCCTGAGTGGTGAGAAACCTGTCCTGGGTGACAGGGTTTGGCTACTACGGTTTAATTGTACTTTTAATCATGAGGTGTGGGCTGTTGGACTTAATGTCATTGCAGCCTTCTACCTTCCTGGAAGTTATGGCAGCTGATCAAATAGCAGTCTGTTTTATTTCTGTAGTGAAGAGCTATTTGAAACCAATGTGATGGTCTGAAAATGAGACCATTTTCCCTCAATGACTGCGCTGGGTGCTTTGCCACCAGCTCAGAGCAGAGCCCCACTGCTGGTGCAGAACATCCCTGCTGGGGGAGAGCATTTCCAACATACATGATTTATTTACAGGCTGGCAAAATGTAGGCCTGAAGGCTGAATATTAATGTAATAACCCTAACTGCAGTAAAATGGCTGTTTTTCAGAAGTGCTGATCTCCCACAGCTTTCAATGACTAATTTCTGCCTTAATCTCCAGTGCTCTAAAAATCAGAGTGCTTTCATTTCACTCCCTATATACAGTCATGTGTCAGTGCTACCAGGATTGATTCTTGGGTTCTGCTAAAGCCAGAAGCTTGAAAACTGGGAGACAGTTATGAAGTTTTTTGTCTGGTGTTTTTTTCTTAAATATTCAAAAGGGTAGCACTATCTACAGCATCTCCTGAACAGTACGCTGGAACCACAGATGTGCTGTCACCATTAAATGACACCCCCAGGGAAGCTTCATGTTAAATGTAGGAAATCTTTCTGACGGAGGAGTGGCAGCACGTTTCTGGAGTGTGTGTTAGAAGGATGTGCTTAGACCATTGCTCTCATTTATATTTTAGATTATCAGGTGCAGAGAGTGTGCCCACCCTGAAAGCACAGAAAAGGTCCCTTTTTTCCTGCCATCACAGGAGAGAAGTGCTCAGGGCAGGGTGTGAAAAAACAGCTCATGATGAGGTCTGGAGACTTGACCTCATTGTGTTGCTATTCCTTAGGCTTAATTTTAAAAATGTATTTAAACCTGTTCATGTTATATTGGTGTCCATTCACATGATGATTCTTGAACAGCAAAACCCTACAAACTTTCTTGTTCTCATGTGGTCTTTGGTTGCTGATATTAAGTGGGAAATAGAAGACCTAGAACCAATACTTGGTGTGGAAAGATGATCCAGAAAAGGTGAGCAGGACTGTTTCTTGCCTCTAGGGAAAGGCTGGGGCAATGACACAAAGAACCTTTGCTTTTCTGTGGCTATTTTTATGTCTGTTTTTACAAGTACAAAGTAGGAGGAGCTGCAATGAACATTTCACAGGGGCAAATCCTGTTCAAGATCAATAAACTAACTTCCATAAATTTTAGCCCAAGTTTATGTACTTTGGAGTGGAATTTTTTTTAAAATGCCAGAACCAATATACAGCTCTGAGCAGATGGAGGGCTTAGCATATTTCTATTTTATGATTCTTTTGCCAGAGGGAACATTTTATCATAACTCTGATGGTATTGTTGCATTCATTAAAGAAAAACAAAACAAAACAAACCCAGTGGAAATTATATTGCTCCCCCAGTGTTTCATTCCTGACAAGTGGTCCTGGACACCAGGGGAGCTCGGAGCCAGGCACACAGGGGGAAGCCCTCTGAGCTCCCCATGAGCCAGGGCAGCCTCAGCAGCAGAAGGGAAATACTGCCCGTGAAGCCATCACACGTGTGTTTGCATGGCACATCCAGGAGGTGGCTTGTTGCTGCCATTGGAGAGGTTTTTAGGGGTTCAGCAAGGGGATGGCATTGGAAGCCGAGCTTGACTCACTGCCCAGCACCTGAATGGCTGCAGATGCTGAGCAGCCATAACCCAGCAGCTACACTTCAGGATGAGCCTGGAGGAGGGTGAGAATGGAAATACAGTGTTTTTTCTTAGAGTAACAACCCCTTTAATTTTTCAGATGGGCTGTGTCCTCAGAGGAGTTCCACACTGCTGCACATTGGGCAATAGGGATTGCTCAGTGATGGGTTTTGCCCCAGCTGAAGAGCTAAATTTTGGGATTCTTTCCCTGTTTTCTTTGCCTGAGTGTCTCCCCTGTTCTGTCTGCTGGGAGCTGTTTTAGGCACTGCTGGCCTAACCAGCAGGATCTGCAGCCTGTCTTTCAAACTAGGTCTTTATAGGAAGTAACAGGAAGGTTTATGGCAAATCCAAAGTGTGAGTGAGGAAATGTGGCTGCGTGTAAATCCCCATCACATGGCATGTAGTTTCCCAAGTAATAGATGATGCATGGAAGAAATATATGCTTGCATTCCCTGAGGCAGGGAGCAAGGGCAGACTCTGGCTGTGCTCCCCCAAATTCCTTCAGCTATCTCTTGTACCCATAGGGAGCTTGAGGCAGGGGAAGCCTATGGAGCACATGGCAGGGGGGGAAGGCCACCCTAGTGCAGTGAATTTCTGAGCAATATATATATCTGAATTCATTATGAGAAAATGTTATTATTAATTTTTCTTGTAATTTGATATGATATAATAAATTATCTTAATTTTTTACTCTACTTCAAAAATCTAAGTTATTTACATGTTCTTTCAAAGTAAGTAGACATAATTGCAATCGACAATTTGATTTTCTATTCTCTGCATTTTCTGTTCTCCAATTGATACAGGAGGATAGGAGGATGTGTGTAAGCAGCAGTTCTTAAGGACTGTATTTTTAAAATGTTTTTATTCCTCTTTCATGTCAAAAAAGCAAGAAAATTAGGATGGAACTAATGCAAGCAGAGCCTCTAAAATGTTTATTTTAGTGGTGTATAGAGACTAAGAAGAAAGATTTGAGCTTTTGTCCCCTTTCCTTCATTGCACATTTCAGATAAAATCCAGTACTGGACTGGAATCCAACATCTTTGGAAGTTCCTAGGCATTTTAAATCTGGGATTTAACACATTTCCAGCAAGGTAAGCAGCTTTTATGTTCTAGGGAAAGAAGATGAAAACAGCCAGATTTTCTCCTTTCATTCAAGGCAGATTAAGTGTGCCTCCTCTGAAGCTGGTGCAGGATCTGCACTGGAGGATATGGGTAGATGTAAGAAAGGGCTGATTCTTATCTGGTGGGTACATCTGAGCAACCAGTTTGGACCAGAGAGAAGAACTGGGTTGTACAGTGTTTTGGAGAGGTGAAGAAAGGAGACACTTCTGGCTCAGCTGGTTGGGAGCTGTGGGATGCTCAGAAGCTGCATGCCAGAAACTTTGGCTGATTCACAGTGGAGCTTTCCCCAAACCACTGCGGTTTTGTGTGTTGCTCGTGTCCACAGCCCAGGAGGAGCTGGATTTGCCAGCTGACCTCACACGAAGCAATGAGGATTGACTGTGGCTGATGTGGGCTCTTATGGTTGCTTGCCTGGCCAGTGCTTTTCTTTGCTGCTTGGCAGCAAACACTGGGGCTGGTGATGGATGGGCTGGCCCAAAAACACAGCAAGGACCAGACTGGATTACCCAGGTGACTTAAACTTTCTCCACAGGGATGGAGTTATTCTTCACTGCTGTTTCTTTCCTGCTGGCACTGTGCTCTGCAAATTATGAGATGCAAAAAATACATGGGGAAGTTGTAATTGTAAGGCCAATTAAATGAGGGTATAACTGTTAATCTGTGGACCCAATTCCCAGGAACAGCAGGAATACAAGACAGCGGGGCTGGGTCCTTGCATGGAACCATCAGCATCTTTCCATCAAAAGCAGTCACTTGTATTTAGTTTTATGCTTGTGCTGGTTTTTGCCCTAAAGATCCTGTAAAAAAAGTCTCTAAAAAAGGATTATTTTTTGTACTATTAAAAGTTGATGTCTATACCTGTGACAGCTGGGGAGAATTTGGGGTGATTGTCTATCCTTACTGATTTTACAGACAAAGTGTAAAATATCAGTGGCTAATGGCATAGCTTGGGTCTCTCTTTGAAAAAGGCTGTGTCCACCTTGGGATGCAGCCCTGGGAGGAGCCACACAGGTACGCAGAAATACATGAAAAGCCATCCAAATGGTGTTCACCAACCTCCGAGAGCACAGCTCTGGAAGGAGTTGGTGAGGCATCTTGAGAGTGTGCCATGCCTCAGCCCTGGGCTGAAATACAATTGGTCTTTTTCTAAAGCTAAGCACAACAGAAGCAGTGTCAGTAATATTTTGATGGGCAGTCACAGGATTATGGCACACTGCAGCCTGGCCACGCCAAGACTGTGACCCTGGGCTTGCTGTGCACTTTTAGGGCTTCAGAGTTCCCTGCCTTCATCTTTGTGACTGGGCTCCAGAGAGGAGGTGGTTGTCACAGCCAGTTCAGGCATCTGTATGGAGTATTAAAAAGCCGTCCTGTGTCTCACTAGGGAAGACCAAGAGAGCTTTGGGTCTTCTAATCAAGATGCTTCTAAAAAAGGGGGTTGCTATTAGAAGGCTTCTTCTTTATGCTGGAACATCATCTTTTTGTAAGTTGCCTCTTTCATCTTTAGTTTCAGAGCAGGCCCAGTGACAGGAAGAATCATACTGGGCCCTTAAAAAAAGCAGAAAGCAAATGACAGGTCTCTGATTTCAGTGCTATGAATGCCCCTTTTTGGTCAAGGTGGCAGCCTGAAATCAAGAGAGGAGTGCAGGTAACTATGTGCCAGCCAGCCTGCTTGCACTTTGGCCCTTTTGGACCAAGAAATACTTTAATTATTTTATGCAACATGTGGTCTTTTGATTCTGGCAAGCAGAAACAGAAGAAAAAGTTGCTATGCAACCAAGCAAGCAGCTGCTGAGCTGAGGAGTCTGGGAACTGGCAACTTCTGCAGAGAGGAATCGCCTTGAAAAATACAAGCAGGCAGAATTTAAGGTTGATTCCAATTTTCATGTTTGTCATCATCTTGCTTCTGGATTTATTTTGTTAGTGTTGGAGAAAAGTAATAGAAATGTTGCCTCAGGTGCAGCCTGGTAGCTTGTTGTGGGAAACAAAACTATGGGAAGCTGGCTTTGGGGACAGTGACATTCTGTGGGTGCTGCTGACCAGGGTCTTTAATTATTTCAGTCTGTGCTTGCACCGACTGCAGAAGCTGCCCCTGCAGCAGTGGTGCTGGGGCCTGGTCCCCCTCTGGCACTGGGTCAGGTCTCAGGCCAGGCTGAGCCCACACTGGAGCTGAGCTGGGAGAGGGCACCAGCTGCTTCCCTTGTTCCCAAACTAAAGTGAGACACAGGGAAAAAGCCAGGACCTTCAACGTGGAGTGAACATTTGTTAGGATGAATGGCTGACTTTTGCTCCTGCTGCCTGAAAAAAAAAATAAAAAAAAAATGAAGTGGCTATCTTCTTAAAGACTGGGCAAAGAGAAAACTCTGGTGCTCCTCTCCTGCTCATTTGCAGTTCTGGTATGTGTTGCTAGCAGGCAGGGCTGTCTGTAGTTTGTCTTTTATTAAATAGATACCTGAATAAATTGCAGTGAAAAACAGTCTCCCTTTTCTTCTCTCATATATACACTATGAACTTGCAAAGGATGCTGACAACCCTTTTAGTGCAGTTACAACTGAATTACAACAGGACATAAACCACAAGCTCTGATTATCACTCATGCCATTTAACTGCTTAATAAATTCCAAAGGAAGTGGGCATTCAAGGCTGCAAACAAGTCCTTTACTTCCATCCCTTCCAATAGGCACTGTTTAGACACTTACTTAGAAGTAATGTTTTGGAATAATCACTTCTCCCCCCACGCCACAGATTAATTCATGGGAGGAGTTAGGTGAAGTCCCTGTGAGGGAAGATCAATAAAGAGCTGCCAAAGGAGAGCTACAAAACCTTCATCACGTTACAGACAGGGGAGCTGCCTTCCCCAGCTTTTATTGATAATATTTAGAGAGTAAATTATCATATCAAAGTGTAAATTCAAGGCAAGGAAGTGATAATAATCTCCAGTTCATGGTGGATAAGCAACTAAGGAGAAGTTCAGTGTGCTACAAATGCGGGAGATAACAAAATAATTACAAAATGGCAAACTGTTGAAGACTTTTAATGAAGGAAGGACAAGGAGAAAAAATTTTTCAAGTAGTGCTTGTTATAAGGAAAACATGAATCAAGAGCCCATCTTTGAGCAGATGCAGTAGGGAATTGATACCAAAGAATGTCCACTTGTTGGGTCTTTCTGAAAAGGAGTGGGCAGCAAGACTGAATTTGTGAGGCAAGTTTGTATCATATAGGAGATGTATTGCTGGTGATGTTTATGGCTGAATTTATAAGAAAAGCTCATCTTACAGATACTGTGCAGCAGAAACCTGCAAAATGCAGCCATGCCTTGGATGGGAAGATGGAGACTATGTTCAGGCCATAGGTCTGTTTGCCAGAGGGCACCGTGCTGGCTGCAATGGAGACTCAGGCAGGTTTGGAAGGGAGTGGAAGGGGTGGACTTGATCTCTACTTGACCAGGCGGTACCTGTAGTTAGGAGAAGGCACCAGGAACTGCTGAAACAGCTGAGATTTCTATCCAGTCACAAATCCAGCAGTTGGGGAACAGCAGAAAGGCAGCTGGAAGTTAAGTTGTGATGTAGGAGTGAATGAGGGACCTTATGGTGGATGACAGCTCGAGAACAACAAACTGCTCCTTGGGGAGAAGAAAGCATCATTTCATGCATCTGTGAAGCCAGAATTTGTATCCTGGTCAGTGCAGGCACGAAGGTTGATCTGTGGAGAATCTGGCCTTTTTCCAACCACTGAAAATAATGGTCCTTGTTCCAAGGAGCTTATAGTCAAAACAAAAAGAAGACCAAGACTGGTTTGAAAGAAAGGAGAGGAGTAATTTAAGAGCGTACAATCTTCAAAATGTCACTAATTGTAAATAATGATTTGCCTGACCTTGGCACTGCTCCCAGGAAGTCACACTGGGCTCAAGAATGCAACTTGGTGACGCACAACTTGAAAATACTGTGTCAAGCACCACCTGGTTCCTGTTAGCCAAGTGTCTGCTTGACATTGCTTGTTCATTCTTCACTTGACTGAAAACTCATGGACTCATTGATGGATGGAGCTTGATGAAACTGCTTGGCAAACCCTAAGTATTTTTAAATGTTTAATAAGTTAGCAATTAAAAGAGGGGGAAACAGAGCTCAAAAAAATGTAAAAATTTGTGGTATTGTTGTTTATTTTTCCCAACATTATGTATGTTAAGTATCTTAAATTGATTGACAAAACTTTTTTTTTTTTTTCATCTACATCTGGGACTTTTATGGTAGGAGATTCCTTTGATAGAAATACCCAAATACTGACAGTGCCTCTTGTCTCTTCCCCAAGGACTTTGGCTGCCCAGAGAGGAGGTAGAGTTTCCAGCTCTAGAGACATTCAAACCCTGCCTGGACCAGCCTCCTCTGCAACCTCTGCAACTTTGAGGTGCCCAAGTGGAAGACTTCACCTCACTTATTCATGTGTCTTATTGTTCCCTTTAAAAAAATTAGTGTTCATTTCCAGTTTGACAATGAGATGATGTTTTCTCTGGTCTCCTTTCCCTGTGGGGACAGATTTTAGACTTTTACAATACTTTGTGTGGGGAGGGCTGTCTGTGCACATGCAAGTCATGTACACATGGATATTTATGTCTACATATCTGCCTTTCTGTCACAGGTTGCCAGGATTGCTATGTACTGATGGCTGAGAAAGCAGGGATAAAATGCAACTTCTGCAGATGCAGGAAACTGGAAAGCCTGGTGGCAATAATTAGCATCTCTTGAAGGGTGACTCCCTGTTCCTCAGCTGAAAGCCAAGGAGAAAGTCTCTGCTGTAAGTGGCACATGTTTTTCTAGTAATCCTCTGGTTTAAACTTGTCTCTTCCTATTGTGCAAATGAGCTTTGATAATGAAGCAGTTGTTATTTTTAAGACTGAGATTAACACCTCTAGTGAACCTTTGCTCATTCAGATTTGTGTGGAGCAGCTTCTCCACGTAAAAAGAGAATAAGAGAAACATGGTTGATCAAGTGTCTTCCTCCTATCCTATTTCCTGATAAGACAGATAAATCTTGCCAAGTTACTTTTTCAAGAGAAAATACAGTATTCTCTAGCTCTCAATGAGCAACTGTGAAATCAACTGTTTTTTCTGTTCTTTAAAAATACCATTTGTATCTCATTATTCAAATCAGAAATAGGAGAACCACATAGTTCCTTCCAAGGCCTGAAGAGCTCTTGCTGCAACTTCAAAACCTCAGCAAAGCTCGCAAAATCAAAACAATCCTAAGTAATGACAGCTGAAGGGAAAGGGATGGTTTCTGCTTCTGAAGCTCTGAAGTTATTCATTAACTGATATTTCCTGGTCATCTAAGTTCTCATATTGGTAAGAGAAATAACAAAATTAAGAAAATGTCCAGAATAGCATTCCTAAGAAAACAAACAAATAGTCAGATGTAGCTCAGGCAGGCAATTAAACAGGGAAAACATTGCTGCATAAATCTTGCTGTATGTTAATTTCTTGATCTAAAGTTAGAATTAGAACTTGTAGATTTAGATACTGTGTGTATGTATATATGTATATAAACTCTGCTAGAACATTTCTTTTTGCATAAAAACAGTGTTTGACAGAGGGGATTCTCCACTATGAGATATAATTTTGTCCTGGTTCAGGAATTGATAAATTCCACTATTGTGCTCAGAGTCAAATATTCTTACAAATGAAAGCAATAATATAATGAACCAGTTTAACTATTCTGAGCACTGAAGAAAAGCATCCAGAGGTGATACAAACAGAAGCCATGCCCTGAACACCTGCAGCTAAAACCATGTTTCTTTTGACATTTGGTAAGTATCCCTTGAGCCAAGAATGGTGACTGTAGCATGGCTATCTAGAAATACAAATACCTTAAAACCAAGACAGCCCATCCTTCCTTCTGCCCTTAGGAGACCCTCTAAATTAGCGTTTCTCCTTCAGGTCCAAAATTCTTCTGGGTTCAGTATCGGGAAACTTCTCTGGAATTGGTTTCTGCATTGATGGAGGGCTGGGGACTTGGAAAGCAGGGGCTCTTCACAGGGTGGGATGGCAACCAACCCTTGTTTCAGTTCTGTGTGCCACCAACCAAAGAAAAGATTGCTGCTGGTGGAGGCTTCTCTGGTGTCATTAGCCCTAGCTTTATGCCATCAGGAGAGGGAATTAGAAATGTGGGGCATTACACTGGGTGTCTCTAATACCTCTGCTCCCTCTGCAACCATGGGCATTGTCAGGGCTTAGCAAAGACATGAACTGAAGAAAATTTGGGCTGGTAAATGACCTTCTACTTCTAAATTTCTACAATTTCATGTGAATATAGAAAAACCCACAGTAAATATGGGATCACACAAAGCTGTTTCTAAAGGCATTTTTCAGAATAACCTCATTTTAAAGCATCAGTAGCCCTGGAAGTAAGTTATTACACTTACTTATAAGATGCTCATGAATAGTTTACACTACATTAGCTTGTAAATGTGATAGCTTTTGAAATCATTAAGCTCCAGTAGCTTGCTTTGTAAATCCATTGGCTGAGTCTCATTATTAAAAGCCAATTAGCTCATTCAACTGGAACATAGTTTGTAAAATAGATATGCAAGTATTTATACTACAACAGAATATGTTAATTCTGAAAATACTCCAGAAATGGCATAATAGAAACATTTAATAATAAGGATATGAAAGTCTTTACAAATAAATAATTACATTAACTCTGTAACAAGTTTTCCAAAACTTGGTAAGTGAGGTGTCCGGACCTTGATTGTTTTTATGAACACATGATATTAGAAATCTCTGCTTTAAGTAACAAATACTATAGTTTATAAATGGAAGGGATATTTCCAAAGTACTAATTTGCATGCATGAGAAGCTTGGATCTTTCCTTTAAAAGTTATACTCCTAAATTTCTAAGCTCTGGTTGGCACTAGGAAGGATGCAGACCAGGAGCCAGTGTGGCAAGAGGTGGTGATGTGCAAGGTGCTCTTGCCCCCACTCACAGGTGAATCCTGTGGCTGTCAGACAGTTGCAAGGTTTGGAGTTTTTTTCCATGAAAAGTATTTTTCATTTGCTATTGAATGTTAACATTCAATACATTCTCACATTGAGAAAACCTGCTTGGGCCACACCACAGGGAAGTTTGTCTTTGCCCAACTGACTTATTCCCATGTCATCCTGTCCCACTTGCTCCATTGAAATAATCATGGCATTCCCCTCCAGCTCAATTCCAGGAGGGGCTGTCCTGTACAATGTTTTTATTTCAGTATAAAGTAAAATGTCATTTAGGTTCATTTGTGCTAAGGCCCTGGCTTTAGGAGAAGAGGCTCTGTAGGAAAATCAATAGCCACTGAGCATAAATAAAATATCCAGCTGGTTTGATAATAATAATCTGTGTTGCATTTGAAACATATTTGCTTTGTAAGACATCCAAACATTATATTTTTTACCCCAGAATACTTTGGGTTTGTTTGTCTCTCATTCAAATTGAAACATTTTTAAACTTCAGTACATATAAATCCCTATTACCAGCTCTTAAAGGGATTAGGGTAAATGGCTTTTATTTTGCAGTCACAATAGTATTGCTTTCAAGTACATCTTTTTGAATTTCCTGTTCAGAATTAAAAAAAAACAGGAGGAATTTAAGTAATTCACAGCAAAGCTACAAAGTCTGCTTCTGCACTGATGAATGTCTCCCTTTAGGAAAGGCAGTTCTCTTATTAATATAACATCTGGCTTGCATCTTGAATAAATACAACAACTCAAAAGCAGGACAAAAAGAGTAGAAAAATATGAATTTTCTGGCACATAGAGCAGCCAAAAGGCCTAATTAACAGAAATAATATCTGGCACATAATGCTGCTGGAGGAGCTCCCATAAATGAACGTTCTGGGACAAGATGTTTCAATGGGACCCCTTGGTCACCCAAAGAACCAAGAAAAGTGAGGTGGTGAGAAGAACAGAAATCAGCAGGGATTTATGATTCTGTGTGTCTGAGTGGCTGTTATCAGCCTGTCCTTTGGGGACCCTTTGCTGTGTGACCTGCAGCAAGAGGCCGGACAGTCTTACATGCTGCTTTCTGTCACATCCAGCTGTGTGCACACACCCTGTGCTGCCCTTTCCTGGGGGTCAGCAACCTGCCTGCA
This sequence comes from Calypte anna, assembly GCF_003957555.1. Classification (NCBI taxonomy): domain Eukaryota; kingdom Metazoa; phylum Chordata; class Aves; order Apodiformes; family Trochilidae; genus Calypte; species Calypte anna. Next base: position 10,098,224 of record NC_044255.1, on the reverse strand, counting down.
GCACCCATCTTCAGGTTCTCATTCCTTTTAAACTGCAGGTTTTGAAAATTAGTCTTGCTATTTAAAGAAATAATAAAGAAGATACTAAGGTGTTTAAAAACCCTTTTCCAAAAGCCATACCCAGAAAAACACACCAGAAAATCCTCCCCAAAACCAGTGAAGAGGGCAGAGTTTGACAGCCATCCCAGAGACATTTTGTTACCATGGCTGCAGAGTGGGGCCATGTGTGGATGCTCCTGATGGAGAAGTGAGCCCAAATCAGCATCTCCAGTGAGGAAGGTCTCTCTGGATGGGACCCAGTTCATGTTCCCTATCTCTCTCCTTCCCTGTTGGCAGGGTATCATTTTGCCTTCATCCCAGGAGGTGAGCAGGGTGCAGTTGGTTCTTTACCTGCTAATAGTTCCCAGTCACTATTCCTGCAGGATACAAATGGCTTGGGACACAGCTGCAGCTCTTCCAGTGACAGGCAGTGCCAGGACGGTGCAGTGGGTGGGTGATGCCGCAGGGATCTTCTCGGGCTCCTGAGCAAGTTTGTTGCAACTTTGAAAATCATTGTGGTGACTGCAGCTGTAAACTGGAAGCTGAGCCCAGCCTGTGGGCAGGGGCTCAAGGGGGTCAAATGGGTATCCATTTTTTAAAAAATTTTTCTGTTCTGTAGCAAGACAAACTTCTCTTAGGGAATGGCACTTCAAGGTCCAACCAGGTGTTCCAGCAGAGACTCACAAGCAATGCTCTTCACCTATGGCTCTCAGAGTTGACTAGCCCGGATCAGTGCTGTTGCTCCAAGAGCTACTGACCTCTCTGCTGGCTTGCTCAGGACTGAGCTGAGCCTGTGCTTCAGGACTCACCTTTTATTGGCCCCCTGGTCCTGCTCATGCGCAGTGGGGGCCCACCCTAATCAGGCACAGGTGGGCTTGACACAAGCTCATGCTCACTCCCTGGCAATTAGTGGCACCTGGATGCCTCATTTCACTACACTGTTCCATTTGACCTATTTGTGTAGAATATTCATCTGAAAGTTTTCATAATTCAGAAACATTAATTTTATGAATCTGAGAGGTAGTATCATGTTTAATTTTTACTAGGACTTATCTTTTTTATTCCCTTTTTTTTTTCTTTATTAAATCCTTCCAGTTTTGTTTGTAAAATGTACTGTAAGGGCCAAGTCCTGAGAAATGTATCTTAGAACTGTGTCTGCCTTGGGGACTTGTATTGTCTCTCCCTTTATTAGGTCTCGTCCTGTCAGCCTTCAAACTCTGCAGCTTCACAACATTCCCCTATAAGGTAAAATTCAATTCCCTCTTTCTGTAGAAGGGAAAACTGATGCACAGAACAGATAAATAATGTACCTAAGGTAAGAGTGTTGCTTAGGGAGCAGTAACACACTGATGAAACCTGCTCTTTCCCATTTTGATAAGCCTGAAAGCAGCGTTTGAGAGGAAGCTCAAGTGTGGGATATCTGTAGCAATCAGAAAAAAAGAAATAATTCCTGTCTCCCATATCTTGGATGATGGATTTTTTGTTTGGTTTTTTTGGTTTTTTTACCTTTAGCTTCCTACAGCAAACCTTTACGTAAGTCTCCTTGGTAAATTTTGCAGCTGAGGGATGAGTAGGCTACAAGCAGGCACACACAGCCATGCTCAGTTCCCACTCAACCCAGTTAAAGTCTTTGAGCAGATTCTGGGGTGGATTACACCAGGAGGGTACAGTCAAGTTCTTTTCTGAGGGGCCTGTTTCCATTAACTGAAAGCAAACGCCTTACATGTCAAGACATTATGTTTCAAGAAGCTCTCAGCTATTGACTTGATTTTTGCTTGACAAGTACAATGTTGTCAATGAAAGGAGAAGAGTCACTTGTTAGCTATAGTGAAAATACAGAGGATTTCTGTTGTGGGGTAGACATCTCATTCCTGATGAAAAAAATAAGTGTTTTAATTCTATTCTCTTTCCGTTCCCTAAACATGTAAATTTGAACACTGGTTCCTCAGAAAAATTACATCAAAATGGAAGAAGACATTTTAGTCATCCTTGCCCACAAGTTGAGGCTGTTGATTTTTCAGTGTTCCTTTTATTCCAACAGCACCTGATTGCTGGTAGTTTTACCCCCAGGCCCCTGAGAGCCAGTCAAGTCACTCATCTATGTATTCACAAGCTCTTTTCTTCCCTGTCAGCTCTTAAAGCAACTTAGTGGGCTGGTTCTGGCACTACAGTGAATTTCTCTAATGATTTTCATCTGTGATATGCTTTAGTGTGCTGGATTGCTGCAAAGAACTCTTGGTGAAATATCATATGATTAAGACAGTGGTTATTTGAAAAATCTGTAGAGAAGGAAATTAATTAATCAGAGATTGATGACTCTTTCCAGAGCCTATCCCAGTTCCCAGCATCATTTTGCTGTCTTTGAAGAGAAAGGGAAAATGTTGAAGTGCTCATTGTGCTTTGGTATCAAATGCTGCTGAGTACTTTAGATGGGACTAAGAAAAAAACAGAAAGTCTCAATACCTAATTTGCAGGTGTGGAAGTCTTGTGAGATTAAAAGGAAAATGCATTCCTGGATTCAGATACAGGTATTGAGTTGTATTTTTTAACCTTGAAAGTTTTAAAAATCAGGACAGTGGTCTTAATTGGAACACCTACAAGTTATTTTTTCCCCACTCATCCTGTATGTCTGCAGGAAATTGCAACCTGGAAATAGGAAAGCAGTGATAATTCCATCACCACAAGGGTTCACCTCTTCCTGCCTTTAGCTCTCCATTCTGATGGGTTTGTCTTAGCCTGCTCTTCTCTTTCCAGTTACAGTTCTGGACCAGGAGCTGTGAGTGTCAGAGCTGTCCCCCGAGGCCCCAACCAGCCCTGCAAGTGCTACTGCAAGATCAAATAGCCCAAACAGTGATGGTGAAAGCAGCAGCAGGGGATGTGAGGAATTTTCCTGACACTGGACTTTCTCAGCAGCAATTTATTATTCAATCTTTCCATTTGCAACCATCACAGAGCAAGTCTTTCCTTACAAGTGAGGGAGAGAGGGGCAGTCCTGCTGATATTGAAAGCTCTAGCAAAAGATGTAGGTATCAGTAGGAAAAAGGCCAGGATTTAATGGGTTGAATTCTTTTCTCCTTGTGTATAACCCTCAGTAAGCTGAAAACACATATTTCTGTCCCCATCATTCTGGAAAATAAATATTTTTTCTGAATGATGGGGAGATAATAGATGTTCATAGTCCATAGAGGTACCATTCTCTTTGAAAAAAGTAAGGCTCAAGGGCATTTTTTTAATTGGTCTGTGCAATCCTTCCAGATGTCGAGTAACTCCTGGGCAGCCCTATTGCACTCCGGTATCACCCCACTCAGACGCTGCCTCAACACTGGTTTTAGGTGGTCATTAAACAGTTCAGCATTTGTGTGCAACTTTCTTAAAACTCGTCTGTTGTGAAATATTGTGGTTTGCTTGTTTGGCATAATGCTCTTCTGTGGGTTTTGGGACGTTACAGCAAAACATAGAATCAGATTTTCTCTTGGCATATTAGTGTTATAACGTACCCAGAAGACCCCTCCAGCATCCTGGTGTGAAGAACTCAATAAGGAGACGATGGCAGATCAGCTTCACCAGATATCTCTAGGCAAATGCTCTGTACTGCCCTGACTTCACCAGTTTCTGTTAGTGCAACCAACATGGTGTGGCAATACAAGTATTGCAGCTCTATCAGCAACAAAAAGGAGGAATAAAGTTTCAAAGAAGGACTGTGCCCAAGGTAATGCTTTTGGTAATGTTGGGTGGGGTTGAGGAGGAGGAGGTTTAGCCTCACACACTGCTTCATCATTGTTCCTTGCCCAAGAGTGGTGACTGTGTTTGCTATTGCAGATCAGTCCTAGCTGTTTCCAGGTTGTTAAGAGCTCTAGGCTGAAAAGGATTCAGGCAGTGGGAATGCTACCTCAGATGCTTTCCAGCTCCAAAGGCATCCCCTATGTAAAAGCCTTTGCTTTGCATATGCAATACCATGGTATGACTTTCCACTGAGCAGGAGCAGGTGTACTTTGTCAGTGCTTGTGTTCCAGATGGAACAGGTACGTTTAAATGTGAGTGAAAACGATAAAGGTGAGACCAATCAAAACAACAAAAGCATTTTAGTGAACAGGCAGATACTGGACATTTTCCAGTCTGCTTACTAACAATCCCGTGTATCACATGATCTAATTCTGTCATTTATTAAAATCTGTTCTTTCAGGAAAAAAAGAAAAAAAACAATATATTTGAGCCTCGAAGGGCTTTCAAAGGGTTCAGTTTGTTTAAATTCTCAAATGTTTGTTATTTTCTTTTAGAAGAAAATCCTAACAGTTTGTTGCAAAAGGATATTTTATTATGTTCAGACAAACTGAACTGACTTTCAGCAAATAGCACTTGGATCTTGAATCAGGAGGAAATAAAATAACTTGGTAGGGTATCACCATATTGCAAAAGTGATACTCTGGCTCCAGCAGAAATTCTGGTGTTCATTTCTTTGTATTGAGTATATTGATTTGAGTCCCTGCCCACTTCGAAAGGGAGGTGAGAGACAGCCAGCAGGAATTACAGACATTTCTGTTGCTTTGGGAAAGCCTCTTGTGCAGCCTTCCAGGAAGGGCTGTTTTCCCCTGGGGTTTGCAGTTGTCCGTGCAAAGCCAGGACTCCAGTCAGTGTGCTGGGGAGTGAACACCCATGGGTGAGCGTGTGACTCAGCTGTCCCCATGGTGGCTATTGAGTTGCTGAACTTCCTGATGCTGCCACTGCTTGTCCCACTAAGGCTGTATTGCTGCTGCTTGTCATCCTGATTAATTTTGGTATGGAGATCACAAGTGGCCTGGGCACATGGCCCTAACTTTTTGTCAAGGTCACTGCCTGCTGCATGTGCAATAATTCATGGCTTTTCTGTCAATTGCTTCATCCAGATGAAGGAGAGCGTGGCATGCACTTGATTCCTGCAAAATGGTGTCATGAACCTGTGACATTCAAATACCCTGCTCAGCTTCACAAGCCTGAAATTGTTTCTCCTCATGTGGTGAGAAGATTCTCATGTCGTGTCTCCCTGCAGGTTTGCTGGCAGAGGTGAGAACATCTGCTTCCCCTTCCTAAACAGGGGTGTGTGCTGAGGCAGGCTCAGCCAGCAGTGTGTCCAGGCACTTACCATTAATTCTTCATTAAAGACAGAGAAATCTCATGGGCAGGAGCAAAGCACGGAGAAGGAGGAGGTACCTGAATGATTTTGGTTGGTAATATTCTACTTTCTTGTATAAATATTAAACAATTCACTAGGCATTGCAACTGAGAGCAAACACAATTTATTGAATTTAATCTTTTTTAAAACCATACTAGCAGACACACAGGCAAAGGAATCTCTGTGATAGTTGTGGTCAACCAAAAATTAATTAGGATTCTGAATCTGTAGTGCTGGTGTCTTAGAGCTCTTTGCTTCTTTGGATTAAATTGCATTAAACTCTTTATTAAACAGAACAGGCAGCTTGGCACTGGAATCAAGCCCACATCTGCACCTGGGTTTTCCTATTAAAAGTGAAAAGAGCAAGAAGAATGTTAATCCTTTTATCCATGATTCAAGAAAAACTAGGCAGGACATAGAAAACATATTTTCTTTTTTTAAGGTTTATAATTTTGAGTATTTACCTACCCTGAATTTTCTATGGGACTTTTTCCTGTTTGTTTTGGAGTGTTTTATATGGGGTTTTTAATGCTTAGAATACATCCTTTTGTACCAATTGCCTGTCTGGGATCCCAGGATGAATGTTTTTCTTGTATTTTTAATGAGGCTGAAGTTAGCATGGGCATGTTTGTTTAACAACAACAACATACACAACTCTTCCCGTGTGAAGGAGTCTTTGTGTACCACCATCAGCTCTTGTAGCAGGGTCAGGGAATACAGCTGTTAGTTAACTTCTGATGTGGATGGAAAATGAAGCATTGAACCTGAATCTCCTCTCATTTTTGTTGCTATGAATTATGAGTAACTCTCTCTAAGTCATCTGAATTATATCAGAAAGAGGGAATTTGGCTAACATTATTCAAGGTCTTGCACAGTTGAGATATTTGAGTCTCATCTAAGGATCGGGTGTTGCCCATTCAAAGTAAAGAACATTTGGCAGTAAGTCTTCAGGGAGCAATAATGATGGAGTAATTTGTTAAAAAGGAGAAAAGAAAATGTTCTTCAGGGTCCAGAAGGTGTTGAAGGGCACATCATCCTTTCTCTCTGTTCAATAGTTAATTCATTCCTGATAGTAATTTCAGTTTTTCAAAAGAAATGAAGTGGTGAATCAAAACCATCAGCAGCTCTGAACAATGAGCTGTGGTTTCTGTCCTTTGTGCTTGCTTGTGAAAGCCAGACCTTGAGGTTGGCTACTTCAATCTCAGGGCTGAGATTTCAGAGTTGGAGTTATAATTTTGAGCTCTGTCACAGATTTCTTCCCTGAAAAACTCAGTCACTCATTCTTGTTTGACTTTCCATGCAGGAAAGAATTTGACATCATCTTCTCTCTGCCTTGGCTCCTCACTTGTTGGTCAAGGACAATGGTACTGTGACCTGCACTGCTTGCTTCCACTGCTACCTGATCTGGCAACACTTCAGGGTAGGAATTACCCCTGGGTTTGCATTATGTCTCATGATCTCACCTGGGGTTTGGGGGTACTACCTTCACATAGATGAGTTTATTGGTACCAACTGTGTTGTGTAACTTACCAAAGCCTGGGCATCCTCTAGCCCTGCCCAGAAGCACCAATGAGCCTCCCTGGGTCCATGTCTCATGATGCTATGTGGTTTTGAAAAACATTTATGTGTCAGAAAAACATTGGGGTTTTTTTTGTTTTTTTAAACAGTTATATCAAAATACTATTTCTGAGACACATGCCTGAAAAGTGGCTATATGATAACTGCTAATATTTGGATGGTAAAGTGTGTGTCTGAGTACTGTCTTCATTCTTCTGCAAAAGTAGCTGGATGAACATCCTCCTTTCTCACTGCACAGCTATGCATCCTGCTGTAAAACAAAAAGGGGAAGGAGAATTGGCAGCTCCTGGGACTGCTGAAGCTTTGCAGCTGCTGGAGGCTGCTCCTTCTCAACTGCTGCCACGGAGCCAAGACAGCGTGAGAGAGACAGGGTGTTGGAACAGAGGTAAAACTACTGTACTCCCTGTGGTGTTTATAATGTCTCTTTTCTCTTGGGACTGATGTCTTCCAAGCACAACCCAAGGTTTTATGTTGCCATGTCAGATGGCATCAAGGAGTTATGTGGTACTGTGTGCATCAGCCAATCTAGTCTGCTAAGCAGAAACCAGGGAAAACCAGCAGAGACCTCCAGCTTGCTACTTTTAAATATTAAAGGGAATAATGTATGGGTTTGATAGATTTGAGGAAGTTTGTGCCCCATTTTGTAGATAAAGGTTATGGAGAAGCTTTCAAAACTTGCAAAATCATTTCAGCCAGTGCAGGGACAGAAATGAGACAGAAGTGTTCAGCTGTACCTGTCTGAGCCTCTAAGAGCCAGGAAGGAGCTCAGGGGTTCCTGCCAGGAGCAGCTCCCACAGAGCCACACACACACACACACACACACACATGCCCATGCCTGTGGGGTCTTCTGCAGGACTCCAGATGATTTTAGAAATGGTTTCACCTTTATAGAACCTCAAGCTTTTTTGCATCTCTTTGACAAGCTCTACCTTGTCCTGGAGCTGGGCTTTTGTTGTCAGTAAAGTGAAAAGCCACCAAGAAAGATGAGCGTTCCCATCTGCTTCTGGCCTCCTTCACATTTTCTTTCCTGCTGCTGTTTATTCTGCCCCCCAGAGCAAGGAGTGCTGCCTCTCACCTCTCTGCTCAGCACCTGCAAGTCCATGTGGGACATGATCCTGCCAGGCACTTGGTGCCACATCAGAGACCATCCTGATGGTTGTTCTGCTGTGTGCTCCCCCCCAGCCCTTGTTGGCAAAGCACAAAGACCACACCTATGCTGGTGACACATCCTGCACTTGCTGACAGAGAAGGCAAAGTAACAAAACCATTTGAATTTGAGGCCGCTTTGCAGTTTTTGTGAAAATACTTCTCAAGGGTGTAAGTGACTCTAGAAACACACAAGAGCAGGAAGCCTGCAGGAAGATTTAAACCCTACAGATCTGAACATCACAATGAATTAAAGGCAAAAGCACATGTGGTGCATTTAATCAAATAAGGACTTTGTTAAGGAAAACTTTGTTTTTTCCTCCTTAGCTTTTTCTGCATTTCGCTTAAATATTCTCTGGCCACAATCTCTCTCTGGTTGCCACATCCAGTGTGATGCACCCTTTGGAAACACTTTTGCTGTTTCTTGGAAGCCTTTATATATTTCTATTTCTAGATCTACAATTCAATAAATATTTTAATTTCTGATTCACTTAGGTCTGGCTCTAACCCAGCCTGAAAGTCTCTAGGCCTCAAGAATGACATTTAATTTTGAAAACATCCCAGACTTGGCAAGGTAAGAAATATGAAGCTGTCATTAAACATAGGAAGGCAACATGTTGTTTGGTTTGTAGTTTAATATTATTCTTTCTGAACAACATCTCAATGAGTGGCTTTGGTTTTGTACAATGTAAAAGTAAAACTAAAAAAAGTAAAGCCTTGCATGAATAAAGGAAGAAATGTAACATTAATATAGTAATCTGGAAGTCCACGGGACTCTATAGAGAAGAAATATGCATAATTTGCAGAAAGACTGAAGGCAAACAAGAAAGGTATGTGTGAAACAACATAACAGGGAGAAATAAGTCATAACATTTAATTCTCTTCAAATACCTTTTTTTACCTGTGTAAAAAAACACCTATCCCAGAATTACCCACATTCATAATCAACACTATTTGGCTGGTCATAAGAATTCTTGCTTTTCCTTCATTACTGTTCATAAAATAAACCCTTCACTTTGTCTCCTGCCACTGATATAATTTGATGGGGTTATTTATTGAACACTTTTTTTTAAGATTAAAAACAGTACTGCAGAAGGCTTTAACTAAAAGAGTAAGCACACAATGTTTCAATTTTGTCTTTAAAGTAATACCATTCTGCTCTGTGAAATGTGGCTGCAGAGCAAAGCCAGTGTTCTGTCCTTCTGTGATAGTTTAAATGAACTACCTGTGTGGTTCCTTTGGAATCTGATCATTCATAGAGGACAATGCTGAAAACACAAGTAATAACTAAAACCCGGGGGTCAAATCAAGCAACTTGAAGCTCTTTCATAGAATCATAGAATCATCTGGGTTGGAAGGGACCTCTGAGATCATCAAGTCCAACCCTTGATCCACTACCACCGCACTTATCAGACCATGGCACTGAGTGCCACATCCAGTCTCTTCTTAAATATCTCCAGGGACAGAGAATCCACTACTTCCCTGAGCAGCCCATTCCATTGATCACCCTCTCCGTAAAGAAATTCTTTCCAATATCCAACCTAAACCTCCCCTGGCAGAGCTTAAGACCATGCCCTCTTGTCTTGCTGATAGGTGCCTGGGAAAAGAGACCGACCCCAGCCTGGCTCCAACCTCCTTTCAGGTAGTTGTAGAGAGTGATGAGGTCTCCCCTGAGCCTCCTCTTCTCCAGGCTGAAGACCCCCAGCTCCCTCAGCCTCACCTCACAGGACTTGTGCTGGATCCCTTCACAGCCTCCTTGCTCTTCTCTGCTCCAGCACCTCAATCTCCTTCCTGAACTGAGGGGCCCAGAACTGGACAAGTACTCAAGGTGTGGCCTCACCAGGGCTGAGTACAGGGGCAGAATCCCTTCCCTGGACCTGCTGGCCACGCTGTTCCTGATCCAGGCCAGGATGCCATTGGCCTTCTTGGCCACCTGGGCACATTGCTGGCTCATGTTCAGCTTCCTGGCAATCCAGACTCCCAGGTCCCTCTCTGTCTGGCTGCTCTCAGCCACTCTGTGCCCAGCCTGGAGCTCCCCAGGGGGTTGTTGTGGCCAAAGTGCAGGACCCGGCACTTGGCCATGTTGAACCTCATCCCGTTGGAATCAGCTCAGCTCTCCAATCTGTCCAGGTCCCTCTGCAGAGCCCTCCTGCCTTCCAGCTGATCAACATTCCCCCCCAACTTGGTGTCCTCTGCAAATTTGCTGATGATGGACTCAATCCCCTCATCTAAATCATCTATAAAGATATTAAACAGAACTGTGCCCAACACTGATCCCTGGGGGACACCACTAGTGACCGGCTGCCAACTGGATGCAGCCCCGTTCAGCACCACTCTCTGGGCCCAGCCCTCCAGCCAGTTCCTAACCCAGCACAGAGTGCCCCTGTCCAAGCTGTGGGCTGACAGCTTTTTCAGGAGAATGCTGTGGGAGACGGTGTCAAAGGCCTTGCTGAAGTCCAAGTAGACCACATCCACAGCCTTCCCCTCATCCACCAGGCGGGTCACCTGATCATAAAAGGAGATCAGGTTGGTCAGACAGGACCTGCCCTTCCTAAACTTGTGCTGGCTGAGTCTGATCCCTTGTCCATCCTGTAGGTGCTGTGTGATTGTCCCCAGGATGATCTGCTCCATAACCCTGCCAGTCACTGAGGTCAGGCTGACGGGCCTGTAGTTTCCTGGGTCCTCCTTCCAGCCCTTTTTGTGGATTGGCGTGACATTCGCCAACTTCCAATCATCTGGGATGTCCCCAGTGAGCCAGGACTGTTGGTAGATGATAGAGAGAGGCTTGGCAAGCTCTTCCGCCAGCTCCCTCATCACCCTTGGGTGGATCCTATCTGGTTCCATTGATTTGTGGGGATCCAAGCAGCTCAGTAGGTCACTGACTGTTTCCTTTTGGATTACAGGGGGGCTGTTCAGATTCTCATCTCTTTCTACAAGCTCCAGAAGCCAGCTGTCCTCAGGACAACCTGTCTTGCTGCTGAAAACTGAGGCAAAGAAGGTGTTAAATACCTCAGCCTTTTCTTCATCTTGGATAACTTGGATATTCCCACCCATGTCCAGTAGAGAATGGAGGTTTTCCCTGCCCCTCCTTTTGCTATTGATGTATCTGTAGAAGGATTTTTTATCCTTCACAGAGGTGGCAAGATTCAGTTCAAGTTGTGCCTTTGTCTCTCTAATTTTCTTTCTACACAACCTAACTATATTCCTAAATTCTTCTTGAGTAGTTAGCCCTATTTTCCATAATCAGTACGCTCTCTTCTTTACCCTAATTTCTTTCAAAATCTCCCTGTTCAGCCAGACCGGTCATCTTTCCCGCCAGCTCACCTTTCGGCATACCAGGACAGCTGCTCCTGTGCTTTCAAAACTTGCTTCTGGAAGTGCGTCCATCCCTCCTGGACCCTTTTGTTTTCAAGGGCTGTTTCCCAGGGTACATTCTGAATCAGTCTTCTGAAAAGGCCAAAATCTGCTCTCCGGAAGTCCAATGTAGAGCTTTTATTGACAGCCCTCCTTGCACCCCTGAGTATTGAAAACTCTATTATTTTGTGATCACTGTGTCCCAGACATCCACCGACCACCACATCTCCCGCCAGCCCCTCTCTGTTTGTGAACAGGAGGTCAAGCTGGGCTCCATCCCTGGTGGGCTCATTTACCAGCTGGAGCAGGAAATTATCCTCTATACACTCTATGAATTTCCTAGACTGCCTCCTCTCTGCTGTGTGGAGTTCCCAGCAGACATCCATCAGGTTAAAGTCACCCATGAGAACAAGGGCTGATGATTTTGAAACATCCGCCAGTTGCTTGTAGAATAATTCATCACCCTCATCATCCTGATTGGGTGGTCTGTAACAGACTCCCACCAGGATATCAGCCTTGTTGGCCTTCCCCCTGATTCTGATCCACAGGCACTCAACCTTATCGTTATTGACTTCAACTCTAACATATAGAGCTACCCCTCCACCTCTCCTACCCTGCCTGTCCCTTCTGAAGAGCCTGTAGCCACCCATGGCAGCACTCCAGTCATGGGAGTCATCCCACCACGTTTCCATGATAGCAACTACATCATAGCTTTCCTGCTGCACGATGGCTTCCAGCTCCTCCTGTTTGTTGCCCATGCTGCATGCATTGGTGTACATGCACTTCAGTGGGCTGCTGATTTGGCTCTTAACTTGGGCTGTCCACCCTTGGCCTCCTTTCTGGAGAGCCCGGTTTCAACCCCATCCCCCTTCAAACCTAGTTTAAAGCCCTCTTTATCAGCCCCGCCAACTTATAGGCTAGAGTCCTTTTGCCCCTGCTAGATAGATGAAGCCCATCTGGTTTGAAGAGACTAGGTTTGATAAAATTTGGCCCATGCTCAAAAAACCTAAAGTTCCACTGGTGGCACCAATCCCTTAGCCACCTATTGATATGATAGGTTTTCCTACTCCTCTCCTCATTCATCTCTGAGGTGAACACCACCTGTGCTCCTGACCCATCAACTAAATGACCCAATGCCTTGAAGTCCTTTTTGATTGCCTTTGTACTTCTTCCATTACTGTCATCAGTGCCAGCCTGGACTACCAACAGTGGATAATAATCAGAGGGCCGAATTAGCTGGGAGAGTCTCCTACTAATATCCCTCACCCAGGCCCCAGAAAGGCAGCAGACGTCCCTGTGGGATGGGTCCGGTCGACATATAGGGCCCTCAGTTCCCCTTAGAAGTGAGTCACCAACTACAACTACCCTTCTTTTTTTCTTTGTAGCTGTAGTTGTAACCCATCTGGTAGACGGGGGGCAAATAGGACACCTTCCAGACAGATCTTCCTCTTGTCTGTCCTCTGCCTGATTCTCTGAGTCCAGGGCCTCATGTCTGTTCTTTAAGGGCACCTGGGGAGTTGGTGGGGGTTGAGAGGGGATTCTTTTGCCTCTCCAATGAGGGACCTGTTTCCATTCCCCCCCATCCACCTGGTTTGCTCCAACTGCCTGATGGCAGAAGAGGCAGGGCTTCACCATCTCCTCCTGGACTTCTTTTGGGTTAGAAAGGGTGCAACTCCACCAGTCAATTTCACTTTCACTGTCCCTAATACTTCTTAGTCTCTCTACATCCTCCTTGAGTTCTGCCACCAGGCATAGCAAGTCATTCACTTGCTCGCATCTCACACAGACCCCACTCACGTTGTCCTCTGGTGCTAACGCAAGGCTCAGACACTCTACACAGCCAGAGGCCTGAACAGCTACATCCCTCTTGCTGTCCCTCTTCAGGGGTTCCATCTGTGTGGACACACCCTGTGTCTTAACAGCACTAGGTTTTGCTTTTTTGGAGACCATTGCTCCTTCAGGAGAACTGAGAGGTGTCTGTGCCCACCCTGCAAACTGCCCTGCAAACTGCCCTGCAAACTGCCCCATTCCTGCTTGCCTCCTCCAGGTCACTGGTACTCCTCACAGCTCTTTATATCCCTCTCCGCAGTGCTGGATGCCACCCCCTTATCAGCTGACGCACCTCACCTGAGGCCACCATCAGAAGGTGGGGTGGCTCTCTGCAGTCCTTTATATCCCTCTCAGTAGTGCTGGGTACTGCCCCCTTATCACCTGACTGGCCTCACCTGAGGCTACCAGCAGAAGGTGGGGCAGCTCTTTGCAGTCCTTTATATTCCTCTCAGCAGTGCTGGGTGCTGTCTCCTTATCAGTTGATTGGCCTTGCCTGTGACTACTACCATTTTTATTCTTCCTGAGTGCATTTTAGTTTTCTGGTTTTGTAGCAAGGTGTGGGTATATGTGAACAATACTGTCTTGGTGTGAGAAGACCTGGTGTTAAGAGCAGTTTAAAGATGGCCCAAGTAGTTTCTCATGAAGGATTTCCTGGGCACTGCCTTCCTATCTCAGGTGCTCTTCTTCTTCTCTGCCAGGATTTTGCCTGTGTCTCTGAGTGGGTTGAAGCCCATGAAGCTGAGGAAGGTGCCTGCCTGCTCTGCAGAGCTCCTCCTGCTCCATCCCCAGGCTGCCCACAGCAGGTTTGGATAAATCATTTTCTCGTGATGAAAGCAAAGTTGTGACAGCTCCTTGAAAGAATGTGGTGTGAATTTTATGAGCATGGGCCCAAAGTTAGTCAATGGAAAGTTTTCTCCCAAGCAAAGAAGAGAACTGAGTGCTGAAGTATTTGTAGGCCGTTTACCTCAGAGTGGCCCTGAGGGACTCTTTGAACCTTTCCTGGGGCTTGGGGTAATATGGTCTGTACACCTTCAGAAATGAGCTGACATTGTTTCCCCTGAGTCTCAAAGAGCCTATCAGGTGCTCCAGGCATCCTGGGGTAACACAGAGATCCTTTCCTATGCCCCCGGAGGGTGGGGGTCATCTTGTGTGGGTCTGTCTCTCCTCAAGTTTCCCCCCAAAGGAGCAAACCTGCTTTGAGCACAAAGTCGTCATATGCCAGGCTGGAGAAATCTGAGGTTGTTCCATACGGTCGTTTTCAGCATTTCACTGATCTCATGCACATAGAAACCACATGCATGTGGACTTTCTTTTACAAGGTAGTCAATACAAAGAAACAATTCTGAGAAGCTTGCAGGCCGGGAGCCTGTGGGGTTCTGCATGGCCCTCACGGCATAGAAATCTTGGCAAAACCTCTGCAAGAGAGAGAGAAGCCCATTGCTGAGCTGTGTGACTCTCCCTCATGTGCTCAGCCCTATTTGCTGGCCAGCACTGATGCTAAATAGTACTTTGGGGATTGCAGGGGGTATTGTGTTGAGATGTAATGGAGAGCATCATAGGAAAATAGTGATATCTGACATTACCTTGTGGCACAGGTTGCAGTGGGTGTTTGGTCCTCTTTTCCATCTGTGTCCTCATTCACTACCACTGCAATATGTCCCAGCAAGTTCTTCCCTCACTGTGCTTCAGCCCTTGACAGAGAGGGGATATTCCATTAACTCTTTGTTTTTCTTACAGTCTTATCAGTCACAATGACTTGGAGCTACCTCAAAACTATTTTAAGTATAGTTCTTTAGGTTACTGTTTTCAGGTACTTTCTACTATTTAAATATGTAGAACTTAAGGAAAGACAGCAGGCAGTAAATTCTGAGTTGCTGTTGGTACATATGAGTTCACTGTATCCTTCAGCTGCTGAACTGTGCACAAAGAAATCAAACCACTGCAACTCTGACTGTTTTCAAGCAACTCAATCTTTCCAATCTATTTCTCAGTGAATCAGTATTAACTATGTGAAATGGGCAGTCTTTTGTGAACATTGCATAGAAAATTCACTAAAATGAAGCAAAACTGACATTTTATTTTTTGATGGAAAGTCTAATTTATTGTACCCATTGCCAATTTGGTGAGAGCAGATGGCTTTACTCAGACTTTACCTGATGTAAGTGAGCAGGATTGGTGCAGATTTTTTTTCCCAGTAGTATCAGTAGGGTGCCTTCTAATTCGATGGACCATGAAGAGAGTCAGTGAGCCTTCGTATTGCAACAGATCAGTGACGCAAGCCCAGGAGTGTTTGTGACAGACAGGGAGTTAAGCATTCACAGCTAGTGAGCAGGTTGAATGTTGTGAGATAAGAATCTGTAAAACTGCATATCTGACCACATAGCCAGTATTTCTGGAGTTCAATTATTTGTGTAAATTCTATTTCTGTCACATAAAATTCCTATTCAAATGGAGTAACATTTTTTTGGAAAGAAAAGAAGTTCAGAACAAAGACACACAAATACGGTGGTTTTATAATGTACATCCCTAGGTAGAACATCTTATTCTTTGGATACCTCTGCAAAGAAAAAAAGAAATCTTTAAGTGCAAGATGGGTATTTCTACATAAATGGGGGGGGGGGAAGATGTTACAATCAGTTGTTTTACCTCTTTCCTAAGAACCGATTATGGTGCAGACAAGAAACCTGGTACTGGTGGCATTATTTAGAAGGATTAATGGTTCTTTGCTGGCCGTTAGGATTGTCAGCAATTTGCATACAGAAGAAGACTCAACTTCCTCTCCTTCAAGGATTACAACCTGAACCTACCATTGGCAGCACACCTCAGACATTACACACAAAATTCAGCACCACAGTAGATAAGCATCCAATGAGTTGAGAGGTTTAGTGCAGATTTTATTTGCAGCATGTGTTAGCCTTTTTAGCAAGGTCAGGTGCCTTTTAATGTGAACAGACAGGCTGGGATACTGTTCCACTAGAGGTAATACCTCAGAAATGTCCTCAGAGTGGGCTTTTTTCCCCTCCAGCAGAAAGCTCAAACCAGACAGTGGAATAAAATTAACCAAAAGGAAACTGACAAGAGAAGAAATTTGAGAAGGCAGCAGTCTCAGCTTGGGGATTCATATCAGATCTTGCCTTCTCTTAATTAGTTTGACATTTGTGGCTGATGTGACCTAGAGCAGGATGAAAAATGCTGGGGGACAGGAAGTAAACACACCTGTTCCTTCTCTCTCTTGGGTTAGTGGTTGTGTGAAGGCTTTTGCTCCCCCCTGGGAATGCTGTGAGCACGTTGGCCGGTCCAGCAGCTGTGTCCCTGCACCCTGGGGCTGCAGCTGGGGACATCTGGCACCTCCTCAGCCACCGACCAGGGACTGGAGCATCCCAGGAGGAGCATGGGTGGGCTGGGGTGAGGGGGTGGTCCACGGGTACACACCACACTGCCAACCCTGGCACCCTGCTGTCTCAAGGCTGTTTCTTTGCAAACTCATAGTGATTCTTTGCTCTTTTAGGCTCTGTCAGAATTATTAATGGAGCCTCTCCTCACTCCCTCACTCATTCCTTTTTTATTCTGTGTCATAAACATGGCCATTATGCCCCAGGTTAGCATTTCAGTACCCTAGCTCTGCTGCTGTCAGTGAACCATACACCGTATATCAGTGATCTGCTCTTGGATTGCTATCCTTGTTATACTGTGATATTTATACCCTCTGGTGCCCATTTTTCCCCTGATACCATCTTCAAATCCATTTCAATTTTTAATCCCATTCCACGAATAACCTACTTAACCTATGGGTCAACCACCTTCCATAGTATTTCTTTTGTACCACCTTGATATCCACATACCTTACCCCAGTGCCTGTCTGTAAGTTTGAAACAATTTTTCTGGGTGAAAATATTATTCATGTTGTTATATATTTATCTTTTTTAAAAAGTTTTTTATCTTGTCTTTGTTAACAGATGTTCATAAGGACAGGGAAATGTCTTTGGTTATAATCTGTCCACTTTCCTAACATAGTGTTAGGAAAAAACCCAAAACTGTCATTTAATAATTTCAAAACAGGCATGAGCTCAGGAAAATTGTATTAATTTTTTTTGTTTTATCTCAGCTCGTCCTTTTTTGTGGAAACCAGCTGGCATTTGCAGCAGCAGATCGGTTGTGCCTTCATGAAACCCTGCAGCCACACTGGTGAGTTTTGAATGTGTAATCCATTTTTCATATCGTGACACAGATAAACAATACAAATGAGACAAATAGTTTAAATTCTTACTGAAGATGTGATTATTTATAAAAACAACAACCACAACAAAATAGTAGTCAGAAAAACATCTGCAGACTCAGTAGAAGAAAGATAACTATGTCTGGGTTTTTCCAAGAATTGCATGTCCCAGATGAGTAGCATTTTTCCCATCTTTAACTTCAAGCATAAATGCCTTCTGAAATCTCTCTTGGCTCCTCTCCCTCCCTCAGCAATGTTCAAGCTTTTAAGGTTCTAGTTTAGGACTGAAACCTGAAATGCCAGATAGCTGAGCGTGCAGCTGTGCTGCTGCTCCAGGGAACTGGTCGCTGCTGGAATGCTTGGGCTTGGGGTTCGAGAGCTGTCTCGGGGTCTGCTGCTCCCAGCACTCACCAAATGGAGACTCTGTGGTATTGGATATTTCCTTCCATGAGAAGGAGGAAATTCTGCAGAATGCTCCAGTGAGCAGTATTTGTTCCCCTGAGATGAGGCTGTCTCAGAAACATCCTACAGGTACCAGCAGCCAGCAGTGGCTCTGAAGTCTCCCAGGCAACAATCTGCTGCCCACCCAGTCCTGCCTGAGAGCTAGGAGAGGCACAGGGGCTCTTTCTAGGTGTCAGCACCTCCAGTGATGTCTTAGGACATGTTTTTTGCAGTGTGAAGGTGCCCGGGCTTGTGGAAAAATATTCATTCTTGTTCAGTAAAGGCTGGTGGTAGGAAGCTTTAGGAACCAGAGAGGACTCTGCCTTGGAGGCTCGCCCTGCCCCTGAGCCCTCAGCACTGTCTCCTTGCCTGCTCGAAGGAAGAGGAAACTGCTAAATTCCTTCATTTTCTACAGTACACGAAGGACTAGCTTTGGACAGCAAGACTGGAGCTCTTCGTACTGCAGACTGGCAGTATGGAGCTAGGAGGACTTTAATTAACTCATTTAGCTGTGTTGCTAAAGTCCTATACCCATCCTGTGGCTTATTTCCATATTCACAGATGCAGCTTTGTATGGTGGAGCTCTGTATCAAATCCCTGATGGAAGCAGTTGTACACCAAGAGCAATCTTCAGTGCTCTCCAAAAGCAAAAATGAAGTGCTCTGTGCTCCCAGCCCACAGCCCTTTCATTACAACTTTTGTCAGAAACAAACCAGTCAGTGCTTCTGCTGCTGGCCCAAATCAGGGCATTAACAACTGAACTGCTGATTACTACTTCAGCTGTAACAGCATCAGAGGTTTTCAAAGCAATAGGAAAGTTATTTGAGAAGTAAAGTAGAAAACCAGAAACAAACCCCAAAGGGGGGGCAATCACTTGGAAGTTTGCATTCACCTCTACTATTATCTGCATTTTACTTGAAGTTGCTTTCTCATCAGCCCTGCTTTGAATAGGTGGTCCCCTGGTTATTGCAGCCTGCCAACAGTAGCATAGGATATAAATGTATAGGTGATTTTTGTGGCATTTTCCTCTTATTTCTGCTGTGTACTTGGTAGCTTCAGATGCCAGTGCTTTTGATATTTATTAAAAGAACTGGCACGTGCCCAGCAGCTGCTGCTGCCCCATGTGCTGAACTGGTGACTGCTGTTGGCAGGCTCATGAGCAGCCCTGCTTTGGGAATACATTCATGTGCACAGGCTGCCAGTCTCTGGACTTTAAAGGGAGCTGGAAGTTGGGTTCAGCCATGCACAACCCTGCTACACTTCCACATCAGTCCTGAAAAAGCATGAAAAGTATCATGCCAACAGGAGTGGATTTCTTTGGAGACAGCAGGAAAAAGGAATGAAAGCCAGAACCTGATAATGAGAAAGTTGCACAGGGCTAGCAAGGCTGTAGCACTGCATTCAGTTGTGACTTTCCAGGTTCAAGTACCTCTGAGCATTGATCAGCCTGGGGTGTGCAGAAAAAAGTCTGTGATTCATCCACTGTTAGCTAATTTATTTCTGGAAACTAATTACAGAACATTTTTAAAGTATTCTGTAATAATATTATGACTTCTATTTAAGTAAAAGAAGGCTAGGCAGCCTAATGAATGACAGACTATAATTCTGCATTGCTTTTCTTTATCCTCCTGAGTGAAATATGGCTGGCAGTTGTTCACAAAACTATATTACTTTTAATGATATGGCACTTTTCAGACTGGGGAAAATTCACTCAAGTACTTTTAAACTAAAGCCTACACCTATAAAAGTGTCTTAATCTTTTTTTGGTTTTGGATTTTTTTTTCCTTCCTTCCAATTTTGAAATGCAGTTCCTAGCTTTTGCACTGAGCAGATTGGCATTCCTACTGTTCAGGCTTGTTTGAGGACAATGTCACTCACATCTGTTGTGCTTTCTAATAAATAGTCACCTGATCCGCCTTCTTATCAAATGTGTACTTCCACACTGTATGGCTTAAAATAATTTTCCTTTCCTGAAGTCTACACCAATGAACTGAGAAATGAACAGGAGTATTGTGTTGAATTTAGTTCAGCATTTTTCCTCAGGCTGGCTAACTCCTAGACTTCCAAAGAGCCTGTACCATGTGTTACCTTGCTGTGGACAGCTATACTTGGTCTGCCTTAAATCTGAGAGGCCTCAGTGAGCTGGAAGAAAATATTTAATCGTCTTTGATACCAGGACATGCTGTGGGGAGTAATTTTTTTTTCACCCAAACCCTCTCTCTTATAGTCTCTGATACAGCATAGAAATATGGCAGTTAATATACAGGGTTTTATCTTGGCTGAAAACCTCTTTAAAATGACACTGTTATGTGTTATCTATGAGAGTGCCAGAAGCCAGATCCAAAGCAAACAAATTTCTAGGGTTCCAGGTTGCCTTCTTTCTGTCAGAAGTGAGCCAGGGCTTGAGGACATGCCAGACAATACATTAGTACTGAGTTTTAAAAAATGTTCAGGTTTTATGTAGATCTATAAAATGCAAACAATTATATAATATATAGTTGTATATAAACAAGTATGAAAACCCTAGATATGAAAGCATTTCCTTTTTAATATTATAAACAAATACAATCTTACAATTCTTTTGAATATGTTTGTTTTTATCAATTTACTGAAGAGCTCTTTTTTCTGCCATGTGTTTCTTTCTCCTAAACAAAACAGATACTTTTTTTCTTTGTCCAGCCATTGTCTGGTACAGTAATATAACTCATCCCCAATCTGCGTTTACAGCCATTCATTCTCAATTATACAGCCCCAAAGAGAGCTAATCCTCTTTTTTTTTTTTCCTCAGGAGAAAGTGTTTTCCTTTGGAAATGTCTTCACTGGTCTTAGAATGCCTTTCCTGTTCACTTTTGAAAGAAAACAATTATCTATCTATTTAGGGGTCTCAGTGCAGTCAAAAGCAGAGGGTGAGAAAGTCAGGGCAGAAGTACCTTTCTACAGCAGCAAAAGGCTCATTTACTCCAGGGATCCATCAGCCACACCATGCTGCTGTAACAATCAACCCAAACAAACACTGAATGAGATTTTAAGTATCATTTAATTAATGGTATTTTACTTGTTTCCTCAAATGGAAAAAAATGATGTTTGCCAGCTTGGATAGTTGAGATACTTTCCTCTGCCTGTGGGTCTGGCTCTGGTTAGAGCAGTTCAAGGAACAGAGTTTGTTGGCTTGGACATGTACTTCTGGCTTTTCCTTACCTCCAGCCCAGCTGTAAGCCCTCAGTGCACCCTGAAATGGTGCTGGTGTGTGTTCCAGGATTGTGGCATGAAACCCCATGGATGGCAGATGCACCTTTATCTCCTGAGATGAGCTGAATGGGGTGAGTTGGTTTTCTCTGACCTCCTTGGCTTATGTGCCACTGAACTTGGCCTTTCTCTTCCTTCCCGTGCCAACAGTGCCCAAGTCAAACATTGACATGGGTATCAGCACCCATGGCTGCCTCCAGGGAGCTCTGGAAGGAGTGAAGGCTGTGAGAACCAGTGGGATAGGAACCAGCATTGTTCCCAGGGTCCAACTGGGATTGCTGGCTTGCAGCTTCCAAGCCAGCTGGTGAGGACATGAGGCTTGGTAAGGAAAAAGATCTGGAGGAGCCTTTAAGTATGTGAAAATGCTTTGCTGAGTACCATAACTAGCAAGCTGCTCTGCAGCACTTGAGGTGCTATGTGAATCCTTTCAAAAAATTCCACTCATTTTCTGTGAATCGGGATGGAAATGTGACTCTACAGCAAATCCCATATTGAAAGCCTGTTCACTTAGTTACTGCAGCTCAGCCTTGAGGCTGTGATTATGTGTCCAAAGACATGCTAGCGCACATTGTTATTTTCAGAATATTCATTTCTCTTCATAGTGCAATGAGGTTCACATCCATCACAGCCCAAAACAAAGGCAAAACTTAGTGTGAGGTTACTTTCTGTTGTTAGCTGCAGAAGGCAACAGAGCAGTCCTATCACCCACATTTTGATGTTTGCTGGAGTTTTACTTCTTTTCAGTTGTCTGATTGCTTTTGAAGGCAGTGATCTGTAAGAGCTTGAGAACTATTGATGCACACAGTCACACTACAGTGATGTTGTCAATACAAATTCATTGCACCAGGCCTGGGGGTAAAGCTGCTTTTGCTAAATAAGGAAGTGAAGAGATAACACCCCATCCATTCTGTTAGATTCAGTAATATATAGACCTCGTTGCCAAGAAAAGGTATAAAGCAAGTGTCTATTGATTTTCTGGTGACGCTGAATGAAGGAGGATGACAATAAATCTGTATAGCAGAGGTGCAAAGTAGCTTTCTAACTAAGTGGTTTGAAACTTGTAGCAAGCTGTGGCTTTATCTCCATAAATAACTGTATTTCTTGGTTTGTTTTGAATGTTATAGTCTGCCTTTAATATCTTCATTAAGTGCTTTCTCTTTAGCTGTTCTAGGGTTGCTTACATACATACAGGGACAGTTATTTCACCAGCTTTTGCATGTGCTGTACTTGTGTACTACCATAACATTGTAAGGTTTCCATAATCCAGAGGGTATAAGACACAAAGGGTGGAAATGGGTCTGGGTGACCAGGCTGCTTTCCTCTATGCTTGGACAGTTGGACACTGACCTAGTGAGAAAGGGCAATGAGGTCCCTGCTTGGCATCTGGTGCCAGGAGCAGTGAATCATTTTTCAACTTTGGCAGGGAGCATCCAGTGATAAACTTCACTGCAGCTACAAAGACAGATTGACCTCTCTTCAGAGAGACTCAGCTCTGGGACAGCAGGCAGCCATGAATTTGGTCCCTGAAATTCTCTTTCTGAATACAAATCAGGCTGTTATAATTCACCATAAGCTATGGAACAACAGCTGGGTGGTACTTGCAGGCATTTACAGACCTGGGAGAAGGAAATCTTCAGAAGTATTTAATTGTGACTTCTGTGCATTGAAACATGGAAACTTTATTGCTTTATCACCTTCTAGCATAGTGGTGAGTATATTTCTGGGTATAGCTGAATATTTGTATCTTCACCACATGTTTAGGTTTAAATTGCACTGGCCAGGTGTTTGAGGTCTCTGCCATGTGACACACAGAGGGGGAATTGGCACTTTTACCAGTGCTGATCACTGCAACAGTTTGCTAAGCACTCTTCAGACAAATATGCAGACACTGCACAGAATACTGCATCTTCCTCTGACAAGTGCTGCAGTTACTTGGAAACACTCAGCAGCTCTGTGTGTTCCTGGAGAATAGGAAGTGCAGCATGTCTTTTCTTTTGACTTCCCAGGGCATTTAAAGCAGGCTGCATTAAATTACCCACGTTGTGCTGTCATCATTGCACAGACATTAATAATTTTTCTGTTCAAAAACATCTAGAGGCTTTGTTGATAATAAGTCAATAGTCTGTTCATTTTGAGCACTGCTACATTAGCAGTCATGTAACCTTCCTTGCTGGTGTATTGCCAATAAAGGACTGATTAACTCCTTACTTCTTAGGTGTTCACCCACGTCAGATCTTAACTGTGCAAGTATGAAACTCTGCTTGGATGCTTGAGATGCTCAGATATTTTTTTTAATAGGAATTTAATTTCTCCTGTAGACTGAGATTACTCAAGTCCAAAGACTATCCTGCTGATCAAATAGTTCCTCCTGTCTACCACCTTGCAGAAAGCTTAACAGCTCATTTGTCAGCTGTGCATTTCTCCACAGTTCCATGAGTATTTAATATTGGAAAATGTGGAGCAGCTTCAAGAGAAGACTATCTCATTACAGGTAATCTCTTGGTACCCATTCTTCTATTGAAGATGCTCCCTTTTTCCAAATATAGTCACATTAATCCTGCACAAATCATAGTAAGCAGCCTCACCACCTGAGCTCTTTAACACATACAAAAACTTAAGTAATTTTCCTGGGAAACAGGACATATCAGTCCAAATGTCCATGCCACATTCTATATCAGAAATACTTAAAATGGGATTGTCCATATCCTAGTTAAGGGTCCTGATGACTGGGCTGAGAAATGGAAAGAACAAAAGTTTCATTACCTTTTCCTTATAAGAGAGTTAGTCTGGCTTAGGTTCCCATTTTTAGGAGAGTGGTTAGCTGTGGATCCTGCAGTGCAGTTCATGTTTCTTCCTTGCCTGGATGTAGATCCCGACCAAATTCTTCCTTTGGTACTCCAAATAGAGGCTGACGTAGGGTGCTGCTTTTTTGTAGATCATGTTGTAAGGTACGATACTATCCCTGTGTCTGGAAACTCCCTCGAGGCCATGAAACCAAGGTAGCAAGATACCAAGGCACCAGTATTGCAAGGCTGAGACTAAATTTCACTTATGGATCTAGACCTCCTTCTTTCACATTATGGTCATGTTTCTGGTATCAAAGACAAACTGTGTTGAGAACAATGGCTTGTTATGGTTGAGTGAATGAAGAATAGTAGATTTTTACAAGGTTTAATTATTTGGGGAGACAAATGTGCACTATCACCAGCTTTAGCTAGTTCAAGGGACAAGAGAATTGACAGAATGTCTTTTGAGATAGATTAAATGTACCCATAAGAAATTATTTTTTGCCTTTGTTATAGTGTTGGCATGTTTTCTCAAGACTTTGATGGTATCTAGATCTATTAATCAATTTGATGTTCACTCAAGGTGAACAGGAGGAGGAAAGTAAGAATCATTTCTGTGTTGATATTAGTCACAAGTTGAACGCTAAGATCTGGTAATTGTTTGAATGGGACCTCCCTTTGCTAGCTAGTCAGGAGACATTGAATTTATTAAATAGGATTACTGGGTCATGACACCCACTCTATTGTGACTACCATTTGATCAAGCAGAATACAATGAACTAACCTTCAGACAAGGTTTTTAACACACAAAGACATCTTAAATGAAAAACACTTCTCTGTGAAGAAAATCCAACAACCTTTAGGCAAAATTTCCTTTGTAAGAGAAAGATACTGAACTGAAGACTTGCAAATCAGCTACAGAACTCAAAAAGAGGTTTCTATTTTTTATACATCAAATAGACTGCTCCACGTGGGCTCCATACAGAAAACAATGTGAAGTTGGACTCTGCCTTCTAGGCCAAATAGTCAGCTTTGATTCCTAACTCTCAAAGTGAATTTTCTGGGAAAGCCATGGGTTATATTTTATGACTTCTCTGTCAAATCTGGGACTGACATTCCCTACTCTGATTATCATAGTATAATAGAATGATTTGGGTTGGAAAGGACCTTAAAGATGATACAGTTCCAACCCCCCCCTGCATGGACAGGGACACCTCCCACTTGACCAGATTACTCAAAGCCCCATCCAACCTGTGCTTGAACACTACCAGGGTGGAACTATACACAGATTCCTTGGGCAACCTGTTCCAGTGTCTCACCACCCTCGTAGTGAAGAATTTCATTGTACATAAAGAAAGCAGGCAAAGGGAGGAATAACCCATTTCAAAGAGAGTAGTCTATTTTTTCCTGCCAAAAATGCCTGCTCCATTAGACTGAACTATTTCATCTTCTTCCAACCTGGCAAGGAGCCAGGAAACACTGGTGACCATCAGTGAATGAGTTCACAGGTGTAAGGACAAGATTAGGTTGAAAGCCATTTGCTATGAGATCACAGATTCAGTTATGGATGATAAACTGCAGTGAGTGACATAACTGTCACATAACCTAAGCCACCATCTAATCCAAGCATTTTAGAGATCCTGGCTGTTCCTAAGGAAGCTGTGCCTAATGCTGGCTCACTGCTCCCGTCTTGCCAACACCTTGAATACAGTTTATGAAACATGAGAGCTCTTCCTGTTGCCTCCTCTGATCCTGTGTAGCAGCTGCTTGTGGCACAGCTACTTGGTCATACTTGGCTACTCTGCTCCTTTCTCCAGCCTTATTTCTACAGAACACAGCGGTGAAAGTCCCTGAGAACAGGGAAGAGCTGGCATCGTGTCAACTGAAGTCCTGGAGGACCACGTACAAACACTCTGACCACAGCTTAGTACAAGCAATCTGGTGTTAGATGAAGCCATAAAAGCCTGTTCCTAGCGCTGAGGCAGAAGTGATCAGGACAGGCACAATTTTCATTTCCTGCTGTATTACCTAATGCAACACTCAACCTTTGCTGTCACAGTGGTTATGCAGTAATGGCAAAGTGGGCTGTGAGAAAGGTGATGGTGCTGGCGTGAAGGCTGTGCCTCAGAGGAAATTGCAATTATGGATTGTGAGAAAAGATTAGGTAATGCAATTTAATCACCTCCCAGCAACTGCGTGCAGCAGAGTATGGATGATTTTATTTTCGGAAAGTGTTCAGGACGGCGTGTCAGCTGGGGGAGTTTCAGCCATGTGTGTCAAAAACGGACTCGGAAACCAGAAGTTCACAGGATTTTCTGAGCATGTGTGAGGGGAAGTACTTTGAAACAGCGTAACATGGATAGGTAGGAGTTGAGGGATGGGGCAAAAACATGATGAAATGCTAAATGTCTTTTGCAAAAGATAAAGTGTTCCATTGAACAGTTCTGCTCAAGTATTAAGAGAAGAGTCTGTGGTGTGTATAAGGCAGACTTTTTTACCTCAGAAAAACACTGATGAGACTCAAAGGTCTCTCTAGTTATGCACAGATTTCCTTATGCAATACCTTTAATTACAAAATACTTCAGGAGCAGGTAATTTTCCCTCTCTCTGGTAGTTCTGTACAACCTGGAAAATGAGCTCTGATCATAGTAGAAAAAGGAACCATGCCATTAATAGTGTTACCATTGTGCATGTGTAAGATGGAATTATTTTATTACTTCAGATTTTTGGTTTTTGAAAGATCCTATGAAGTCATCTAAAGGATTTTGAAAACTAAAGAAAACAAAGGAAAACCCTTGCCAAACAAAGCAGGTGGAGTGAATGTTCAGAGTGCCTGGCCTAGTCTCATATAAGCTCAAATGTCTGGTCATCAGTCTAGAAAAAAGTGCTGAGCAAACAGTATTAATTAGGACACCTATTTCTATCTGGCACTTCTTTACTTTTCATCCATGCAGCCTCAGAGCAAACTGTGAGAAAAATGTGTAGCAGACAAGGATTCTGGGACTCTACCTTTACTTATTCCATGCAAATTTCTAGGACCTGAGAAGGAAACCCTTTTGTAAGTGGAAGCTGTAATGTCAAACACAGCTTGTTTCATGTCACTTTTTAATGTGCAGTACCAGTCTCAGTCTGGCATGAATATAGTTATTTCATTAGCAACTCAGAAGGTGAAATCAATCTTTCAAAGCCGAGCCTTTAGAATGAAGACATTCTCAGTTCACTGCAACCCAGAGGGCATCACAGTAACAGTAAAGCCCTTTGTGTGACATCCTTCCTCCTCCCCTGTGCCTTGGAAAATCTGAAACAACCATTTCTGTAAAGAATCTGTCTCTGAACCTGTCTATAAAATTGATTGGAGGGAAATGCAAATGGATGCTAACATGCAGGAGCAAAAAGATAAAAGACCAATTCATTACTGTGCAACACAGCAATGGATCGTGGTGTGACACACTATTGGGACTGCAGAAAAATAAGCTCCTCTTAGTTATCAGGGATTCAGTGATTGTTTATGACCAATAACATCCATCACCAAAAGGGCAGGGCAGTTGGTTTTGGTACTGCATCATTATTGTGTCTATCAGAAATGAGGAGGGTGTTTTGGAGAGCTGTCTGAAAGCAGATCAACATACCTGCTTTTTGGACTGAATCTTCTTTTATAGCCTGGAAAAGCATTGCATAAGAAAGTTCTTGATGATGACTTTAAAATTTTAGGAGAGCTTTCATATGTGAGAAACAGACCCACTTGCCTTTATAGCATATGCTAGGAAATACTGACACAAAGACAATAAATATCCTGCGCAGCCACATTTCTTCCCCTGAATGTCACCTGGCCCCTTTTCCAAAGCACGTGCATATAAAAGCACCATGCCAGGGCTGGCAAAAGACATTAGGATGTCCTGTGTATGTAGAGAGGTAAATCTTCAGTGAAAAGAGTCAGGATTTGGTGGAAATCTCACTATGGCTGGCTCAGGCTCATGCCCCTGTACCCCAGAGCAGCTCAGGGTGATGGGAGCAGAGTGATGCAGCTGAGTGATATGGGACTGGGCTGCTCTGTGGTGTGGTGGCCTCACACCCTGAGGTTAGAACACTTGAGGCAAACTCGAAATAACTTTTTTTAGTTTTAAACTCTGGTAAGCACCCCTCCAAATAGATGGCTGCAGATATGGGGTGGGGTAGCCTCAGTGTGTTTAAAAGTCAGTGTAACTTCAATAATGTCATTATTGGTTTGCTGCAGCCAGAGACTTAACTCCTGGTAATCAGTGTTGGAAATCTAAAGGAAAACAACCAGTTAGAAAAAGAAAAGAATCCTTCATCAAGACTGCTAAGTTAAAGGAAGCAAGCAATTAGCTTTGCAATAGCCCTTTACATCAAGTAAAAGTAACTTTCTTCTTCTATAGCAGCAGATTATTTGCCATTTCTGGTGTTACTGTTCTTGTCATGTGCTCCCTGTCACTTGGGATTTGGGACTAGGATACAGTCAGTGGAAAGCTGATGGCTTGGCAAAAATGACTCAGCCAGAGCTCATTTGTAAACTGCCAGTCCTGTACTGGAAAACACAAAGAGAAAACCAAGTTTTCTTTGTAAACAGTGGGAAATATCAACAATATCTATTGCAACTGTTATGTAAAGCCTGAATGAGACACTGCAATTTCTGGGCCACGCCTGCACTGCCGTCACAGAAACACTGAAAAACAGAACATCAGAGAGAAAAGGCAACGAGAGGAAGAGGAAAACCAAGTAAAAACCTAAAAAACTTAAGAACTCAAGAGACTACTATAACAGAGCACTAAAAAGATTATTCATAGGTATTGAACCCAAGAAACACAAGAGGCCAGCTACATTTATCGAGAAAAACAATTCTCCCTGCTGTCAGTTCTTTTGTGTGAGAGCTGGGGTTGCTTCCTAAACATGGGCTGATATTAGAGAAGCCAACGCCTGCCTCTGCTCCCTGGCTGCCTCCCACAGTCCAGAGAAGAAAACAGAGCAATCGCACACATCTGCTCTGGCTATTCTCTCCCTGGTCCTGTCACCCAACAATTCTGTGCCTCTCCTGGAGGGGTGAAGTACAGGCACCCTTGGGTTAGGTCCCTGCAGGGACTGCACAGAGTGGTTGGCTAATAAAAACAAAACAAATTTTAAAAGAAAGTGAAGGAATGGGACATTTCTATATATAACAGGGCTGGCTGTGTTTGTTCATGGGGTTACTTGGGAAGACTCTAGCTTGGGTGAACGTGAGTGCCCAGCACCCACAGGGATGCTGGTTCCCAGCTGGGATGTTGGAAGTGCTCTCCATTCAATGGCTGCTTTTGCAACCATATGCTAAGAATATGAAAGTGATAAAATTGAGGCATAAGCAGAGATTTTTGTAGGGTGACCATAAGCAGTCAGAAGTGATACAGTGCCTCTTTCCTTTCAGTACCTACCAGGTGACCTGCCTTTGGTTTTGGCACACAAAACATGATCAGATACCCTTCAGGGCTATGGTCTGCCACAGAGAAATTAAGGTAAAGGTTTACTTTCATACTGTGGTGTGCTTTCAATATAGTTTTTTCTCTTTTATGTTGTTTATCTTTCTGCTCATGTGCTGTGATTATCTGCACAGCTAAGCCACAATAGTTGTAGAAGTCAACTAAAGATGCATCTGAAATGGTGCCAATAGGGGAGAGAAAATGCTAGATCTGCACAGTATTAGTGGTGCCTGTCAAAGCCAGCCACTGTGGAAGTGTGTGTAATGAATGGCCTTTTCTTCTGCTGCTTCTAAAGTACTGGGAAGCTCTATTTCTGTCCTGTTAGGCTTAAAAAAAAAGAAAAAAAAAAAAAATTACATGCACTGCTGCTGTGTGCTGTGTTTCTGCATTGCTGTTGAGTCCATGGTTCAGCAAAGCAGATGAAAACTGCTACAATAGATTTTCAGATATTGTCTGAAAAGTAAAGAGAGGTTTTAAAACAAACTCTTGGTTTTATTTCCCCTGAAAATCTTTCCAAATTTAGGGCCTGAAGGTCCTCTGTGAAATGTAATTTCAACTGGAGTTGAAATTTTGGGGTTATTTAACATAGGTGTTGGAAAATTACAATTTGAAAGTATGTAGACAACAGCTACAACAACTAGAGTATGCAGCTCAACAGGTGGGTCTCTGTTGAGCATCTGTGCCTCTGGCCACATGGCTTCTGGACTATGAGAAGAAGTAAATTACAGCCAATGTCTCAAAACAGTGTTTTTTTGTTAGTAGTAGGGCCAGTTCCATACATCCAGTCTGCTCAGGAATGAGCACATGGTCATACTATTTTCTCTGAGTGCAGCCACTGTATTGAGAATTTTACTATGACAAAAACCCTTCTCAGCTTGATCTTTCTACTTCTTGTCAGTAAGATATCCCTTATAATTTTCCCTAACTGTGTTTAACCCCAGGAGTCCCTTGAGGAGTGTCTGGAATGACCTCTCCTAGAGAGCACCTCCCAAGGTAATCATCAGCAGTAGAGCAAATTACATTTGAGGTCCATTATTTCTACTTGAATTAGAACTAAGTGGCATTCATAGCACTGATTTGCTCTAATTAAGTACAGCTTGAATCAACTACTGAATCACAACACGGGCTCCATTCCTGAAGAAATTTATGACACTGATTTCTCAAGATGGAAATTTTAGCAGACAGTAACAGATGTTTAAATTGCTCTTCTTCTGGGAGGACCTGTACATCCAGATTAAGTGCTGAAAAATTCTATTTCCTCTTAATTTGCTTGGCTCCCACTTGCCTTCAATGATCAGAAGAATTTTTAGAGCTGATCCACCAATGACTATCCATACACCATAACTGAGCAGCACAACCTTATTGCTTTCTTGAACATTCCTGAGGTTACTGATCACTCATGGAATAAAAAAATCTAATATTGCAATTATTCTGAAGGGATAGAGAGGGCTAATCATGGCCAAAACCTACTTTTTTGTGTGGTTTTGCAGGTCATTCTTAATAGGCTGATAGCCTTCCCAAGCTGATGACTTTAAAACAACAGCACTCTTCTGCACACTATGAATCTTGTGCAAGCTTCCTCTGACTCATGCTGTTCTATAAATACTTAATGGACATTTTATTCAGAAAAAGGAAGCAGAGGAGTACAATTTCAGTAGAAATAAATGGTGCCTATTTTATAGGACATATTCTCTTGGTAAAAGCAAATAATAACTAGATTTATTTTTTCATATGGTCAGTTCTACTATTAGATTTTTAAATGATTGCTAAACTTTTAAAATGCCTGACTCAGCAATTGAGCTAGGCTGGGTTAGATTTTCTCCTACACTGTGGGCATGCTCAAGAGATCATTGATGTTCAAAGTTTTGGTGTCTTATCCACTAAACCTGATGGTAGCACCTCAAACCTATTCTGTTTTAACTAATCAAACCCAAAAGCTGGAACTTTTCAGGACCTGAAGGGAATGGATGAGCCAGAGAGGGGTGAAAAGGAAGAGGTAAGCTCTTGTGACACTGCTTTTCTCCCAGTGGCATTGAATTGTGAGCATCCCTGAAGCAGGTACCTGCAGATTCCTTCATTGAGCCCCAAAGGGCTGCACACATTTGGCCAGGTCATCAACTTTCCCAGCCTCTAAGTTTACTTGTTTGCACATCAGTTTAATATTGCTATGCCAGAAGGACGTTATGTGAAGTAAGTAATTCATTAACAGATCTCTTTAAGCTCATCAAAGGAATCCATTACAGAAATTACAAAACATTACTTCCGATGATGAAAAATTATGTACCTGGTTGCATCTCCTAATGCTTGTTGTCCTTTTTTCCCTTCCTTCCAGTTTTACTCTTGTGCTGTCACACATTTTGAAAGGTGCATGAGAGTTGGCCTCTGTCTGACCAAGTCCTGCCCATGGCCAGGTCACTTGATGCATTTATCATTGACTGTGGGTTATCACACAGGCTCTCACCACAGCAATTCATTGAGAAAAGGTTACATCAAAGATCGTGGGAGCTGCTTGAGCTGACACTGGATCAGTCATAGAATTTGCTTTTATGAATGGAGATGGTTTTCCACTGAATGCCTCTGATCAGAGCATGCTGTTATCTTTGGTGGTTTTTGTTGGTGAGGATTTAATACAGATACATTGCCCCAGTCTTGGACCCTTCCTGTGCCACAGCTGCCAGTTGTGTCAGATGGTGGGTGGTGGTTTTATGGTGTGGAGTCCCCTATCCACCAGGGACCAAGGAGAGACCACCAAGCTTATTGCACTTATAACTATTTTGAAATTACACTCAGCTTAATACCTGATCTACACAGCTCTGATTTGTTTGGATTTGTTTCCCTAGGGCGTGCCTGGTAGCCTGGACTGCTCTGCAGCAGCCATCCCTGGAAAATATTGAGACTTGCTTCCTGACATACACAGACTTTTCTCCAAGACAGCTTTCCAGAAAAGATGGATTTTGTGTTACTGTGATGATTTTACAGTGTGTACCTGTTCTGCCTTTTGGACTGAATTCTCTAGAAGTCTTGCACAGGCTCAACACCTACTCCCATAAATAGCCAGAATTAGGATTACTCAGCATGTCAGCACTAGTACTATAGGTACTTAATCTCAG